>NW_028300915.1:8640000-8978750 GCF_049000335.1 Polistes dominula
TTTCTTTTGTTTTAGTTATTTCATTCTTAACAAACCAGGCATATATCCGTATCTAATTTATTATAATTTTTTCTTACGTGATCTTCTCACGTAAAGAGATCGAATGCATATCCGTGACCGGATGCTCCTTCTCATGGATATTCCTGGAAAGCGTTAACAAGAAAGCCGGATCTAATCTTTCTTTCGTCGAGGCGGCAAAGCCTAATGATGCGCGTACCGAGCGAGATATCTCCTTCCCTTTCCCCTCCTTCTCCTTCTTCTCCTCCTCTTTACTCTCCTTTTTTCTTGTTGTCTTTCTTTTTTGTTCAGATCTGTCGGAAGAAGGAGCTTTTTGCGATAACTCTTAAGACCGCACATATAAGAATCCTTGCAGAGAAACGAAGAGAGTTGGAGAAAGTTGGACAGAGAGAGAAAGAGGGAGAGAAAGGCCTTCGTACACTTACTCTCGTTCACGTTTCTCATTCGCTTTAACTACAGCAAAAGTCTAGTCCGACGTAATTTGTATTTTCGGCGTCGTAAACACGTCCGTCGCGTATCGCGAACGCGTCTTGCCGAGTATTTCAGAACCCCGTATATAAATCCGTTATTCAACACGCCATTAAGTGCCCGCTCCCGTGAAAGAGGAAAAGAGAAAGAGCAAGAGAATGGAGAAGGAAAATGAGATAGAAGGAGAAGGCTGACTTATTTTCGAGAGGAGACGCGCGGGGAAAGAGAATTCTAGCGCTCGTAAATCGCAATTACGAAGCGGCGCGCTTGAGAATTTGTCGCGCGGCCATCTAAGATCTTCCTACCTCCCCCTTTTCCCCCTCTCTCTTTTTTACATTCTGTTCCTTTCCACGAATCTTATTGTAGTCAAACCGCGAAGTTGAACGCATGCGAGCGCGACGTTTCAACGTCGGGGACCACCGTAGAGAGTTGGAGACCCGTCTATGCTTTACGATCCTATCAAGTATTCTTCGTTTCTCTCGCTAGACCGAACCATAAGCTTTCCTTCTAAACTCACGACGCAGAGATATTAACTTTGCCATACCAAACTTATTCTTGCGAAAGATAAAAAGAGAGAGACGGAGAGATTGATTATAAAGGGAGTGGGAGAAAGGAGAATTCGATAAAATATCAAGGCCAACGAAGACGTGTACGAATCGAATGTAACGAGCGTTCATAAATTCCCTTTTTGCATGTGCACCGTACCGCGCCACTCGTTTATTTAACTGGAATAACTCAACGGATAGACTCGCGCCGATGTCTATGAAAACTTTTAGATTAGATTAGGTATGCAAAAGGTGCGAACAATAGTATTTATTTCCATCCATATTCGATTTCAATTTTTAACTAACATTGAAAGATAAAAAAAGATTTGTAAGAGAGAAAGAATGTGTACCAAATTTTATTGTTAACATGTTAAGATTATTTAATAAACATATATAATAAATGGTTATCGTACAAATTCAATGCCATCCGTCCGTGTAATTTCTAATCGAATTGTCATGTGTCCATCACAGCATACCCTTTTGATTTCCCTGTAATCAATGTGGTTTGTTAGGATAGTACGAGTAAGAGAGAGAGAGAGAAAGGTTGAAATTTCGAAACCACAATTTGCAAAGCAAAGAGCAGTATACTCAAGGTGTAACCTCGTCTCGACGGAGTAATCTTATTATTTCACGATTTCGCGGGATATTCTAGCCGTTTATGACGCATACTCGAGGAGGAACGTGCTACGAGATAATTCGAAAGGAGACGAGCGTCGACTGGCAGACGAAGTCGGGTGCAAAATCAATTAACCAAGACGTAAGATGCTAGATTGAAGGAGATCCTACAAACGACAAACATCCCCTTAAAATCACGCATGCCATGATGCAACCACAATTGGTTAAGCTGGATTAAATTTTTTTTCCATTCACTCGATCTCTCTTTTCTTTCCTTCTTTCTTTCTTATTTTTTTTTCTTTTCTGGTAGACGCTTACTTTTCTTCTTCCAAAGACGACGAGACCAAGAAAGTATTCGCCATTTGAAAAGAATATCCTATCACAAAAAGAGAACTTCAAATATTTGAACTGGACGCGACGACAGATTTTTGCAGAATACTATTCCCACAACCTTCTTTTTCTCTATACTATAGTATTATATCACGATACATAGACTTAAAAGAAGAAAGAGAGAGTCCTCTCTCTTAATCTGTTCGTGGCACGACCGACAACGATGAATTATTAATGATCGTAAACGTCGAAATGCTCGTGAATTCTACCGGTCGGTTTTTTGATTTATCATGGTTTAATGAATAAAGAAGAACGACTGATCGAAGAGTAGGAGAGTTAATAATGGCCAAAAGGATACCTTGATTTATATTCCTCTGAAAGTGAGTGGTTGTAACGCCCGGGAATTACGATCTCTTTCGAACAATTTGTAAGACACTCGTCCATTTTTAGAGAGCTATCAAAACGTTGTCTAGAAAGAAAGGGAGAAAGAGAGGGAGAGACGAGTTTAATAAGGGTGGTTCATTTTCTAATCGGTATAATGGACGAAAAATTCTCTTTGGAAGGTATTCATCCTTGTTATATTTTATTTGGGATAACAATTAAAAAAACATCAAAGATTGTAATCGTAGTCCGTTCGGTTCGAAGTACAAAAGTAAAATAGTGAGCAAAGAAATAAGAAAAAAAAAAGGAAAAACTATGAAAGGTAGATATTATTTTGAATTTTGAGTGGTCTTTATCGATAAACATTTCAATTATAAACGTATTAGGGTCCAGCACGCGAGAACCACCCACGTAGAAGGAAGCAACCCTCGGGGGCAGTTCGCAAAGAATGCTCTGCTCGTGTATTTTCGTGCCGGCGTTGGCATAAATAAAGGAAGAGAAGAAACGAAAAGATCGAGTAGACGTTGAGGGACCACCCGCGAATACGGCTTCCAGAATCGATAAGTTGTAGGAGAGACGGGAACGTACGCCGCAAGTGTGCTTCTGTTGCTCCTGCTTTTGTTGTTATTATTGGTGTAGTTTTTAGTAGTGATGATAGTGTGGTGGTGGTGATGGTGGTGGTGATGGTGGCGGTGGTGGTAATGCTGCTGATCCGTCGTCATCAAATTCGCCAAGTTTGCTGGTCCATTCGTCTTTTCGCGTGGTTTCTTACTCTTTCCACTTTTTCTTTTTCTTTTTCTTTTTCTTTTTTCTTTCTCTCTCTCTCTCTCAGTCCCCCTTTTATTTTATTTTCTGACCAACGGCAGCTCCTGTCGGCTTCGACGGTCACGAGAAGCGCGAACGTGAATCGTAACTCTTTTGTGAGATGAATAATCCCTGTCTCTTTTAAGGCAACCGAAAATAAAGATATGAGCCAAATTCACCATTGGTGTTTCGAGAAAAAGAGAACTAAAAGATAGAAGGTGTAGACGATAAAATTAATATGTAGTTTTTTCTTTATTTTATTTCCTGTTTAAATACGCTATCGTAGACGATAAAATTAATATTTAGTTCTTTCTTTATTTTATTTCCTGTTTGAATACGCTATTGATCTTACAATTAGTGAAAGAAAACTCCATTCAGAGATTGGGAGGAAACGATATTCCGTTGTTTAAAGAAAACAAAGTTCCTTTATGCATGATTTCCACTATGATCTTTACCAAAAAAAAGCTGTACCCATCGGCTGACTATGGGGGTAGATCCTTCTGCTATTGGTCGATAATATTCATAATCTCCTTCTCTCTCCAAAGGGGTGTGTTACTCTTTTATGATATAAATATGTGAAAGTCCGTAATCAATCAAGTCTTAGCCTATCAGTTCTTAATCTGTATCAGTCCGCATATCTGTTTTTCTGTATATCCGTCTGTATTAGTCTTTAATTCTCAGTTCAATAATTATACTTTCAGTCTGTTATATTGGTCTGCGTATTTTATCAGTCTATATATCAGTTTATTAGTCAATTAGTCGGCCTTATATTCATAACTTTTTTTTGTATTTTGTATTTTTGTAACCACGCCACTTTTTTGTAAACCTTTCGTAAATACCGCTCAACATCACATCACTATAATTTAATAAACTATCATATATATCATCATCGGTTATTATTTCTTTTTGTCTGAACCCCACAAAAGGATGTATGAGACGTGAAAGATTAACAAACGATACACTTTATTTCAAAATTTCTTTTGTTTCTTTTTTTTATTACCTCGTGATATGTAATACATGGTAAAAGGTTAAATAAATTCATTT
The DNA here is from genome assembly GCF_049000335.1 of Polistes dominula. Classification (NCBI taxonomy): domain Eukaryota; kingdom Metazoa; phylum Arthropoda; class Insecta; order Hymenoptera; family Vespidae; genus Polistes; species Polistes dominula. The sequence goes on from NW_028300915.1 coordinate 8,644,206, forward strand.
AAATCAGTAAATAAATTTAGTATATAAAATTTAAAGAGCTAGCAACGTTCGAATTTTACAATATTTGCGTTCCTTTTTATAACGGTTCAACAAGTTCTCTCACGGAATCAAAGAATTACTTCCATCCAAATCGATTATCATGAACAGATAGATTTCCCATTTGAAAGCACAACTTGTCGTAGCTCTATGACAATAGTCAATGAACTCACGAATAAGGGGTGTTCTTTCTCTCTCTCACTTGCTTTTTTATTCGACTCTCTTTTTACCCCAAACATCCACCTCGTATTTTTTGTCAGGTTATTATATCGCGCGAAGCTTCTTTTGCAAGAAAAGGGGAGAAAAATATCTTTCTCTTTTTATGTTGAGACCGAGATACTTCCAACTCGATCTATACTACGAACATTTTCTTCCATTTTCTGTTATTTGAGATAATCAATATCAGATGCTTTGATTTCAAATTTATTAAAAAATATACGGATATATTACAATCTATCGAGTTTAATAACTTCCGTACGATTTATTTTTTAATAAAACAAAATGGGCAAAATAGAATGGATTTATTGGTTAACATAAAATTTCGAATGATCGAACTCGAATTGTGACAAGTGTTCCTGAAATTGGAAGATTCTTGTCTTTGTCTTCCTTTCTTTCTTTTTTACGATAATATAGCCATAGTAGTCGAACTTATGGCTGTCTCGGAAAGTTCCAGGATTTTCTATGACATCGTCATCGTCGTCGTCGTCGTCGTCGTTGTCGTCGTAGTCGTCGTCATTGAGATCGTCGTTGATAGGAAAGGGAGAAATATCAGGGCGACACGCTTGAGCGATCTCATTGTAACTGTGGATTACTCGTGGAAGAAGCGAACGAGAAAAGTCACGAGGAGGAGAAGGTGGGAGGTTAAAGGGGGATATTGGGGAAATGGACCAGCACGCCAAAATGGTCTTGAAAGGAGTCTCCCTATTTTCGTGAAAGAGTTATAAAAACAAAGTCAATATCATAAGATTTTTTTTTCTCCCATTTTGTTTTTCTCCCATTTTTAGTTTTTTTCGGTTCCTATTTTTTGTTCTTTCACCTTGGCCCTCGACTAGTAGTACATTGATATCACTCATCGGATAAATCGATAGATATTTGTTGCCCTCATTTTTCAACTCTGTAACAATACCTAGACGAATTAATCACTCGTTAGAGTAAAATTCAACCGGATCGATTGATATTTTCGTATTTTTGACGTTCGTTATACACGTGTTCGGGGTTTAAAAAATAGATGATAGGGGGTTTATAGAAGGGAAAATCGAAGCAATTTCTATGCGTTCAAAAAAGTTCATAAAAAAATTCGTATAGTTCGGTAAGGGGTCGAATATATGTTAAATTTTCGTGCACTTGTTATTATATATCCAGGAAAACGTGTGACGACGAATAAGGAAAGAGAGAGAGAGAGAGAGAGACATAAAGACAGAGAGAGATAGAGAGAGAGGAAGCAAAAGAAAAGAAATTTAGGATATATAAAAGGGAGATCAAAGTGACGAGCTAAGTCGAGGGAAATACCTACTCGCGTGTTTCGCAAAAGCGAGTCAACTTTCCTCTTTCTTTCTTTCTTTTTCTCTCTTTATTTCTCTCTTTTCTTCTCTAACAGAAAGCTAAAGCCGGGTGACTCCTATCGATCGCTCCATTTGATATTCCACGTTGAAACTCGGTTAAATATTTGACATACCGAGAACGAGGGTGGCTCGTAGTAATATGTACCGAGCAAACGACGACGGCTCGGCTCGATAATCTGCAGCGTCAATGTAATATCCACGAGATTCAGCTTGACATGAAGCTACTGGCGCATCAAAGTTTTCAGAAGCCATACCAACAATGGTCGAGGTATTGTCCATGTTCTTTATATCTATCTCTCTTTCTCTCTTTCTCTCTCTATATTCGACTACGATTCTTTAATTTGTTCAATGGGCTATCGTAGCCGTCCTTCTAGTCTTCGTCGTTGTTGTCATCTACGTCTATGTCTATATTCAAGCGAAATATCCATCCTGGATCGAAAATCCTTCACGCGAGTGCACCAGACTAACCAAGTTTCATCGTGATTTACGAGACACCCTGTTAGATTTTGATTAAGATGATATCGTTCGTGAATTATCGTCGGTTACACATGCCCTAACGAAATCTCTACTTTTCTTTCGGTTAAATAATTTTTCCAGATATTGATAAAGCTTGTAATAAAAGAGGGAGAGAGAGAGAGAGAGAGAGAGAGAGAGTGCATTTTTCATAGTCTGTACAAATTTAGAAGCACGTAACTACATATTTAACTACGTCTGTTATTTTTAGATATTATTTTAGATAATTAAAATAACTAATTGACAAAGGACAAAAATGTCTTATTATTTTCTGTCCAAATTTAGAAATGAGTAAACAAACATCAAATTTGTATTCCATTTTTTGTTTGAATAATTTTTTAAATAACCAGTAGAGAGAAAGAAAGAGAGAGAGAGTAAAAGAAAGAAGAGTGTCTTTTCATATACTGTACAGATTTAGAAGCGGGTGACACATAGCTAACAACGTAACGTAGACCACGCGTTAGTCTGGCAATATACCGCGATTGTGTTGCTGTTGCGAAGGGTGTATTTTCGTCTAGCATGAGAGACAACGCTTGCTTTAGAACCGAGTCCGCGGTATGAATTAACAAACACCCTACGTACGTCGAGGGTTCATAAGAAGTTAAGCGTACCAACGGGCTACGATACGAGAAGCCTCGTAATCCTTTTTGCACGCAACATAATTCGCGTTTACGTCCTCCTACACTACGTACGGGGCATTTTATATATTTACGCGAAGGTTAACTAAAGCCATGCTTTTTATTGGACTGGACCAGGATCCAGTTTTCTCTGACGACGAATTTCTCTCTTTCTCTCTCTACTACCATCAAAACCACCACCACCATCACCACTACCTTTTCTATCGTTAGGAACGTAATACAGTATAAATAGGGTGAACATATTTTTCTTTGCTTAAAATAGCAACGGTTAAAACGGATTTCTTTCGGTTACGACTGTTACTTGTTTGATATACAGTAGAAGAAAGAAAATATGCCTTCTAGTTTGTTCTTTTGTTTTATTTTTATTTTGGAAATAAATAAAATAATATCTCGATGAAAGGAAATTATAACAACGTTCTCGGATAAAAGCGAACGATTATTGTGTTGGATAGCTATTCAAGCGAACGAAGTTAAAGATTGAGAACAGAATGCTAGTAGAACCACACATACTCTCCCTCTCTTGAACTCTCGAACTCTTGAACTCTCTTTCCAGGTGTCTTCAGGGTCGTGCAAATGTTTACTGAGTCTCCCCGCTCTATTTATTTATCTGACCCCACTGTAAGGGTTTGCGGGGGAGGGTGGACACACGGCAAGGGGATATTGTGTGCTGGAGAATGAGAAAATGTTAGATCGAGACAGAGAAAAAGAGAGAGCAAGAGAGAGAGAGAGAGAGATAGTGAAAGGAAGTTTGTCACAAAATCAGCTTTTGCGAGTATTTGGGTTAACCCGTAGAAACAACAAAGAGCTAGGCCAAGCTTTTCGAAGTTCCTGTTCTTCTCACAATTTTGTTCCTTTGAAGAATATCGTAACACACTAAGAGATGGTGTGTACCCACCATCTCTCATTCTTGAGAGATCGAATTATCAATTATTAAGTAGTTTTTGTCATAACTAAGAGGACAACTGCGAGAAAACTGGTATAACGCTTTAGGGTATAATTTGCGAGAAATAACTCGTAGAAATGGTGAAGAGGAAAATAGGGTATCTCGTAGAACGATATTGAACTTAGTAAAAAATTCATTCAAGGTAACGCGGATGTTATGGGGGAAGTGGTGGAGAGGGAAGACTTGGAGAAAGCATTCCCTCGTAAGATAAGAAACGCTTCTCGAAGAAGTCCAAAGACAAACTCGAAGTCTGATGCGTGTTTTAAAAAAGAAAAAGTAACATGAGGTAGAAAAAGAAGAGCAATGCGAAGAGGAAAGTGCTAAGAAGTAAAAAAAAGAAAGAAAGTAAAGGAAGAAGAAAAAGAAAAAAAGAAGAAGAATGAAAGAAAGAAAAATTTGGAAGAATCCTTTAGTTTTCCCCATAGGCTATAACTCTTTTCCGGTGATATTTGACTTGGCGTTCCTCACTCTGCGGGTGCTAACAGGTCGGCTAAATCACCATGCTGGATGGTTCCGGTTGGCGCCTAGGGCGAATCGAGATTACCCCTGTACCTAACTTACTCGAGGGTTGTGTTTTAGAGAGAAGGAGAGAAAGATGGGATAAAAGAGAAGGTGAGATAGAAAGGGAAGCCAAAATGTGGTTCGACGGCGATGATCTAAAAAAATGTTCAGCACGTTTCGTATGCTCTATCGGCGTTCTCATCGTTGTCTTCGTCGTCGTAGTCGTCGTAGTCGTCGTCATCATCGTTTGCCAAGCACCGTGATAAAAACTGTGGAAAGCTTGCTCGCGAGCAAGCGAGCAAACAAGTAAGCACGACTGGTAGCTAGACAAGTATTTGATCACAGGCGGCGCGTCTCTAATGAAGATCCGCCCCCATTGTTGCCAGCGTATCTCCATTATTTTTGCGTCGTTATTAAAAATCCGCCGTACACCAGGGCCAGACAAAGAATTCGACAGGCATTGTCCCCTCGTCGTCCGTGCTTTTTGTTCACCATGCTAAATGTCAATGAATCTCTCTCTCTCTCTCTCTCTCTTTCTTTCTTCTTTATTTTTTCCTTCTCTTTTTCTCTTTTTCCTCGTACGTTCTCATCGTCCTACTGCTCCTCTTCGTCCTACTCGTCATCATCGTTGGTAGTTTTCCTACTCGTTGATATCGGGTAAAGTCCTGTGAACGACTGCATTTCGTCGTAAAGGATAAAGAAAGAGAGAGAGAAAATAAAAGATAGGAATCAATTGTACAGAAGGGAGTTACCACCCTTCGAGTACCGAATATCCCTTGTGATGTTGATTTTTCCAACTATTCCTCGAACCCTCCTACATTCGTGCTATTGTAAGCGACGTTATGATAACCAAACGTCGAAACAAATTCATTGATTTCGTACCGATTACTCCCAATGGACCTCTGACAATAAGTACATTCGCTAAATAATTTGCTATCTCAATTAATTCTTTCGTTTTCTAATCAGCACAATGTCAACAACATCGAAGCTAATTTGTGGAAACGAGAAATGTCAAATCAAAGCTTCAATGATTCATCAATCAATTTTTGAAAAAAATAAAAAGATAAAAAATGTATTAAAAATAATGATATTAAAAGAAAATATTAACCTATAAAAGCTGTAATTGATCGTATTATTTGAAACTGATCGTTTTTCAATTATTAAATCATAATGGACCTTATCACAAAGGAAAGGAAATAAAAGAAGACAGAGAGAAAGAAAGCAAAGAACGAAAAAAGATTGAAAAGGTGAAGTAGATGAAAGGGGTGGAAGGATTGGTTTAGGAGAAAAGAGAAATGACAGGGGGAGGAAAGGGGATGTAAAAGGGAAAAGGACGGACAGGATCACACTATGGGGATGGTTTCGGGATACGGATAGCAGTCTCTACGGCCACGGTAATGGTTATAGCACCATCGCGTGCAATCCCATTAGCACCGATGCAATTTACTCGATCTATCACACCCTATTAAGCGGTGCGCTCTCCACCCCCGCGGGCGCTCGATCGCTTAACGCTCGTTTTAATCGAGTTTGCGCAACCATGGTCAGTCTTGCGTTTTTGCCACTACGTTTTGCCGATGAACATTTTTCGAATGTGCTCAAAGTCGTTTAATATTTGTTACAATTGCTTTACCTTCTTCTTCCTTCAGGCTAAAAGGAATAAACTTTCGAAGGAGATTACTGACGTTTGAAAAGTATCGACTGTCATCAAAAAACTCAATGAATTCGATGAAATTATTCTAATCGATATCACGACTGAAAATTTGTCAAACTTGTTCAATTTTTGCCATAATCTCATTGACTTTTTTATCATTTAATCGACAGCACAAAGTACATCATTGAAAATAAAATTTTCAAATTGAAAAAGCTTGAATCATAAACATCACAAATTTTTTTAATAGTCTGAATCATATTCTGTCATCACTTGTAATAATATGTCAATGTGTATCAAATTTATTTTTTATTTTTATACATTTTCAAGGTGCAATAATTTTTGACCGGATAAATAAATATTACAATTTTTTTTTAATAATACCTACGCAAGAATTGCTTGATCCGATTTATTAATCCCGATTTATTAAAATAATAATATTTTATGAGAATTATGCGATTATGTGAATCAATAATCTATTCTAGAAAAATATAAAAAGAAAGTTTTTTTCCCCAATCCAATATATTCATACAGATGTATTGGTATTGTATTAATGTATAATAGATGTATATTACTGTCTATGCCTATTGTCTAATCATGAACTGTGAAAGCCTCCGTTTATCTATATAGGTATCGCTCTGCTAATATACAAAGCCGTTTGTACCGGTCGGAACGATATCATGCGCATATTCCTGAGAGATAGATAGATAGGTAGATAGATAGACAGATAAAGCGAGAGAGAGACAGAGAGAGAGAGAGGATCTTGCAATTACGAAATGGAACTTCATCTGTGCGTACTAAATCGGGATTGCTTTCGAACAATCCTCGAAGAGCAAACTACCAGCATTGTTGCAGATTAAGAAAATATAACCGATCCTGTTTAATCAAAAGTTCAAAAGTAGATTTACAGACCTACTTACATTTAATATCTTTTTTTTTTTTTTTATTTTTCAAGTGATTCAGGATGTTATGCGTTTACTTAAGAGTTTCAAATTAAAGAAAAGTGAGAAAATGTCGGAATCATTGCTAAAAGGAAGAAAAAAGTAGGAGGCAAAAATGAGCAAGAGAGAGAGAAAAAAAGGTAAATTTAAAAGGTGGATTGGAAAATGGGCCGGATGTTGTTAAAAAAACAGACCCTCCACACTTTATGCCACCGGCTGTTTGAAGTGAGTGCACCATGGTCTTTCAGTCGATGGGGTATAAAAAGCGGGAGGGTTGATTTGACTCCTTCACGCTAAGGGCTCCTAATGTCAGCTGGTTGCTAAGTGAGTTGCGACGATCTTACTTCGTCCTCATCCTCGTCTTCATCGTCCTTGCCGTCGTCGTTGTCGTCGTCGTCATCGTCGTCGTCGTCGTCTCACCTTCCGTCGATTTCGTCAAAACTAGAAGGACGAAAAGCCGAAGGGACCTTACAGTGAGGAAGGAATATCCTTCTCGTTCGTAGCAGCTGTTGCTCGACACTTCCTTCCTTTTCCTTTTCCTTTTCCTTTTCCTTCTAATGCCTTCCTCTTTCCCCCTATCTCTCTCTCTCTATCCCTCTCTCTCATTCGATATCAAAGTCCTTCCTTTTATTCTCGACTTCAACTGTGAGAGACGCGAGCTTACTCTTACCTTTTCTACTTTTCAAAAATTTACCCAGGCATGAAACGCGATCGATCGCGACACGATGTGATCAAATTTTTCGATTTTCCTTTCTTTCATTTCTTTATTCTTTTCTTTAAATGCATAGGAAATGGAATGAAAATTATTTTCCTTTTTACTTTCTCTTTCTCTTTCTCCCTTTTTTCTTTTCTAATTTTTTTGTTCTATTTCGATTTCTTAGTAGAAGCTACACGATCCATCAAACTTCTATTCGAAGCAAATCAATCGAGCATTGCATCAAGTTTATATCACGACATTCTCAATGTCCCAAGAAACGTATTTTACTAGCTTCAGCAAAAACTTTTCTTAAAACGACGTCCAATCAAAGTTTTCTCTTCCTTTAAGCCACCGATGGAATTTCTAGTCCTTTACCCGGAAAAAGAAAAAGAGTTCTGTAGAGACTAGAAGAAGAGCTTCGACGAAATAAGATTTCTTTTGCTATCTCGAATGTACTAAAAGGAGAAAAAGAGGAAAATAGAAGACGAATGTACCATGAATGATTCTTCCTCTTCTCTTTCTTCCTTTTTTTTTTTACTTCTTCTTCAGAAAAAGAATTCTTTATAGTAAGCATACTAGAACGTTTATTCACGATCGGTTAACGTGAGACTCCATAGGATGATTCGTTTCCAGCTTTGGGTTACTTCAATCAAGAGGAAGGCATTTTCCATGTCGGAGGTTGCCGTTGATCCACGCGAGAATCCCGAAGCACAGTTGACGCCTGTAATCATCTCGTTACAGGTACATTGTACGCGTAGAAGCCAGCACGAGTACGACGTACCCCCATAAAACTTTATCCTCTCTCTCTCTAACACACACATACATGCACACATACACACGTACACACACACGCGTACTCATGCTCATATATATTCTCATTCACTCTGTCGTTTTCTCTTTCCAGTGATCGTGATCGCGTGTACACGCACGCACGCACGTACGCATGGATGGACACAAGCACGGTAGAACAGCTTCCCCTTCTGCCTGAAGCACCTTCGATGATTACATGGAACGCAGATGAGGCCGCGATGTGCATAGAGTCCTAATCAGTTGGCACATTGTGAGACGCGAAATTACAGGAGACGAGAATGATGGCTATGACGATGACAACGTAGACGATGGGTCACGATGGAACACACCCTTAATTAACTCTGACGTCCTTGTGCCTCTTTGTCCGAACGGTACGTTACCGCATACGGTACGGTATGCGGTGTACGACGCGCGTAATCTCCGTAGGCAGATTTTCCTGCCTTCCGACTCTGGAACGACACGATGAAATTACTTTCCCCGTGGTACACTAGCGGTATCCTATCCTATCGGCAACATCATATACTATTTTTATGTTCTTTCATTTAATCTACTCACGTGAAGCCAACAAAAAATTCGATTTAACCAAGCTGGAATTATCTTAAGCTCGAAAGCAAGGAATTACGTATGAGATAACTTGGTAGTACAATTAGAAGGATTACTATTCGATCATGCTTTTGAATAAACGATTAAGTACGTAATCCTTCCTATAACGTTTGCTCATTCTTTCTTCATTTCTCTCTTATGGGACTCCCATGAACCGCTTCATATAAATTAAGTGTTCTTCTGTTATATAAAAAAAGAAAAAAAGAGGATGATCAAATTTGTGGATGAAAGGAAGCACTCGCTGTAACAGTCGAACGAAGCTTCGCGATCGACGAAGCCGGTGCGTAAGCCATGCTATTAAGGGCGGCAAGTGGGTGCATCTGTCTAGGCAAACCTGGGCTTAGTTCCAAAATCTAACTGCAAACATAGATTCTGGTTACTCAGTGGCATCTCTATTCGCCAACTCTCCCTCCTTCCTGGCCGATTTCTCCTTCATCTCCTTTTCCATTCCTTTTATCTATCCATTCACTAACTAGTTCAACGGCTCGAAATATCCTTTTGCATTCTATAAATTAATACCTTTGGCTAATATCGAACCAAGTATATTAGTAAGAGAAAATATGTATATTATGATATCTGAGATGTACTTGTCCGAAATGTTGAAATGAATTTCATGGAAACTTTAATGTTTGAAACTAAAATGTTTTTTGGATATAGTAACTACTCCAAATAGAAATTGTATCATCTTCGTTACGTTTCTCAATTAAACAGTTAAACTTAATAGGTAGAGCTTGTAGATTGAAAATTATAGATATTACTCCTACCGTTGTACATATAACGTATTTATTTAGTATGTTATTTGTTCCGTACGAGACAGTTCCAAGAACATCCTGTAATTTACGTAGCGAATCGAGATTTTGTTCCTTCCATCTTCCTCTCGTTGGTATTTAAACGTACGCACCGACCCATTGAAAATAGCCTTTTATTAAGTAGATACGGATCTACAAATTTTCCTAACGATGCGTCAAAGAACCCATGAAAGTACGAGAGATCCTGCCAACGTGATAACACACATAGCGATGAGAAGAGAGACTTCAGATTTCAATGTGCGATTCTCTTCTCTCTTATCCCATACTCCACTAACCTCATTTGTTACTTTCAAACGTTCCTGCGTCATCTGTATAGATGTATGTAAATATGTATACATTCGTAGGTTTTCACGATAATATCAGTGGTCAGAGGAGGAATGCTGAATCCAAATAAATTAGAATCAGAAAATGAATCGACCATATGATCAATCCTCGTTAACACACCGAGAAAAAGGCTTTGATTTCTCTGGTGCTCTTATCATATTCTCAAACCTCACATCACATGTCAAGCCACGTGGAATTGAAACGTTCATGATATGTTATTATACCTTTCAACACGTATTTCGACTTAACCAAATTTATTTCACATCATTCTTTTATAATCAGATTCTTCAACTTATATCTGTGAACAAAATAATGGATTTTGAGTGTCATCCCTTTTACTTTTCAACATCACAAATTACAAATAATTTAGTACGGCTATAGGAGCTTTTCTATATACTCAGAAAACTAACTATTTGTGTGATATTAAGAAGCTCGATGATCTTTAATTTGATGTCATTCAAAAGTGAGTAGCTTCCGTTTCAATTGAATAGAAAAATCAATGAAAAACATTTTTATCACTTGTAACGTTGGAGAAAAGTATCTCACGATTTTGTATATTATATGTTAACAAATGTAAGTAAAACGAGATCATTTCCAAGACGATTAACGATATCTTTAGATGCTTGGGATATCCTTTTTACGGTATTTTCTTTTTACCTTTTACATACCCTGCATATTCTCCCTTCCTCCTTCTTCTACTCCACCTCTTTTTCCTCTCGTTTCTCCCTCTCCGATTTACCGCATCACCCTCTCTCCCGTAAGTTTAATTAGGTCCCGCTTGGAGATATCATGAGATCAGCAGCTCGTTAGCATGTTTTAATTGGCGGCTGTCAGTGAGATCCTTCTATACGATAAGCGCCTCCTCTAACCAGTCTCCTGCTTGGTGACAAGACTCTACATGTATGTACCTCCAGTGCTACTTACTTGCTCGACATAGGGTTTCTGTAAGTGTACAGTATAAACAGATAAAAAGACAGAAAGTAAGACAGAATAAGAAAGAAAAAGAGGGGGAGAGAGAGAAAGAAAAATAAAAAAATATAAAATGGGGATGAAGGAATGGAAAAAGAAGAATAAGAAGAAGAAGAAGATAAAAGGAAGGATCAACACGTAGTGAACTTTTTGTCGCTTAATTCTGTCGTTGAATGACACCGAAGAAGGAACCGGTCGATTGGTTGTCGCGAGTCTCAAGAAAGATCCACTTTCATATAGCGTTGTGTGTTCATGGTGATGACCACGCTGGATAGAGACGTGACCAGCACGGAAATTAAGGAAGATGTCTCGGCCTCATTGCTGGTATTGATCCCTCCTACCCTTTCAATGTTCTTCACACACTCGCTCTTTCTCTCTTTTTTCTTTTTCTTTCGTCTGTAGCCAACTGCTTTGCCCCTTTCCATCTTGCTCCTCTTCCTCCTCTACCCAAACCTCATCTCTCTCCTTCGGCTGAACATGTTCTTTTTAACGAGCTCGTTCGTACCTGCTACGTTAAGTACACACGTGCCGAATGATGAAACTTCCGTAATCATAATCTCTTCATTTTTTACGAACAGTCTTTCCTCGTATATGTATACGTACGTATGTTTAAATGTTCTTCCAAAATAGAAGACTTGACCGACTCATCATTTTCAATAATCTTCAATGATAATTAAAAAAAAACCTTCTCCAAAAAAGAAGAAAAAAGGAAAAATACGTGAAAACAGAATGAATCGTTTGTTCAATCATTAATAAACATTTTGCAGTTTAACCCGACGAAAGGTCTCGTTTCCGCATACGAACTAAAAGACATTCATCACAGCAAAACGGATAGAAAGTTTCGCGGGGTTGTTTCGCAGACGTTCACTCACGCAGCCGTGCGTTAGCGAACATGCTTCTAAAATGGGGTGGAAGGACATGGAGTTTGTATGGGAGATAGAAAGAGATAGAGAGTTACAGAAAGATATAGTAGAGTAGAGTAGAGTAGAATAGGGTAGGGTAGGGTAGGGTAGAGTAGAGTAGGAGGGTAGAGAGAACCCGACGACATATCCGTTGCAGTTCGAGCCGAGGGGTTGCTCGCGTATCCGGGCCTTAAGCCTCGCTACGTGACGAGGAGTATTTGCGGGCGCGTTACTACTCTCAGCGCGTGATCAGATTACGCGCACGCCTACTACTACTACTACTACTACTACCACAACCACAACAACCACCACTATCTATCTATCTTCTATCTCGCTTACACCGTTTGAGATTTCAACGAAGCTTCGAAACGTTCGCTCTCTCGACGATTCGAGCTTACGACTAACGGACAATCCAACAACGATCACACCGATAGTCTCCTCGAATCGGGCCACGCGTAATGGACTAATTACAGATGCGTGCCAAGCTTTCTACGGAAAGAGAAAAGAGAGAGAGAGAGAGAACGAACATAAAATTTCAGATTGGATACTATTTTTTTGTTCTTTTACAAAAAGAGATGCCACGGAGTAATATTTACCCAGCAATTTCTCTACGTCGTTCAAAAAACTATTATTACACACGTATGGAATTTTAAATACTTTTATATACATATATATGTAAAAGTTATTTTGATCGATAGATGGTTAAAATATGTATATGTTTCTATTAGTATCAGAAACTATGTATACAAAATGGAACAGGTTCATAAGCTTCTAATGGATGCATGTATTTAATGATAATACTATATGATAGAAAATAAACGAACGGGTTAAAAGAAGTCTATAGTCCAAAGGAACTTTACATTATCCGGATTGTTACAAGATGCGTAGGATATTCTTCCTTCTCCCTTTTTCTCTCTTTCTTTTTCTCTTTATTTGGTACAAAAGAGGAGAGGAATATTTGTTAGCCGCATACCCATGAAAATTGAGATCGAAAGGAGAGCAAAAACGCGTTCGGTTAGAAAAGCGTGCTCTTCGTTAATGCTCGCATTATATCTTAGATGCAGCAGATGCGGTTGTTCAATAGAAAAAGAAAGAAAGAGAAAAGGAGAGAGAAAGGGTGAAAGAGGAGGCTCCACTTCGTATGCAAATCCGCGCTACTCCGCCTTGAATAAAATATTAACCGGCCGATTGAGACTCTTTCGTGGTGGGGACAGAAGCACGCGAACAAGACCACCAGCCCTCTTCACCCTCCTTTCTTCTTTCACCTCCACTCCCTCCTTTTTCCTTTTTTTTTCTTCACTTCTTTCTCCTCCAATCCGACGAAAGTCTTCTTTCGTAAGGTTGAGTACACCTCCATTCCATGTTTTTTTTTGCTCCTTTCATTCTCCCTCCCCACCCCTTCCGTTCCCTTACCTTCGCTACCTCTTGCGTAGGCATCCGTCTCTCTTGTAGTATACATATATTTATTTACTACACGAGTACAAAACGCGTTACACGCGTGCACTTACGGAAGGCAGTAAAGTTTCTTCGTCCGATGTTATGTAGGAAGCTTTCCCTCGCACTCCCTCCTCCACCGTAAGGTCTCTTTAAATCGAAGACCTCGTTATCTCATGGCGAACGGATTCTCGTTAGCGGAGCTTTAATTATAACCACTCGACGGCGACCAGATAGTCGTCTCTTCTTCGGCCGCATCTCGAAAATGAAAGAGAAAGAGAGAGAGAGATAGACAGAAAAGGGGACAACAAGGAGTTTGCCAAAGAGAAGAAACGTGGGATCGAAAAATGATGGGAAGAAGTTATTAAGAATTAACGACGTTATTACGATTTGCTTTTAATGCTTTTATTTATTATATTTCTTTTTTTTTAATTATATTATATTATACATCACCTGGATAAACTTGTTCCGTCTCTCTCTCTCTCTCTCTCTCTCTCTCTCTCTCTCTCGCTCATTCTTTCGAACTTTAATTGAGACAACATCCATTTCAATCTCCTATTTGAATTTCCCGAAGGATAGAAAGATAGATATAGTGGATAATGTATAGAGCAAATTAGATGATATGTACTATCTCTATATCATACATGATACTATACACGTATTCGTTGCTTTTCAACTTTGTTTAAGCCGCCGACCATGGCGCCATACGAGTATTTAGTCGTTGCTGCTGCTGCCTAGCCAACCTGCCTAGCCAGCCGCGAAATTACGTAGTTTCGCGCTAGTGTGTGTCTTTCACATATATTCCAGAACATGGAAAAAGTGAACAAAACAGAAATAGAATGAGAGTGAGAGAGAAAGAGAGAATGAAGAAGGGTTAGAAATGGGTTTTGGAAATATTCGAATTTCATTTTTACAAAACTACCTGGAATAAAATGAGGTTGGTTGACGACTCTGTAACGAGTATCGTCGTCTAACTCGATTCCCCAAGGTTCACAGCGTGGCCAACTTCTCGCTTGCGATATCCAATATAAAAAATAGAAAAGAGTAAGAGAGGGACAGAAAGAGAGAGAGAGAGAGAGAGAGAGAGAGAGAAATAGAGACAAAGAAAGCTCGTTAAAGTGATGAGTTTCGTTAGGTAAGTTGTTATTTTGATTAATTATTAACTGCTATCGATCTATCCTTGTTTTTTATTACACCACGCTCCTTTTTATTACGTCTTTAGTTAGAGAAAAATAGAAAAAAGATCATCGATAAAAAGTCGTCAAAACGAATAGTACGTCTTCCAAAGCATGTTAGAATATTTCGTTTTTTCTTATTTTCTTTTCCTACTTCTTCTTTTTCTTCTTCTTCGTCTTCCTAAGAGTAGACTTAATTAATCTTATCTCACCGCACGATCATTTGTACTTCTTTTTCCGTTGTTTTCAACACTTTCGACAAGCTTCTAACAGGGTAGAAGAAGAAGAAGAAGAGAAAGAAGAAGAGAAAGAAGAGAGAGGAAATGTGGATAGGAATGGGGATTTGGGGTGAAGTTGAGAATCTTTGAAATTCCATCGTCGATTAACACTCGATGAACGTGAAATCGTCGTCTGAGTTTAAAATGAATCTTAATTAAGGAGCGAAAACTAATGAATTTCGAGTCATAGCCTCGATGGAATCTTTGGGAAAGAGATATAGAGAGAGAGAGAGAGAAAGACAAAGAGAATGGGAGAAGAAGAGAGGAGATTTCGAAGACAAGAGAAAAGAAGATGGAGTGGGTAAAATCGATTTGAAACAACGAAGGAAGGTACGCATCTAAAGTTTACTCCTGCTCTGGCACGCCGAACAAGCAACAAGTATTTATACGCACCAATTTTCGACTTGGTCGTTATACGTATGTTTGAATGTGAAAGAAAAAGAAAAAAAAGAGAACGAGAACGAGAATGAGAGCGAGAGCGAGAGCTAGAGCGAGAGAGAGAGAGAGAGAGAGAGAGAGAGAGAAAGAAACGAGTGAAAGAGGGTTTAGGAGAGACGAAAAATTAATAACTTTAACAAATCAATTATTCTCTAGCCCGCGGGCATTTCAAATGTTTATGGGCGCGGTGGACGATTGTATGTTAAGCGTTTTGCGTGGGAAGCGAGAGCTCGTCGACCGGACGGATAAAACGGCGCCCTCGTCATTTTTCTCTTACGATTATAATGAAACAGATTCGATCTCGCCTTTGTTGTTTACAGACCTTACGCTCGAATCTTTTTCTTCCCTTTGTTTAAACTTTTTTTGAAGTGAAAACTTCTTTAGAATAGGGGTGATTTGAAAAATTGAAACGCTGTGGCGAGCGATGGCATAACGCGGTGGCAAACGGTGGCATAACGGGGCGATGAAACGGAAGTAACAAGAGAAAAAGAGACAAACATATAGGATTGAGCCTGCGAGAGAATGAGACAGAAAAGAATGTAGCACAGCGATGCTATGCGGCGATAAAGAGTGGCGATCTAGCGCGCCGACTAAAACAGCCACGATATTTAGTAACAAGAGAAAAAGAGACAAACATATAAGATTGAGCCTGCGAGAGAATGAGACCGAATATAGCTATTGGGATCTTTAGTAGGGATCCTATAGGAGGGATGCGCCATGTACATTGCTGGGGGACCGGTACTCGATTTTGCGCGCGAATGATTTAAACATTGAAATAATTATGAAATAATGAATTGCATCAAATACAGAAAAAAAGAACTATATTTATTGATAATTAAAAATTTATATTAAAATAGAATAGGTTACACGAAAAAATTATTATAAATTCAAGCGGTCCCCCAAAATTTTCAGCCAATGGCACATGAGCTGAATATGAATGGCGCATCCCTCCTACAGGATCCCTAATCTCTAGCACTTGAATACGCTATCTGGTGGCTAAATTCAAAACTATAGCAGTTAGGACGAATTGCTGACAGCTGATTTAAAAATACACGATATTTATGTAGAAATATTTATATTATGGGGAAGGGGTTTCAGACAGACAGAGAAATATATATGTGTAAGATTCGTGAAAAAAAACTGGACCACTGGACTGACTGGACCGGGACTCGAACCACGGATCTTCCGCTTTCCGGGCGACTGCTCTTTAACCAATTGAGCTATCCAGGGCCCACCACCGACCAGTTCCCTTCCACGAATACTTATCAATCAAGTTTGGCATGGAGGCGTTCGTCCCACATTCCACCCCCCTACAACAACAACATTCGACCCCGAATGTTCCGTCATAACCACCCCTCCCTTGGTGGCACCTTCGTTACTCGTTACGTCTTTATTCGTTCCGAACACGTTGCCGAGGCTCCGTAAAGACCGTCTTGTTTAGTTCCTCGGCCAACCGTTCGCGTCGCCACTATCGGCCAAACTCTTTACTCTTTTGAAATTATTTATAAATAATTTCTTCTCGTGGCGTTGTAAGACTGTGGAACATGCTACGAAACAGACCTCCATCCCGGACGAGCCCCCAAATGTAAGATTCGTGAAAAAAAACTGGACCGCTGGATTGACTGGACCGGGACTCGAACCACGGATCTTTCGCTTTCCGGGCGACTGCTCTTTAACCAATTGAGCTATCCAGGGCCCACCGACCAGTTCCCTTCCACGAATGCTTATCAAGTTTGGCATGGAGGCGTTCGTCCCACATATGTAAGATTTTATTGAATTGAAATAAAAGAAATGTTTATTAAAATAAAACAAATACTTAAATATTAAAGTTTAAGATAAAAATCAAAAAGAAAAAAAAAATCATGTGTGCAGATCACACGTGTTAGAAGTGAAACCTTCAAAAATTTAAGTTTCGAGAGAATGAGACGAATGGAAAGTTTTAAGAGTAAGATAATTGTAGAATTTATTTATTACTAGGGTGCCCCGGCCACGCGTTGCTGTGGCTTTTTTCGAGGTGAAAACTTTTTCATAATCAGATCGATTTAAAAATCGTTAAATGAAAGAACGTAAAACTGATAAAACAAAGATAATTTATTAATTAATAAAATTCAGTATATAATTTTTTATTCCAGACAAAAAATAGCTTACTCCTTGTAAGTATGTATGTATGTTAGAGTGTGTATATTGTATGTATGTAAGAATGTGGTATATGCGTGAAATAAGCATGGAGCGCTGTGAATGATGAGGGAATATAAAAATAACAAAAGGCAAACATTATTTTTAAGTTATTATAATTTATTCCTTAAAATTATATATCATTAATTAAACAATTACGACAGTAACACTATTAAACAATATCAATCTCTTAATGCTATAGCGTGAACAATATTTTTTGTTAGTCCATCTTTAGCTAACACAAACAAACTGGATGGTTTACCTACTCGAGAGCATGCCACGTATAATTGTCCGTGTGAAAAACATGGTGTTCTCAAATCTAATCCACAAACAGACATCGTTTGACCTTGGGATTTGTTGATAGTCATTGCAAATGCCAATCTAATCGGAAACTGAATTCACACTCACAACGTGCATTCACGCGATTGGCAAGTGCGCTTCCGGAATCCTCGCCGCCCATAAAGTAGATTTGTAAGAATTTATGTGGTTCGTTTGGCATTGGCAGCAGTGAGCCCATTTTATGATAAACTTGGCCTCTGATTTTGAATGTAGAATTGAATTGTTGACCATTTGCATTAGTATTTCGAACTATTTCTGTTGCTCCGAACGATGTCATTTGAAAGCATAAATTGAATCTTCGAATTGACTTCAGGAACACGTTAGAATCTGGATCCGTGCCGATAAGTAAGCCGTTCAATGGTTCAGGTGGTGTTTCAATTTCAGGTAGTTGCACTTTTCCTGACGCGCAACACATCCCAGCTGGCTCATTTTTGAATTTCAGAGCATGACAATGCGGACATTCCTTGTCCATAGCACTAATTACCACTTTTGAATGAGCATAATATTCAATATCGGGCTCATACTGGAATGCTAGACGCAGGAATGAATCAGATATAAATGCTCGATGTACCTGTTGTCGTTGTTGGTCACTTGTTCTTCGTCTATTGACTGTGAAACGGCGTGATTTTCGTTGTTCTAATCTTCTGACTTCATTGCGTTCAGCTCGTGTATCTTCTGTCTCTTCTTGATGCAATTGCGCCATTCTGACACGTGCATCAGTATTTTGTTGCTGGATTTGTTCTTCTGTTCTTTCGGATCACGCGATTGGCAAGTGCGCTTTCGGAATCCTCGCCGCCCATAAAGTAGATCTGTAAGAATTTATGTGGTTCGTTTGGCATTGGCAGCAGTGAGCCCATTTTATGATAAACTTGGCCTCTGATTGTGAATGTAGAATTGAATTGTTGACCATTTGCATTAGTATTTCGAACTATTTCTGTTGCTCCGAACGATGTCATTTGAAAGCATGAATTGAAACTTCGAATTGACTTCAGGAACACATTAGAATCTGGATCCGTGCCGATAAGTAAGCCGTTCAATGGTTCAGGTGGTGTTTCAATTTCAGGTAGTTGCACTTTTCCTAACGTGCAACACATCCCAGCTGGCTCATTTTTGAATTTCAGAGCATGACAATGCGGACATTCCTTGTCCATAGCACCAATTACCACTTTTGAATGAGCATAATATTCAATATCGGGCTCATACTGGAATGCTAGACGCAGGAATGAATCAGATATAAATGCTCGATGTACCTGTTGTCGTTGTTGGTCACTTGTTCTTCGTCTATTGACTGTGAAACGGCGTGATTTTCGTTGTTCTAATCTTCTGACTTCATTGCGTTCAGCTCGTGTATCTTCTGGCTCTTCTTGATGCAATTGCGCCATTCTGACACGTGCATCAGTATTTTGTTGCTGGATTTGTTCTTCTGTTCTTTCGGATCTGCTATTTCGCAACTTTCGAGCTTTACTTGTACTGCGGCTCAAATCAGCCCCTTTGCGTTTTCTTGGCATTGTGATTTTCTGGAAACTATGAAAATCTTAATTGTTCAATTACATTTTTTTAATAAAATTAAATTAAAATTACATTTTTATAAGATCAACAACATAAATAAAAAAAAGTATACTTACAACACAAAATCCGTTGTTATTGGAAGCTCGTGTCACGTAATCACTTGAACTCAAAATTGATAATTTAATAAAATTAAATTAAAATTACATTTTTATAAGATCAACAACATAAATAAAAAAAAGTATACTTACAACACAAAATCCGTTGTTATTGGAAGCTCGTGTCACGTGTTGAGTACTTTTGAGGTTATAAAATCACTTGATTAACTAATCGTGCAAAATACACTCAAAATTGATAATTTAATTATTATTGATAAAATAGGAATGATTAAAAGTTAATATAAGAGTTACACTGAGATAGCAAAATAATAATTGTCAACGTTACTACTACACTTGATGCATAAACAATAATGATGGCCGACAACTGTGTAGGAAGTAAAAAATAAAGGAAACCGGCTTCGTTCTCATCCCTACTCCGTGCTGTTTACTGGGTCAGAAGTGACACCTATAAACATCTGGCGGGGATAATAATAACTAAATAAATGACGATTGATCAGTTATCGACCGGAGAGGAAAAATGATTAAATTACTAAAATAGCTATTAAAAAATAAGGGTTGATCGTAGAAGGGTGAAAATTAAGGATTGTATGTATTTTTGTATGCTGTATCATAAAAAAATAGAAATTACAAATTTTGTCTAAAAAATGAAAAAAAAAGTTTAGGGGTGGACTACCCCTAACATTTAGGGGGATGAAAAATAGATGTTGGCCGATTCTCATAGATACCGGATAAGCACAAAAAATTTCATCAAAATCGGTCAAGCCGTTTCGGAGGAGTATGGGAACGAAAACTGTGACACGAGATTTTTATATATATATAGATAGATAATATTAATACTACATATAATAAAGGTCACCGGTATGGTCTCTGGATGAAATAGCTGATAAAAAGTGCACTTTTCACAATTCAAGCAATAAAAACGGAATGCTGAATGCGATAGTTATAAACAATCACCAAAATGGTAGGATGTTACTATGAAACTAAGTAAATATAGAATATCCTTTTTGTGAAACTCAGATATTTTTGTTAGTATGGTTTTCTATTTCCCGTTTTCATCTACATTCTTGCGCTTTATAACAAACATTTTAGGATAGATGAAATAAAGACGTTACGAAAATCATATGGAAAATACTGCTGGACTAAGCGAAGGTTCTGGTAAAATGCAATGAAAGATCTGATAAAGATATTCTTTAGAAATGTTTTTTCACCTCTGTAGCCTATCACCTTCGAGACCCCTATTATTTATAACATATCTCGTCCTTATTCTTTGGACCACAAACTTATCTTTCTATATACTATCGTCTAAATAAAGATCTGAATAACGAAAAATCTAAAAAATGCATTGAATCGTATCGCTCTCTCAGCTTATCGAACTGTGTACACTACGAGTCTCAGATTTCAGCTCCGTGGTAAGCTCTCCGTGGTAAGTTTCTTAAATACGCAAATATCATAATTTATAATATAATTTTCACATATGCATGGGTCAGTACATCTCTTTGGATATTTTTCATATAAAAATTAAATTTAATAGACATATTTTATCTTTAGGTATCAATTATATTTTATAAAGAAGCAAAATATAAAAATGTGACAGTGATTTACTTGCTTTTGAATGGAATTTGTCAGCTGCTCTTCATTTATTCCACAGTATTCTCTAATTCTTTTTCTCTGATATATCTGGTAATCCTTTTTTTTTTTTTAATATTTCAGACAATATAATTATTATTTATTCTATGTACTTCATAATTATCTATTATAATATTTGCAAAATAAAGAATTTAATACTAATTTTTCAATAAAATAGAAACATTTTTAAATAGAAAAGATATGACACGTTGTAAAAAAAAACTATAGGCATGAATATTATCTCCTCCATAATAAAGATAATAAATGTAGATCGAATTTCAACAGAACTTCCCTGTTTTTTATAATTCTTTTCTTATGATAAGGAGCCGACCTTGGGGTGTAGGTAACTAACAAAAAGTAACATTTTCCAAATTCTACCTATAAAGATTGAATATCGAATACGCTAGCTATAAAACGAAACAAAACAAAATTGTAGAATGTTTGTCACTGGAAAATACATCGACCAAACCTAAATAAATATAGTATATCCTTTTTTGAAACTCAGGTAGACGATATTCTTTCTTCGAATTGGAGATATCTTTATCATGAGTTATCACATATAAGTATTTTTAGTTGTTGTAAATAATAGCTTTAGATACTTGAAAAAGAAGGAAACAAGTGTTGTCGTTTCATTTTATAAATTATTTTATTAATTTTTTTAATTTTTTTAATATAAACAAAATTTTTTTTTCCATATTTTAAAAATAAGTTGTATTATTGTACTTTTAATGGAAATATAATAGCAAAGGTTTATTTGTTTATGTCATGTTTCCAGTTTTTTCTATTTAAAATGTATCTATGTTATTGAAAATATGTAAAAATTTTTTAAATACGGAAATATTATAATTAAAATAATAAAAATAACAAACGACACCGGTATAGTCTCCGGGTGGAATAGCTGATAAAAAGTACACTTTTTCAAATTCAAGCAATAAAAATGGAATACTAAATGCGATAGCCATAGATAGAAACAAAAATAGTAGAATGTTTGTCGGTGGAAGATATCCTATCTTAACCTAAGTAAATATAATATATTTTTTTTTTTTGAAACTCTGGTAGATGAATTTTTTTTCTTTTCAACTTTTCACACTTTCTGTGAATATGAGATATCTTTATTATGGGTTAACACACACAAGTATTTCTTTTTGTGTTGCAACTAATACCTGAAGATGATTAAAAGAAGGGAACGATTCTGGTCGTATTTCTTTCGTTTCTTCAGGTTTTGAATTACAACGATTTTAAAATCTATTTCTATTTTCGTTGTTTTATTTTATAATATTAAAAATTTTTTTAAAAATATGTCTTTGGATATTTATAAGAAAAATATTCGACAATGTTGTTTAATTTTTTTTCTCTGATTTATCTGATAACCATTTCATTTTTTTTGTAAAATATTGCAGACAATACAATTATTATATTCTATATATTTCGTAATTGTTAATTAACATATTTGCGAAATGAATCATTTAATATTAATTTTTTAATAAAACAGAAACATTTTTAAATAGCAAAGAAATACCACGTTTGGTAAAATAAAAAGAGACCACGCACCTTCTTTCTTTATTTCGACCGTCGGTTGGTTTGGACCTTATAGTCCAGTCAAAATAGCCCTGAAATCGGGTTTTTGAGCTATACGGCTGAAAAAATATGGAAATTATCAGAAAAATTCGTACAAAACTGTGGGTAAAGTAAAAAAGTTCTCAACCACCGGGAAAGGGGTGAAAAAAATTAAAAACTACCCCAAAATACGATTTTTGGATTATATGTGGAAAATATCAAAAAAAGTTTCAAATAAAAGTTGTAGAGCATAAAATTTTAGGCCTATCTCTCTCAGACCATTTTTCCCCTAAAACGCACCCTTTCACCCCTACGACGGTTCAAAGTACTCAAAAAATGAAATTTCCATAAAAAATATAAAAATTGGACTTTTTAAAAATTTTTTTTTTAATTATCTTTAAAAAAACTACAAAGAACAATCGTAGGGAAACAAACAATTTTTTTTTCATCCCTTCTATTGAAAATTAAGGGGTGAAAACGGTTTTTGCTCGATATTTCGCTTAAGATGGGTTATTTAAAAAATTTTTCTTTTTCATATGAATTTTTAATTTATTTTTTAAATTTTGGTGTTGAATTTATATTTATAAATATTTACCTGTAGGAAATATCCCAATTTAAAGACAGGTAATTACTCCCTTAGTCCTACGCCTTTGTAGAAAGAAACAGAAAATGAAGCTATCCTGCTCTTACTCATTGTGGCGTAGGTCGCCATGGCACGCATGCGCAAACTCGTAGCTTACATGCGTGCAAGAGAGATAGACAACCAATTGTTAGCTTCGTCTAAATGTAAACAGTATAACGCGATGAAACCCTTTTTCTTAAATATATTCTCTTTTTCTTCTATATTCTCTATAGCTCGAGAGTCTCGCGCGCATCTGTGACAGCATGATAGATTTTTGAAAATATCTCAAAAAGTAAGCGAGATAAAGCGATTTTGTATTAATAATGTTTTGTAGACAATTTTATTTGCTACAAAAAAGGTTCAGTACTAAAATATATTATCTTCCTCACTTTTCGAGATATATTAAAAAAATTAAAAAACTATTCCCACCTTTTCTTACATTTTTGAAAATATCTCAAAAAGTAAGCGAGATAAAGCGATTTTGTATTAATTATGTTTTGTAGACAATTTTATTTGCTACAAAAAAGGTTCAGTACTAAAATATATTATTTTCCTCACTTTTCGAGATATATTAAAAAAATTAAAAAACTATTCCCACCTTTTCTTACATTTTTGAAAATATCTCAAAAAGTAAGCGAGATAAAGCGATTTTGTATTAATTATGTTTTGTAGACAATTTTATTTGCTAAAAAAAAGGTTCAGTACTAAAATATTTTATCTTCCTCACTTTTCGAGATATATTAAAAAAATATGATTACTCTCTTACCTGATACTTTTTATTAAGTTTCACCACTGACAAGGACAGCGCAAGGTCTTGCCCTCTCGGATTTTGTTCAAATTTTGCAGGATGATAGATTTTGCTTACCTTTTAACGAATATATATCGTCATAGGGGCCACTACTCAATAATTTTTGAGATATTTGCAATTAAAAATGCTTATGATGCTATCTAGTGTTTAAATTTACTTCTGAAGTAAACAACGGTATGTAATAGGTTTAGGATAATGACAACGATTCGGCGATTCGTTCCAATAGTGGCCGAGTCTTTTAGGGTTCGAATCTTGGGAGGTAAGTTTTTTTTTTTTTTCTATTTTTATATGTAAAGATACATAATAGAGTTTAAATAAGTTAAAAATGAAATGTCTTAAATGACTAGAAACCTTATAAGAGTTTTTTTTTTATTAGCATTTGTATATATTCTCAATTCTCACTATTTTCAAAATAAATATCAATGATTTTGAAAAAATACTAAAATATCGAGACAAATTAATTTTTTTTCGGAATCAGAAGTATGTGTTCTTCGGCATCGATATGTTTATTGCAAGGTACATTCAGATTCTCACGTAGGGCTGAATCACTGTTTACTCTCTATTCTCACTTGCGAAATGCTTTTATTGTTGTGTAAAAAATATTATTTTGTACATATGGGGCATTCCACGCCAAATCGGACGGCTTTAAAAATTTTTATTTTTGATTTGCGCCATTTTTTGGTATCTTTTAGTACCCACTGAAAAACCCTTCCTCCTAAATTGTGGCATTTTTTTGATTATCCGTTCCAAAGATATCGAATTTTCTGTGGTTTTCAGCCCGTACCTTTTTTAAAACTCATCCAAATGAAAATTACCATTCTACATAAAATTTTTGTTTTTCAATGTATTTTCCGAAAAAAAATTCAAAAAAATTATTTAAAGTGTCTTAATACGTAATTTTCGATTTTTAAACTTTAAATTAAAATACGTGAAGGATTTGTATGAATATGTAGCGATATGGATATTAGTGTAAGTGCCCGCGTGATATGGATATGAGTGTGAGTGCACGCAGCGATATGAGTATGAGTGTGAGTACGTTTAGCGATATAAGTACGTGTAGCGATATGAGTACGAGTATGTGTGGCAGGAAAGAAAAGCGAGCGTGCATGGTGATGTTATCGTTTTGTAAGCGCCCCGAAATCTCTCGAATATTCCCGAACCGGAAATCGGGAAGAAGTCTTTTGTTTGATCGATTGGGAATAGTCTGGAGATTTCAAGAATGATTGACGGAAGTGATTGGGACCATTGGTGGGGTGAATGTATATATAAGCGCGGTGAAGAAGGCGGTCTTTGCCTTCTTGATTCGGTGTGACTAATGAGTGTTATACGAGTGTGGTTGTGGTTTCTAACTATTGTTACTTACTTTTGAAGTGAAAACTTCTTTAGAATGGGAGTGATCTGAAAAGTAAATAAATGGAAACGCAGCTATGAAACAAAGCTATGTAACGAAGCTATGAAACGGCTGCTATACTAAATAATGAGAGAACAAGAGACAAACATATAGGATTTAGCCTGCGAGAGAATGAGACGGAATATAGCTATACAGTTTTTTCCTATTCTCGGTCTCCTCTTTATGCTATGCCTCGTAGTTATCGCTCCTGGTTTTATATGTGTGTGTTTGTGCGCGACTGCATACTACAAAGCGTGGACACGTATTCTTTCGATACTCGAAATGTTTGTAGGTACGAGCGATAGAAAGGTAAAAGAATAAACAGAGATAAGCACGTAGGTATGCGACATAAGTATAAGGTCCAAACCAACCGACGGTCGAAATAAAGAAAGAAGGTGCGTGGTCTGTTTTTATTTTACCAAACGTGGTATTTCTTTGCTATTTAGAAATTTTTATATTGTATTGAAAAATTAGTATTAAATTATTTATGTCGCAAATATTATAATTAACAATTATGAAATATATATAATATAATAATTGTATTGTCTTCAACATTTAAAAAAAAATGATTATCAGATACATTAGAGAAAAAGAATTAGAAAACACTGTAGAATACATTAGGAGCAGCTGACAAATTCCATTCAAAAGCAAGTAAATTACTGTCACATTTTAAGTCGCATATAAAAAAATTATATTATTAATTGTAATATTTGAGATGTGAACGCTCAGCGTGAATCGGTGGAGCTTACCATGGAGCTGAAATTTGAGACTCGTAGTGTACATCGTTCGAAAAGCTGAGAGAGCGATACGATTCAATGCATTTTTTAGATTTTTCGTTGTTCAGATCTTTATTTAGACGAGAGTATTTAGAAAGATAAGTTTGTGGCAAAAGAATAAAGACAAGACACGTTATAAATAATAAAGAGTCTCGAAGTGTGGTAGGCTATTGAGATGAAAAAGCATTTCTTGAAAAGATCTCTATTATTAAATCTCTCATACATCTGTACCAGATCCTTTGTTCAGTCCAGCAGTATTTTCCATATGTTTTTCGTAACATCTTTATTTCGTTATTCCTAAAATGTTTGTTAGACTGCGCAAAAATATAGATGAAAACGAGAAATTGAAAACCATCCTAACAAATAATATTTTATATCTGAGTTTCACTAAAAGGATATTGTATATTTACTTAGTTTACGACGCATTATATTTTCCTCGATAAACATTCTACGATTTTGGTGTCTATCTACGACTATCGCATTTAGTATTCTATTTTTATTGCTTGAATTGGAAAAAGTTTACTTTTTATCAGCTATTCCACCAAGAGACCATACCGGTGATCTTTATTATATATAGTAATAATATTATATTAAATAAATCCTATAATTATCTTACTCTTGAAACTGTGCATTCGTCTCATTCTCTCGAAACTTAATTTTTTGAAGATTTCACTTCTAACACGTGTGATCTGCACACATGATATTTTTTTATTTTGGAAGACAACTGTGTTGTCGTTCTCATTGTATCTTGATGATTTACGATTCATAGTTTTTTTTTTTTTTTTTTTTTTGATGAAATTTAAACAAGTAGAATTATGTAATATCAAATTTTTGATTTGAAAAGAAGTAGAAAATGTTTCTGAGTACTGTTTTCTTCTTTTTGATCTTTAAATGCCTAACATGCGAATTTTTATTTATTTTTTTTTCAAGATAATTATGGTAGATTTTATTGTATCTTCGAGACTTACTATTGATACATGTGTTTATACTTTTATTCTTTTTATTTTAAAAATATGTTTTCACTAGTTTTTAATAATAAAGTAACGCAATTTTCCAATAGAAGAAAAGTGGAAAAAGTTTCTGACTGAAGTATTCGAGAATGGTTCTTTCGTAATACGTTTACTTGGGTTACGGAATAGTTGAGAAAAGAAAAAAGAAAATAAGAAAGAGAGAAAAAGATAATGGAATCGCTTTCGACACCCTCGGGACCGATGACGAGGGCAAATTCCCGAAGAGATCCTCCAAGAACGAGTCCGATTCTCTTGGGATGCTCCTTCCACGGCGAATTGGGTAGTAAAGTGGCAGTAACGGAAAGGGGTGAATGAATGTGGCAATGACGACCCTTCCATCTATCCCTGAAACACCGATAATCAGCACCGTTCTTAACGGTCCCAGGAAAGAGAAGAATTCGCTTTTTTATCGATTTCTTTAATAGATTTAAAGATGTGCGATAACAATCTACTTAAAGGTAAGGTGATTCGAATATAAACATAGAAAGAGTTATTTTAAATTATTTATTGCATTTAATTGAAGTCTTATCAAATTGATAGTTCATGTCTTTACATTCGTATTAAAAAAAAAAAAACGAATCTCGAAAAAGCTGAAGTGCAAAGTTTAAAAAATTTAAGCAAATGCATCGATAGGAGCAGCAGAGCAGATTGCATCGGGTTCATTTTTATGAGTAAACGTATCCGTGAAAGATTAATACTCAAAAGTTGCAATCCTCTATGCATTGGCAATGACATTAGGAAAACGACGGAGTAAGCCGAGTAGATCCAATCGTATTTTCGATCGAGCAAATACGGAATACGAAACGAATAACGTGAACAGGTAAAGGAGAGATCCCTTGGAGATTGCCAACAAGGATCGATCGATCGAAATGGTAGAGCTGAGTGGGTGGAAGAACTGGGAGGATCAGAGAGAGAAAAAGCTTAGAGTGTTTCGTGGATTTACTACGAAGGAAAAGAAACGAATAAGCGGAAGGAAAACGATTGCAAGTTGCATCGGGATCGTTAAATGAGAAATCGATCGATTTTTTACAAAACCCTACATTTTTTTTATTTTCATTTATTTGGTCAATGTATTGTTGTTGCAAATAAATGAACAAAGGGAATAATTATTTCCTTGAGTATAAATAATCATTTTTTAATATTTTAAATATATGGTCAGTGTTTACAATAGAGATCGGATTTGCGTCAAGTTTACATATCGATATTTTATTATATTATAAATACCTAGAATTTTTGTATTAATCGATGTAATACTGACCAATTATACTATCATATTGATATTTCATTGTAAATACTGATCATTTATTAATAATGTTGACCAAATAAATTACACCAATATAATATATCAGAAAACGCTCGAACAATGTAATTCCAAATATTGGCGTAATCCATTAACAGTTTGGCTAATAGCACAATTTAAACAAATTGGTAAAAAGAGATAAAAAGAGAAAGAGGGTGCAGTCATCTAGGCGCCAGTTCTACTCCCTTTCTTTTTACACATTTTTTGTTCTCTCTTTCTCTCCCTCTACTCTCTCTCTCTCTCCCTCTCTCTCCCTCTCTACTTTTAACTATATCATTCATATAGAACACTCAAACGAAACGGCTTGCTCGATTAATAGAAATCGAAACGAGCACCGTTGCGTACGACCTAACAGACGTTTATCGTCCGTGGAGCAATAATTCGATTTTCGGTTAGCGTCGCCAGTTTTCCCGGCGTTCTCTCGTTGTATCCGACGACGAAGAGCCAAAACGACGAGAGGAACATCATGTACGTACGCTCGTCTTTCATCCGAGGTTGCTGTTGCTGGTGCTGCTGGACGGTGGTGCACAGTTCACATTCTATACGATTTGAAACAGTTTATGGATTTTCGCTTGGCCCACCGCCATGGTCGATGACTTATACTCACGAATCAAATTAAAAACTTCCTGTGAACCCGTGGTATCATATTTTTACTCTGAACACGGAAATTTCGAGAACGAGTGTCGAGATTTCACGTTTTTATCCTTTACTTTTTGTTTCAATCATCTTCCTTATTCTTTTTTCTATTTTTTTTTTGCATGCATACATGTGTACTATATATTCAGAAATTCCTATGTACGTTCAGAAAATGCATTTATTTTATTCATCGAGCTTTAAATCATTTAACATTCGTGTTTTCTAATCGTACAACGCGATCAAATCTCAATTGTACTCGATAACACTCATCGGTATTCAACGAATCTTTTACAAATTTTGTTATTTTTTTCTCCTCTTTTTCTCTCTTCCTCTCTCTCTCTCTCTCTCTCTCTCTCTCTCTCTCTCTCTCTCTCTCTCTCTCACTCACTCACTCGATACGAATAACGTTGTTTTACAGAGAAATATCGTTCGGCGAACAATACGAGATCAATACTCACAAACGATTCGCTTGTACATGCATATTTAGTTGGATAGGACAGTTTTTAAACACGTAAGTATACTTTTATAGGTAACCAATGTTTTTCAACGAAATCATAGTAACTATATCTGTCACTAGACGCGACCATGGTATCTGTCAGTTAGCAATAAAAAAAGACGAGTGGACGACATACGAGTTGAAATATGAGTGACGAATATCGTTTACTCTTTTGTAACATTCACACCGAATGAATACGATTCAGTTACTCGGACCGTTTCTCTACTCGAAATACGCTCGATCGCGTACCACTTCTTTTTCTTCCTCGTAAGCTTGTGTTTCCGACGTTATCGTGGTAACTTGCGTGGTTAGGTAAAAAAAAAAGAAAAAAAAGGGGTAACGTTTAAAAGGAGGAATGATTTCTGACCGAGACTGTACAACTTGTGGGAATACCACGAGAACACCACTACCACCACTATAGGGTGACAACGTAGTTTCCCATGTTTTATGGTCAGTTCCGTGCGCCATGGTATCTGATTGCGTCATAAATCGAACGAGAAACCGGGCGAGGGTTCCAGCTCACGATACACGACCTACGAGATTTCGTTTTGCCGAAATTTAGCGAGCGTAGCCGTTTCGTCGTGAAAAGAATAAACCTTTCGGTAATCTTAGGAGAAAAAAAGAGAGAAAGAGAATAAAAAAAAAACAATTTTTCCTTCCTTTAATCTCTTTTTGCTAACATGAGCAAACTTATTTCTCTTTTCATCAAAATTTCACTTAATTTTCAGTTTTATTTTTTACTTTTATTCAACTGGTACTTCGTTTAAAAGAAAGTTAGACTTGTCAGATGGACACGTGAGTTACTTCAGTTATATACAAAATTAATAAAAAAGAAGATGTTAAAGTTGCAGAAAAGATGAAACGCATTTACGAAAAATATTACTGGCTATCTTTGGACGTGTACAGGTAAGTGGTGCATTTGTAATCGTGTGTTCCCTGTTACAGTATATTTTTTAATAATATACCTATTAATAAATGTCTCATTTTCGTACTCTCGCACCTTATCAAAATAAAACTTGAAATGAAACAATTGTTGAAACGTGTTGATATTATACTCGAAAAATAATGAAAGAAAAATAAAGAAAAAAAAAGAAAAGAAAAAAAAAAAGAAAAGGAAAGGAGAGAAATCTCGGGAAAAATTTCAATTGAAAGTCATTCGAATTTATTGAAACAAAAGTAAGAATTACAATAGAATTTAGAGTAGTTTCGTAAGCAGATCGCAACAAGTAAAACTCGGTTTGAGTTTGGTCGTAACTGTAACATGGGGTTGGGTGTAGAGGGGTTTGGAAGGGCAGAGGAGAAGTAGGAAAAGCATCGGTTTTCCGTAGAAACCGTGGTTGCATTTCTAAGAACAATCGGAGCGGAAAAATCGCGCGTTGTCGCAATGGCGCAAGCGACGAGCGTAGGTATTTACTTACTTACTTACTTACTCGCTTACGCTTTTAAAGTTAGTTTGTGTTAGCGAACCTTCGAGGCAAGGTAGGTAGGCTCGACGAGTAACAGTTGTTCCATTAAAACGATTTGGTGCTCGAGTACTAGCAGTCGGGTGAGTCAGCGTTCCTGGGCCGGCTCTCTTTTCAACTGGAGAGCACTCGGGAGTCTCGGCTCCGTGTAATTAATTCGCCGTGAAATGCTACATTAATTCGTAATGGGCCATGTGTCGTGTGAATGCCAGGTACCCTGTTCGCTTACAAGTGCTCTACGCAAAAGAGACTGCATTTATATGTATATCTATTTTGTGTGTGTATGTATATATGTATGCATGCATACTTATCTTTTATGCACATACACTTTTAAATAATTCATTGTTTTTATTCATATGTCTATATATTTACCTACCTACTTACCTACTCGGACGCATAGAAATTAGTCTCGATAGGTTTTGATAAAACGAGACTCTCTTTGAGTTCGGGTAACAATTCGTAATAATTATATATTTATTAATTTCAACTGTCGAGCACACAGGTACTTAATTGCTTTCAACGATTTAATTATAATCGACGAACTTGAAGTATTTCGTCGAAAAACTTTCCAATAAGAACAAATTCGATTATTTCTTTTATCTTTTATTTTTTTTCTTCTTTTTTTGGTTTCCAGTTAGTTTAGGAATATTTTATTACGAACTGATACTGAAAATTGATCGTATCTCTTTTCTACGTGAATAAAAAAGATGGAAAAAAGAAAGAAATAGAGATAACTACTTACTCGTAGAGAGAGAGTTGGAAGGAAAAAGAAAAAAAAAGTTTTAGCGGTTTCGAAACGAAAGAGTAAAGAGAAGAACCTACCACGTGGTGGTTACATTTCTGCCATCTAATCAGGTTTTTTTCTCTACGTCCTCAGTGTAGAACCTCCTCTACTAGAACTCTCGGTTAGCCCGGAACGGATAAAGTTTCTTTCCATCCCGAACGAGATACGAGTGTATGCACGTGTATATGCGTGCACGTGCGTGTATGTATATAAATGGTAGAGAAGTAAAGGCACGAGCTACGTTGGAAACGATCGCGATAGGTTCAGATCTCGAAGTTTGAAACGAGAAACACGTCCTTCCAGTTTAATCTTTCTTTTTTTTCTTTTTCTTTTTTTTCGTTTCTTTTCTTTTCGGTAATTTTCCTTGAACAACCTTCGAGAAAAAACTTTCACCTTCGAATGGCCGGTCAGGTGAAGGAAAAAAATAGAGAATGGCTAGGGGTAGTAAAAATAGTAAGGTTCTCGTAACGGTCACCATCTTGGGCTGAAACGTGTTTAAAAGTAAGCAACTGTCGGACGCTATAGGCGACATTTTTAAGAAGAAAATCGAACCAACCAACGTCAATGCCTTTCGCGGTTTTCCGTCTTGCTTTCCTATTCGATATTCCGTTTCGATCGTTCCGTTCTCACGGGAATTCTTCACCCATACAGTATATTGTCTTTACGTGAGCCGTATATGTGTATACATGCGCATATGTATGCATGTACGAAAGGCAAAGTGCTTATTCGCTCCACTCGAACCGGTTACGACTCTCTCAGGTCGAAGGTCGCAACGGAGTTCTCTTCCTCTTATTCTTCTTCTACTTCTTCTTCTTCTTCCTCCTCCCCTTTTTCTCTTCCTCATCCTTCTCCTTGAGATCCGGTAAAGACATTGGATCGTAGATCCTCGTAGTAGGTCGGTCCTCTTTCTTTATCATTATTACGATTTTACGAGTAGATATTTATCGTCAATGGATCAAAAGTCTCGAATACATGCTCACACTAAGATATTTCCTTTCATTGATTGTATAATATTGTCTATACTTATTTGCTCGTTCGTTTCTACGAGAACAATGTGTGTATGAATTTTTTTGAGAACTTGTCAAGGATAATGAAAGATCTCTCATTCTTTTTTTCTTTTTTTTTTTTTTTTGGAAGTGAAACTTTTTAGGCAACGAATAATAATAAAAATAATAAAACTTTATAGAACGATCATGAAAAGAGAAGGAGCATACAAAAAGGAATAGAAAGAAAGTGAGATAAAACCCATTGACGATCTATAGTTGAACGAGATTATAAAATATTTTAATGAATACGTGTATGAGATAAATATATTATATGAATTAATTGATTATTTTTCTTATAATAATACAAATTTCACTTATATCGCGCATAGTAATAACGTACCTTTCTTTTTTTTTTAAAGCAACCCTATCTATTACAATGGTCCACGCTTTTGGTTAAGGATTTTTATACTTAGTTATCTTTTTTTCTAAAGCTTGGTACATTTCGCACGTGCCGTTCAGTTCGTATCTAACGAGTCGTGTTTAAGCCGACGTACAGACTACTGTAATTCGGCATATAATGGATTCATTCTGGACGAGCTAATTGTGAAGGCTCACCAATGCGGAAAAATTGGCTTCCCTTCATTTTACTGGTATACATTGATCATTAACTCCAAGTTTTTTCTTTCTTCTTTTTTTTCTATTTATTTATTAATTACATTTTCTGGTGAATGTGTACAAGTTCTTTCCCACTTTTTTTTCGCGACTATTTTAAAGTATTTTACGAATCAAAATAAAAAGAATACGATTCAAAAATGTTTGGAAAATACGAGATAACAAGAGACCGGTTTTGTTTAGTTTTCCAGACATCACGTCGCTGGGTTTTTATTGTTGGGAAAGTTAAAAGAAAAAGTTTTCCGGACAAAAGTTAAAACGCGCGAGGAATTGTTTGACGCAAAAAATTGGATTGTTATTTTCACGGAAATGAAGAGAAATCGAACAAAAAAATTAACAATGTAATCAATTCAAGTTTGGATAGAAATATAAATACTGTATTTATAATATAAAAAATAGTACAAAATTTTTTTTTCATTTTATTCAATGAAAATATTTGTTTATCGTTATGTGTGTAAATTAATGGATAGGTTGTAGAAGTTGCTAATAATTAGAAACTTATTGAAGATAACGTTGGCAAATATTTACTTTGTAAACTAAGTACACGTAATACTTAACCCTCATCACTCAAGGAATCTTTGCGTTTAGTTTTGATGGGTCTAGCATGTCTTTCGAGCATACGCATTTTCTTGATCAAGAGAGAGAGAGAGAGAGAGAGAGAGAGAGAGAAAAGGGACGATAGTTTGACGAAGTTGCCGAAACCTTGTCAACGAATTACTCGAAAATTTTTTTTATCGACAAACAGATTTCACGGTCTGCCTGATAGACGTTTGGAAGTTTGAAGACACCACCGTGAGGAATAGAGTAGTCTGTGTGAAGCAAGAAGTCGCTGAAGCTGCGACGACGAAACGTTAAGAAGTATGAGAAGGTAAGTTATAAAGACGATGATGTGCGTTATGAGAGAGAAAGAGAGAAAGGAAGGGAGAGAAACAAGACCGTAGGGCAAAGTTTCCCTTAATAACTATGCCGCGTAGCTTGGCAATCGAGGCGTGAACGTGAGATATGAATTAAAGGGAGAACTTTGCTTTGGTTCTCCTTCGCAAACGAATAGCGAAAAATGGTGAGTGTAAAAAGAAAAGGACGAGATGAGGAGTAGTAGAGAAAGGAAAAAAGAGTCGGATGGTTTTTCGTCCTCTTTACTAAAAGTAAGAAAAGCCCTTCAAAAAAAATAGAAGACGAAAGAACTTTATTACGTCGGCCAACTTCTTTACCGACTAATAATATAAGTACGTTAGGCAATGTAATAACTTAGGCTTTTCCAAGACGAAGATCAGACGAGAACGATGTTATTTTTTAAACAAATTGTCTGAAAGATTTTAACCTCATAAAAAAGAATTTATTGTTATTTGAAGTATTTCTATTCGTAGATGACTCAATAAAAGCTCGATAGGATGATAGTTTAGTATGAGAGTCAAGGTTCTGTTTAATTTTGTAGAGTCTTATAATTCAATCTTGTGTTTACTTTTAAACAAAAAAAAATGAATGGATAGATAAATGTGTTTTGTTATCCTGCTTTTTACATCAATTTTTATATTTCCTAAAAAATTCGTGTAGTAATACGATTGAATGTCAAATTTGTTTTACATTTAATTATTTCCTGAAAAAGGTTAAGAGTATCGTATTAAAAATTATAATCGACGTTTCACTCGTAGCAAGTGGATGAGCTGTCCAATCAGGGAGGCGACGCAACAAGCCAGTTACGGATAGCCAAGCGTTGCAATTACATACGTCGCGTTGCAGATACAATGGAAATTCGCCAGACTGTTTGAAATTCGAATTACCACATGGGTATCTTGACGTGGGTATTCCAACATTCGACTAGTATTCTCTGTACGTATGAGACAGACATAGAATCGAGAACATACGGGATGTTCATGTCCGATAATTTTCGAACACATGGATTTCTAGATACATAATTCCATTTCACACGAGTCGAGCATAAAAGTAGTACATAGATATGTGCAAAAGAAATCATCTAACCAGCTAGGAATAATCCTAAACAACAGAAAAAGGAATAATGATATTTCTTTACGTTTCTTGGTTCGTTTTTTCTTCCTTTTTAAAAGAAACTTAGCTAGACTTTACGAGATGGAATCGTAAAAGTCACTCATATATAGCGACGGAAGCTTTTTAGATGTGCTAAAAAATAATAGACGATGTAAAGGACGGTTCTCTTATTTCTCGGATTTTAAACGAACATCACATGACTCCTAAGTTGTATCTCGTCATACGGCAAAAGATAAGAAGATCATATTTAAACGGAAAGAATCATCGTTGCGAGGGCAATGGTACAATTTTTAACTAAAGGTTATATTTGATTTTTCTCTTTTTTTTCTTTCTTAGAAAAGATCAGCGAATATATTTTCAAGGAAACGAGAGGAGATGAAATGACAACCCATCGATGAAGACTCATCATGAAACTGTTGTAAAATCGGGTATTGGTGTTATAAAAGCAGAGAATAGTTCGTACAACGGGGATGAAATGTTGACGGCTATGGGGGTAAAGTCAACTTGTGGCTGGCGCCATCACAACGGAAACTGCTCTGTTTATATCGGCAATTAACAAGTTTGTACGGGTAAGTCGAATCCAACGTTGGCTGCAGTCAACACCAAACGACAATCTTACCGCAGATTATGATTTAAGAAATTTTGTAAAAGCTTCGGTAGGATGGATAATGATGATGCGAGCAATGAGTAAGAGGAAATGAGGGTAATATAATTACGTAACATTCGAAATCTTCCTTGTTTTCAATGATGAAAGCTATGAAATCGACAAAAAGGGACATTCTAAAGCGGTCGTTAGAGAGCGTAATTTGGTGGCGAGCATATACGTTTGTAAATAAAGCGTCGCGTCGGTCAAACTCCTACCTTTGATCGTTTACCAATCCCTATAGTTTCCATCAAATATTCTGCTCCCTATTGTTCCGCACTCAAACTTAATTAAAAGGGATACCACAAAGAGTGATTTTAATTTCACCCTCTATCGCTACTAAAATGCTAACACGTACGAATTTGATAATAAATATTGCTTTTTAATTCCGAGTTAATATTATTTGCACTTTTTGTATTTTTAGTTGTTATATTTATTGTTTTATTCGTTTCATTCATTTCGGTTAATCATGGAGATTATGATATTTTTTTTCATCATTTCCGACCTTTACGTCTCTTTTCTTTGAACAAGCTGAATCATCCAAAAAAGCTTTTTTTCGAGAAAGGAAAAGCTTCGACCGCATTAACGTAGCCGGTGAGCATAATTGCTCGTCGAATCGTTCACGTGAAAATCTTTTTGATATGCCGGGTTTCTCTTGATTGCGAATGTGATTTTCTCTCAGAAGCAAATTACAGATTAAGTTCATCACGTGGAATATAGGAGTAACTGTGAGAATGTAGTATCAAGGAGGGCGAAACAAGAGAATAGGTACTACCTTGTCACAAGTGAAATATGTTTACCATTCCATCCGAAAGTCCGGTCTTACAGAGATTATCATACTGAATAATAGTAAATTGTTTAAGTGATATTCTAGAATAGGTTGCATTCAAAACTATTACGAAAGTTAATTAAAAACAATGTATCTAATCCTTCACGACAAATTAAATGACCAGTTCTTAATTTTAAATTAAAATTTTACACTTAACGGTAATGTTTATTCTTCACTTGATACTAACAATAAGATAAATTATAACTGTAAACATTATTTTATTGTTATTTAAAATTTATTCTATTTATATTAAAAAATATTACACAATTTTTATAAATCTCTCATAATTTAATCGAACAAAATAAAATTTCTTTTACTTGAATTATTAACATAACGAATAGTCCGGGAGCTAGCAATGTTTTCGAGAGGGAATTAGGGATAAGCTAATTTTTTGATATGCCGTTCTTCTTGATCTTTCGGTTAGAACCTGCACTTCTTGTCTGGCCGTAGGTCTTGCGTTTACTAGTGCGCATCCTACCTGTACAGGTAATAATCCTAGATTTTAAAAGAATGTTGGAAAGCCTAATTTTCTATTTATTGACTTTAGATAGATTTATCAAACATAAATTTTGTATTGCCATGTACTTTTCTCATTGCTAAATATCTGCCATATGCGATTTTTTTTTTTTTAATAAAAATTTAAAGTATTTTGGAATTCATGTAATTTTAATATTATGTTATTTAGGTATACAGAAATCTAAAATTAATTTGCCAAGTGTTTATTTTCTTTTTTAAACCTAGAATAAAAACGACAAACTTATGAAAAGTATTGCAGTATGATGCTGTAGTTAGAGAGAGACAGTTCAGAGTGCAAGAGAGATAGACAGCCACGGTGGCGCAACTGGCAAGTTTACAAGATGATGTTCAGTCCTAAATCTTTTGTAGACGATAAACTTTATATTTGTTATATTTTATAATATTCAATTTCTGTTAAACAGAACCTGCGATAAGCCTATGAAATAAAATATCATAAAATACGATAGGCACCAGATGTTATCGTTTTGTAAGCACCCCGAAATCTCTCGAATATTCCCGAACCGGAAATCGGGAAGAAGTCTTTTGTTTGATCGGTTGGGAATAGTCTGGAGATTTCGAGAATGATTGACGGAAGTGATTGGGACCATTGGTGGGGTGAATATATATATATAAGTGCTGTGAAGAAGGCGGTCTTCGCCTTCTTGATTCGGTGTGACTAGTGAGTGTTATACGAGTGTGGTTGTGGTTTCTAACTATTGTTACTTACTTTTTCTTCTCGATTTCTATATTAAACCTTAATATTTAAGTATTTGTTACATTATAATAAACATTTTTTTCTATTTAAATTCAATAAATCTTACATACATAATACATATCTGTTATGGCCGAAATTCCTCAACTAAGAGTCCTCTGGCAATTTGTTTATGCTATGAAGTGGAGAATAAAGGGTTAGGTTAAGGCGTAAAATAAAACACGTGATTGAGCCAACCAAAGAAACAATGCCTTTTTTATTGGCTCGTCAGGGAAAAGCCTTGCGGCATAAAAACCCTGGATGATACTTGATTATACAATAAGAATGCACCACGTGGTGTTACCACGAGGGCAAAATACCGTCGATGTGAAATATATATATATTGGAAAGATCTCACCTCTCGCACTCCGCAAATATAGCGATCACAACCTTAAGGGTTGTGATGTTGAATGGGCTCACTTTCACGAGTCTTGAAGATTAGGATATTCTCTTCGTTGTCCTTTGTGAATTCTTAAAGCCTCTATAATCCTCAAGATGTGTAGTCGTAGGCGTCCGGTGAAGAATAGAAAGAATGCCCCTTTGTACTGTCCCAGCAGGACGTACATACTTGGGCTATGAGAAGTGGGGATGCGAGAGGCGGGGGTAGCTAGAGAAGCGCTTCGATAGTTACTGGTGGTTGATCGATGCTCACAGTAAGTATCGATCTAGAATCCTAATCGATGGAAGCGGATGCGCGCGAGTTTCGAATACCGCTAATCACCGTACGATCCTTTCGAATCGTACATATCTATGAGATCGCATAGCTTGAGTCATAAACGTAGTTCTAGAATCTATCGAATGATCGTAGTTATTCGTGGTCACTTTCGAAGTGCACATCTTCCGGTATTACTTGGAAGAGAAGGGTTGGTAATTTCCCATTTCTGGAAAGACACTTCCGGAAGTCATTTTCTCGAAGGAACTTGAAGTTATTGTAGTAAAGTTACGGTGGTTAAGGTTTTAGTACTTTAACCGACATATAAATTCCTTTAGTTCATCGAAATTATTCGGACGCTTTTGTGTAACGTAATCGTGATGATTTTTTCAAATTCAATGAGCGTACAACGATATATATTTCGTCGTAATTTCTAAGGTATTAAGAAAAACATGGTTTAGAACGACGACACTGGTAGATCCTACATGGGACGTTAGGGAAAGTTCTGAACAGAGTCAGAAAAATTGCTGGCGTTCGTGCGAAGCATGGAAAAGGGGGAAATAGTCGTTGTAGAAATGCTTTAAAGATGCGACAACGTACCCGAAAGATAAGCAGATAAATACTCGAAAGTAGTTGCTGCTACCGTTGGAAGTCTAGCAAGTTTATCGTCCCTTCCTCTAAATACATAGTTACGAACGTACGTACGAATGGTAGTTACGTACGTATGTGCAAAATACATTCGTATGTATGTTAAGGAACGTATGTATCGTTTGAGGTAACATACGCCAGATGCACGGTACAATACGTTGCTTCTGCCACGATAGCAGATCTTACGTCCCACGTGTATGATAGTCAAGAACGCGAGCGTTAATGAAACCTGTCGCGTTCGCACGCGAATTTACACCAGGTGTAGCTTACGCCAATTTCATGGGTTGATCGAAGTCCGTACGGGCAGACTATGTTCATGCTCAAATTCCTTCCTTTCGTCTTACCTTATCTCTTGTGTATGCTTTAACGTTTATTACGATACTCATGTAACTGTTTTGATTACACCATTGTTGTAACATTGAAAAATATCATTTTCACATTGCATAATAAAATTTCTAAATCGAAACTCTCATATATTCTTATGTATTCAATTTATTATGCAGTCTCGACTACAAATTCACATGCAAATACGATAAAACAAAAAATATCAAATCACATTTATTATTTTCAAAATCGAGTATATCAATTTTATCAACGAATGATTCATATTTATGTATATTTTACTTATTTTCTTCCTTTTTTTAAAGAATATCGATATATCCTAGATACGATAGATGAACAAAATTTGTGATAAAAAATGGGGAAAGTCTTTTGTAGGTGCAAGAGAATTTTTCATTTTACTAGAGGAAAGTGCATCGTTCCGGGAAAGGGCGAGTTAAAGTTGCCCACGGCTTTTTCTTTCGCGATCGCATCGAAGCCGTTACGTTGGCAATACGTCGGCAATACGTCGGTCACGACGAAGCCATCCTCCGATTTCCATGACAACGGATGCGGGCTTGAATGCACGTCGTTTAGGAACGATCGACAGGCCTCTGGTCTCGCACCCTCACTTTCTCTCTCTCTCTCTCTCTCTTTCTCTCTCTCTTTCTCTCTCTCTTCCTCCATATTCAACGAGCAAAATTCCTGGTCTCTCCGTCACAACGACGATCCATCGTCGGCTCCTTAACGTCGATCGACGAAGAACCCCATGCCAGGACCCAGAAGCGGCTTTGTTGCAATGACAATGGCTTCCCACTTTTTTTTCACTCTCTCTGTCTTTATCCATTTCACCCTCCCATTTCTTTTTCTTTTTTCGTATAGGCACGAATTATTCCGTACACCGAGAAAAACGATCGCTAACGATTTAAACGTCCTTGGAAAAAGTGTAGGAGGAAATTAATTAGAGGAAAGTTCAATGTCGAATGATTCTTGCTTGTCTTGATAACAACGACAGCACACACAATTTAAAGATATATTAGAAAACTAATATACCAATGATTAGAATGAAGAATTGGAATTTATTCGAGATAAAAATATGTACAAGACATTCTCTCGTCAAATGTTCTTACTCGTATGAATAAAGAAAGTGACAGAGAAATAGAAAAAGATTTTCTATAATTATGTTTTGACGATAGAATTTATTATGTACGTTAGGCTAGCAATGGAAAAGGATATAATATAAGACAGATTTTCCCTCGAGTAATAATCCGACTTTGCAGATAATTTAACGAGTTTGGTCTCTAAGGTAATAATCTAATCCTATTAGAGCGTACAAACTGCATGCAGGCTGTCGTCTCGACGCGATTCCACGCGATAATTCCATTTCTCACACCCTCTCCTATCCATGAGTTGTACGTACGAATTTATTATCTATGTTATTTAATAAATGTGTTCCAAGAAGGTACGTATTAGACGAATCATATAATCCAACAATGTGTGTGTATCTTTCGCCTCGATGAAGGTTTATGGTAATTAGTGGTATACTATCTAACAACGAATAACAGATTTTATTTAGTCATGTCGACGGTCGTTGAATTTTAAAAGGAAGATTAAATTTCATTTTGTTTTATCTTATTTTCTAAACGTAAGTTAGAAAAATTCGCAAATAACTAAATCCATTGAACTTTTCTTCTTCTTCTTTTATTATTATTTTTTCTTTTCTTTATCTTTAATACTTTAGAAAACTTTTTTACGAACACAGCGTTCATTCTATTCTTTTCTTTTGCGAGAGAGGAAGAGGACACCCACATGCAAACAGACGGTCCGTTATATTCAACGAACTTTATTCCCTCCTGTGTAAGAAAGAAATGTTTTACTATAGGAATTTCCTTAAAGGAGAAAAGAAGAAGAAGAAAAAGAAGAATAATAAGACGAAGACGACGAAAAAGTTGCAACGGGTGTTCCATTTATCGACGATCCTTGTCAGCCTTAACGACGGTGGCCGTGAGACTCAAAGATATTCTTGGATCGTTCTTCTAGAGTAAGTACAACACGTAAAACGGAAACACGTGCGATGCTACGAGAGATGCGATGCTATCGTTCTTTTCTTTCTGTTCTTCTTTCTTTTTCTTCTTCTTCTTCTTCTTCTTCTTCTATCTTCTTCTTCTTCTTCTTCTTCTTCTTCTTCTTCTTCTTCTTCTTCTTCTTCTTCTTCTTCTTCTTCTTCTTCTTCTTCTTCTTCTTCTTCTTCTTCTTCTTCTTCTTCTTCTTCTTCTTCTTCTTCTTCTTCTTCTTCTTCTTCTTCTTCTTCTTCTTCTTCTTCTTCTTCTTCTTCTTCTTCTTCTTCTTCTTCTTCTTCTTCTTCTTCTTCTTCTTCTTCTTCTTCTTCTTCTTCTTCTTCTTCTTCTTCTTCTTCTCTGGCGCCACGCGCTAAGGTTTCTACAGTCAAACTTAAACGGAAGTTCCCTGCTAGAACTTTAATTCGAAACACACGAGGACCAACTCAAAAGACGTTTCTGTCTAATGCCACCCTGCATGTAAAATCGTTTTCGTAAGTTTTCACTTACTTTATCTTTCACCCTCTTTTCTTTCTTTCTACTTTTTTCGTCTTTTTTTTCCTTCCTTTTGGATATTTTCTTCTTCTTTTTCCTATTTCCTTCCTCGTCACTTCCTTTTCAGAGATTCATGCACGCAAACGTAATTGAAGACACTCCTCGAAGAGGATACGAGGAAGCTCCGGGTCATTTTTCATGAAACGTCTTTTGCGTAAGAAAGGGATCAGTGAAAAGCTTGTTCCAAGAGAGGAAGAATTATCTACGTCAGTAGATCGCGGTAAGCTCGACACGCGATCGATTATAACGAGAACAAGGATTCCCTCGTTACGAAGAACCAAGTTATCTACTCTACAAAATTAAGAACAGCTTTGCCTTTCTTTTTTATTAGCTCAAGGAAGTCTTTGAAGATCAATCATCCCATCTATGTATAAATGTGTGTGTGTGCGTGTATATGTTCTCAAAGATTTCAACGTTGAAACATTTCAAATAGTAATTTTTACGAACA
Organism: Polistes dominula; assembly: GCF_049000335.1. Taxonomy (NCBI): domain Eukaryota; kingdom Metazoa; phylum Arthropoda; class Insecta; order Hymenoptera; family Vespidae; genus Polistes; species Polistes dominula. The sequence goes on from NW_028300915.1 coordinate 8,687,116, forward strand.
ATTACCGAATTATTCCTAACGATTCATTGAATATATTACAAATTTATGTATTCTTTTGATTCGTAATACGATCGTATTACGAACAATGAGATCAATCAAAAGAAAATAATAAGTAGCTGCTCGTGGCGACAAATATAAATCTCGTGTATCGGAAACAATACAACACGTAAGAGACGAAAATTAATGAAGGGGAATTCATCGTACACGCGACACGATAAACCTCAATATTCATCCCTTGAAATAGATATTCTTTTTTTTTCCTTTCTTTCTTCCTATTTCTTTTTCTTTCGTTTGTATTTTCGAACGATAAAGAAGAGAAAAATAACGTCCTATCAATTTTGGCATGCCGATAAAAAGAAGCGCATGCCACTGTCACCGAAAGTTTCTTCTGATAAGATTCGCGAAAAAATTTTTACCCTTCATTAGCCTTTTACAATATATTTATAAAGAAGGAGAAGAATAGAAGGAAAGATAGATTGAGGATGAAAATGGTCCGAAAAAAATATTCTGTTTTATAACATACTCAATGCATTTCGTCGTGTGTCTTACGTCGATTTATTTGTTCATTTAGACTCTCCTTTCTCCGACGCGTATAAGCGTATCGAAAATCGAGTTCATAAATGTAGATATTTTGTTTTTCTTTCTAAATTTTACGAGGATTATTTAGGAAGGGAGATAAATGTAGAAAATTTCTCGCGAAGATAGTAACCTCGGAGAATATTCTATTGGATTAAGTAGACCGAAGGATCGGTCGATAACACTCGAAACGGAGTCCAATGTTCGGTTATTTGCTCGTTCATGCATGGAATTTGATATTGGGAAATGCTCGCTAGAGACGTCCAAACATCCGATGAATATCAAAGCGAATCGAATATCTGTTTGTTCTTGAAAGAGGGAATCTCTGTGCGTGTCTTTACTTATGTATTATATATATATATACTATATATATACTATCTGAAAAAGAGGAGAAGAAGAAGAAAATAAGAAAATAATGTAAATAATACAATAGAATGTAACATTGCCGATACACTCGATTGAAAAGTTCTGAGCAAGTAATAAAGAATTCAACGTTTCTTATTCGTTCTAAAAATACAAAAATACAAAAAAAAAAAACAAAAAAAATAGGGGGAAAAAAAGTACTGTAATGTTAGAAAATTTCATCTTTTTTAAAAAGTATCTATCTCGTTGGTGAAAATAACGAGTGCTGATAATCGATAAGTACGTCGATATCTCGCTCTTTTTCTCCCGGTTAAATTGAATTGTGAACCACCGATGTAATTGGCTCGAATCAAGGCAGGCACACGTATATCCCATGGTGCTGGAGGATAAGGGATGGATAAGGAGCGATTAGAAGGGAAGAATGAGCGAGCGAGAGAGAGAGGAAGAGGGAGAACGAGATGGAAGCAAGGGACATGCATACACGAACGCGTACATGTATAGGAAGACACGATAGCGTAAGTACTTACTACTCGAGTGGACGATCACTAACACACATAGAACATTATATACAAGTACATAAACATATACATCGAAACGTCCAGAGAGTATCAGAGTATGTGGGTGGAGGAGGGAGGCCACTCTTCTATCGCAGGTCCATGCACCAAGAGGAGACAGGAAGAATTTCATGCTCCGCGAAGCAGGAGACTCTACTCGAGGGATTACCTCCAATTGATCCGAGCCTGTACTACCTCCTTCCACAATTCCTCTACCTCCTCCTCCTCTTGCTCATCCTCATCCTCCTTTTCCTGCATCAACTCCTACGACCTCAGCCTCCTTTACATCGCGCGTCCTTTTTCCCTTTCTTTTTCCCATCTCTTTCTTTCTCACTTTTATCTTCCCAGTTCTGAACCTTCGTTTAGTACAACAGTAGGAAGATAGAAGACGAAATAAAGGAGAGAAGCTGGCTGTCCTTCTATTCTTCCTTTACTCCTCTTCTTCCTCTTCTATAAAGCCATTGTTCACACAGGAAAGCAATAGCGGGAAATACATCGTTAGGAAGCAAGAGGAAGTGAAAAAGGAAGAAACTCTCTTCTCGTCTCATGGTAACGACTTTCGCATGTTCCTTTCCTGTGTCAGGGGGTTCCTGCTACTGTCGGACGAGGGTGCAGCCTTGTGAAATGGGTGAGACATACAACGAAGGAATAGGAAGGAAACATTCGATCGTACTTTCTTTCTCTTTTTTTCTTTTCATGTCGTAGAAAAATCATGACTTTTTGAACCAAAAAAATCTCCCACAAAGGAAAAAAGAGAGGGAGAGAAAGAAAATAACAAAAATCTCTCCTTGTTTCTTCTTTTCCTTTACCTCTTCATTCGTTCTTATTATACTTTCTTTTCGTTCTCTATTAATTTATTCGTCTTACTGTAGTTCTACTTATGAATGATAGTCGTGAGACAACGGCATTCGCATTGTCAATTAGAACAAGTGACTCTTTTTTTTTCTTTCTCTAACGCTCTACGAGAGAAAGGGAAAGAGAGAATAGAATGAGCCCCTCTGGGACCGGAAAGGGTATAGCGGTACTGTAGGAGAAGAAGGGGGTATAGATGAAGGGGACGCGCACACACGTTGACAAAGTGACAATTACGCGGCACGCTCATACGAAGGAAAGGTCCACCCTATTTCTCTCTTTCTCTCTCTTTCTCTCTCTTTCTCTCTCTTTCTCTTATGTATACACTAACTCGCTGCAGTCACGTGCGGTCTCGTGTTACATTTTCATTCGGCTAATTGTCTTTTCATCGGATCCCTAAACCGATGCTACGACTTTAGTGGATGTCGTAGCAACACCTCCTTTTTTATTCATTCTCTCTTTCTCTTTCTCTACATTTCGAACGTGCTACTCATCGAGGAGCTTTGAATCCTAGCTATGAGAACGACGATTGTCTAGGTTCGACGCAAATTGGAAGCCATCCCTCCACAATCCCTTCCCCCTCCTATTCCAGCCCTACCTAGTTTTCGCAAACCCCATCCACGATTCCAATGACGCGGTACTTGTATCCAGAATACGAGCAGAGAGCAGAGTGCTCTATCTTTGATAAAGGAGAGAAGCCAAGAATTATTTGTTTGCCACCCTACGATACTAGTAGAGAGTTCTTCTTCTCTTTCCTACTAGCAAATTGCACACGCTAGGATAATGCAAAACGGCGAGCGTACTTGGATTGCTTTGAAACACTCAACATAGGTACTCCTGAAGATAGAGGAATAGAGGTTGAAAATCAGGATGATGAAAAAGAGAGTAAAGCTAGAGTACCGAAGCGTGCCTCAGCAGAACGAATGCTTTTCGACGTCGTCTTAGGAGTGTTTGCATCATCAACTTGCTCTGTTTCAAAGTGCTTCGCGTTAAAGCGCGAGAATTACGAGAAAGCATTCCTATTTGATACTTTCTGATCGTAGAGGTACACCCTTTTCTTATTCTTATTCTTACGTTTGGAGTTTTGTATGAATAAATGAATGAAATTTGAAAGTTCAACCGTTTTGAATGAAAGAAGGAGTTAGTAAAGAATAAGTAATTTGTGTTACTATCCCGATTATCCGTCTTTAATTGGTCTTTTCCGAATCCCACGTGGGCTTTTTCAACGAACCCAAATTGCTTCCCGACGAGTTTCTAATGGTCCCACCCCTAGGGACATCGATAGTCGGTTTTCGACGCAAATTGGAGGGGGGACTTGTCGTCCCCTTTGCCTGCGGGCCACTATCTCGCATAATAATGCCCTTCCGGATATGGAAATAAAATACTTTTATCGTTTATCGCATTAAACAACGTATGTACGAATGCATGTATGTATGTATATAGATATGTATGTATACATGTATGGATGCAGTTAGGTCGAGTCGTTAAAATGATTCGTGGGGAAACTCATTGAAATATCGCACGTTATTACTTGTGGTATGGAAAAATTTCACTGTTCGCTGCCAGACAATAATTATTATTATTTTCTCTCGTTAACACAAATCGACGAAAATTTCTCTCTTTGGACGTCATTAACGATGCAATATATTTCATTGTGCCATAAGTAGATGGGGAATATAATTTGATGAAAAGATAAAAAAAAAAATTCATTTATATTGTACGTATATATAAGTTAGAGAAAGATGGAAGGAAAGATCACTGTTAAAAAGAAAAACTTCATCTCTAATTCAGTTGGATCGTGGATGATCAAAGACAGAAAAATGTTTTCTCATCTGTATGGTTTCGGGCGATAGAACGGTAATGTCCCACAGCCGACTTGGAAAAAAAAACGAACAATATTCGTCAATAAAGAAGGAAAAGGCTCCTTTTGGAGGAGAACTTGAAGAAATGAGAAAGATAGACAAAATGAAAGAAGAAGAAAGAAGTAGAAGAGATAGAGTCTTTACTTCTGAAAAGTCATCGTCGTAGTCGACGAAGTGGATGGCCATTTAACTTTGAGTTCCTACGAGAACTCCTACAATCTTCTTCTTTTGCGACTTCTTTATCCACCACCACTATTATCACAATCACCATCACCATCTTATTATAGTAATAGCCCTTTTTTAGCGAGAGTATTCAAATTTTTCTTTATTTTGAGTGAACTCGATTATTTTTTCATTTCGGACTGAACGAATGCTCGAGTATCAGAACAGCTGGGTTCGTGCCAAGACAATTTTGGTATAAGAGTGCCAGTGGGAATGGCTTTTGGAAAGCTCTGGTGATTCTGGACATCGTAGGTGGATCAAAGGAAGATGGTCTTCCTATTTTTACCAACTACCCTCGTGGGGATAATAAATGCAATCTTAATCTCCTCACATTTTGTTTAATCGAAATCTCTGAATATGAGATCTCATACCTGTGTATTACACTAAAGTCGTATATAAATCATTCAGTGAATACGAGTAAATCGTCTCGCAAATCTATCATGCATTTTAATCGATATTCCAATCAATTTCAATATTTATAGATTGTTAATTACTTTTCATGGGGAAAGGATTGAATAAAATTATAACGCCGACGAGTTAATTGGAATTCGAAAACGGAGAAAAAATATCAAGATCGGGGAATGGAATTCCTGAAATATCTCTCGTAAAGTTTGACTTTGCTTCGAGGAGGTGGATGTGAAGGAGGAGGAGAATGATGAACAAGGAGAAAAAGAGTTGGAAAATGGTCGAACATGGATTGTAAAAAAAGATTTAACGATACTCGGTCGGTCGGGCACGCCCTCGCCCCGAAACACCGAATGCTTGCACTCGATAATTCGTGGCTCGTGAACCACCAGCGTGGAACCAGGGCTCGGTGTAATTACCAAGGTAAATAATGCTTTCCCGACATCCAATGGCGTAGCTCCGTTCGCGAATAAATTCCCTCCTATATACGTGTCCTGGATGTGCAATGTCGCTCTTCATGTACGGTTTTGCATCCACGCGTACAAACGCTCTACACGAATCAAAGAGAGAAAGGAGAAAGATCGTTACGATAATCCTTCGTGTTCTCTTTCCCTCTCTTTTTTTTACATATACATACATGTGTATTTTTCCTTTTTTTATTGCCATGATTTTCGATGCAGATAACCGTTAAAATTATCTTAAAAAGAGCCTTACAATAGTAAATGTTCAAACATATGAACAATTCCAATTAAAAAATTGTTCTCATAACATGACTCGTCTTTTAAACAACTACAAAACCTTTCATTTTAAACAATTTTTTCCTATCACTAAAGTTACATATGTGATTCAGGTAACCTATTTATTATTTTTTGCTATTACGTAACCAAATTTTGATTTACTATCTAGACACGTTTAATCTTTTACGTAATGTGTTTAAATCGTTCACGGATATTTACTGAAGAAAATGGTGTGTAAAAATGTATGAGTAAAAAAATACCTTTGATAAATATTTTCGTCGAGTCATCGAGAAGAATGGCCGTTGATGCATAAACGATGAACGAAAATTGTAGAGCGAGAGAGATCGTTCGAGTGACTTAGCGAGTTCGTTCGAAGAAGCATGATTTTGACTTCAAGTCTTTTTTACATGAGCAACGTATAATTACGATTACCGACTTGCATCCCTTGGAACAAAATGTAATTACGAAAGGAAGGTTCACGAGAAAGAATTAAAATAAGATATTACGTTAGTCGAGATACGGATATCTGGGGTAATCCGATTTCGGTGAAGGTGTTAGTAAGAAATAAGAGAGAGAGAGAGAGAGAGCAAGAGAAAAGGTTCGTTTGGAGCTTAAGAGAAATCTTAGCCGAGTACATACTTATAATTCCGTCGTCGGGGTTGGTGTACGGAACAGGAAGACCCGCGAAAACGATAGTGGGCTGGCTTTTTGCGTGCAAGTTCTCCTGTAACACTAAACCCATGGTAACACTCTCTTGCAGATATGCCTTGAGGAAGTCTTAGGAATTCGCTTTAAGCCTGCTGCTGCCTTCTGGTAGACCTGTCTCTTCTACTCTTTCTCACTAATAAGCCGCGAACTAATTTTAAGAAAAAGGCACGTACGGTAATTGGATCTAGCAAATGACACCCTTTTTTATTCTTTTCTTTTTCACCTAACCAAGGAAGCAAGCAACTCGTGTCGTCTTTCTTAAAACCACGCTATCTCTTCTCCGTCACGTCTAAGACCAGATGAAGATTAGAAAGAGACAGATCGAGGTAAACACCTATGTAAACGAGAGAGACATGTAGTGTCAGATAAGTACAGCCTAACTTGCTAACTTTATTAACTCGTAATCGAGCTCCGTACAAACAATGAAGCGGTTTAGTCGCAATCGTGCCCTCCAGCTTCTCTCACCGATAGAAACAGAGAGAAATCCTTCTTCCCTGCCATTACAACTTCCTTTCCTTCAACCCCTCTCAAACCAACACAGCAACGCTTCTTACCCTTCGAACGTGACGCAAACGTGACGCAGTATTTGAGAGATTCCACTTCGGTAACGGGCTGATCTTTCGAAGATTTTTCGTGCCTATTTTGCGTCTGGAAAGTTGTCTTTCCAATCTTTCCTTTTCCTTTCCTACTTCTCTCTTGTTTTCTCTTGTCAACAAAGAGAAAAAGAAAAGCAGACGTTTCTTTTTTTTTCAATTACGATTTTGGTACTCGTTTAAATTTTTTTATACAAACTTTAAAAGTGTCCATTATTATGATTTTATTATTATACATGTTTATTTTTTGAGGTAGATTTTTTTAAAGTGAAAGAAAATAAGAGAAAAGTGAATTTTTATAAAATATTTTTAATCGAACAAAACGATTGAGATTATGAAATAACTCAAGGAAACTTGAAAGATGATAAAAGACGAACGAATAAACTAGCACGATGATCGATTAACCGAACTCTCTAAACGTCAGGGGAACTGGGAAGAGACGCTCGAATTTATGAGAAAAGTTAGAACCCTTGGAAAGTAAAGAAAATGATGACTCAGCTCGAGAAACGAGTATATACATATCTGTCTATCTACAATGAGAAACGTAAATTAACGTTCTGTCAGCCAGAGGAAGATGAGCATTGATTCGACTACCGATCATTAAGCGAAACAATCTTGTTGACGTTACGTAGTTTACTTTGAGCGTAACAAGCATCTCTAATGATAGAAGGAAGATCTGTCTTATAATTTCTAATGAACCGACGTTATCGTTCGCACGGATTATCCACTTTGTTATATTAAGCGAAACTTTATCATATAAATAAAGTGAATATTTAAATGCGTGAATACATAAATGTAAAACTTGAAAGAAAATTTTTGAAAATATTATTTTGGGTGTATCTCGAATCGATTCTCGATCGATACTTAGCAAGACATTAATTTTCATAGAAGAAACTTAATATCTATCAAGTAGTAGTAGAATAAGAATAAGAATGGTAATAAGAATAAGAAGACCACGAATCCTTATCCTTTTCCCAATGGAACAAAACTTTCGCATTTCCATGCCGTCTCTATCGTACTCCTTTTCGCAAGAACAAACTTAATCCAGCTCACGTCTCTTTAGAAATAATCGAATTCTTGAGGGGAACTTAGGACAGACATAACGAAGTAATTATATCGTCGAGGGAAACGATAAGCTGCAGATAGAAAGAGAGAGAAGAATAGAGAGAAAGGCAAAGAAAAAGAGAGAAAGAGAAAGAGAGACACAAAAAATGAAAGAAGTAAAAAAAAAATGAATTGATCTATTTCGTCGTTCAAGCATATTTGGAAAAAACGTGGATAAATAGCGACAGTGTGTTAATGTAACTTTGTGTGTGTGTGTGTGTGTGTAAATGTAACGAACGAATAGAAGAAACGTAAAAAGCATGCGACCGTAGGAGAACGTAGTGGAAAACGTGATTTTTCTCGTTAGCGATAGCTCATAGAATAACGAGAACTCGAGCCAATGTTTCTCGAAACGATGATATTTTCCTAGCTCGCGTTAGCTAAAACCTTGGATCTCCGATAAGAGAGAAAAGGAATAGATATAGTTTGCATGCGTGGATATAGGCTACGTGGCGAACAATGATGAACCAGGACGAAGAGATTTCCATAACCGAGACAACCGGACGTGGAGTTGCCTTGTCAGCCGAGCTGTCGCTGCAACCGGTGTGCACGCGTATTCCATTTTCACGGGTCACATCGCCGGAAACTTATTATTCCTGCTAACCCCCGTAAGGACGGGGTGAGAATAGATCGACAGATAAAATATCAAAATCGAATGAATAAACGAACTAAGAAAAAAATCCTACCGATCGATCTATCAATTTAAATAAATCTGAAAAGTTTAACATTAAAATAATCGATAAATGTTTTTAGAATGATTTTGATTAATTATGTTTGTTTTTCTTTCGAAAATTGCAACAACAGGATGTTAATAAGAATACTCTGAAATATACGATAGATTATAAATGTAAAACTACCAAAGAAATAGATTTAAATCAGAATGAATAAAAAACGTACGAGAGTTGGGATATTTTTCAATCTTATGGACAAATTTGTTAGATAATATTTTTTCAGCTGTCAATATGTCATAATTTTTGTAGTGAATTTCTTTTTAAAAGAAAGATAGAGAGAGAATAAATCTTCAAGGGAAGAATAATAAGAAATCTTTTCTCGTTGCGAGTTATCGAAGTATTTTACAGTTTGTTCTTACAACATGCAGATCTTAGAACGAGAAAGAAAGAAAAAGATAGAGCAAAAAAAGGAAAGAAAATAAACAGAAGAAGAAGAAACGGCACGTTAAAATAGTTCATTTTCTTGGAAAGCGCGTTATCAGGGTATGCAGCTAGGTAGACTGGTCGGAGTTTCTTAACTCGAAGATAGGAGTAAGAAGAGGAAGAAAACGATTTTCTGTGAAAAGTAAGTTTCCCCCTCTCTGTCTTTTTCTTTCTCTCTCTTCTGTGGACTATTCGCTTGGATTCAGTCAGTTCGTAGACTGTAGGTGGCCGTCGTAAGTCTATTGTCGAGAGAAGGAGATCACGATTTCGTGACTTCGTGAGGCGTAGAACCTCTCGTGAACGGTGGGCGTATCGATCGCTCGTTCTCGATGCCAATAAGATCCTTAGGTAAATCCTAAGCCGATGAGACGAGTCGGAGATCAGCGAGCAAAGACCGAAAGGCTCTGAGCCACCGGGCTAATCCTAATTGAGTCGCCTTATATAAGTCCGACCAGTCACTGATTCTTCTTCCTCTTTTTCCTCTTCCTCTTTCTTTATTTTTTTTCTCTTTTTCTTTTTTTTTCTTCTTCTTCTTCTTTTTCTTCTTCTTCTTCTTCTTTAGTTATTTCACATCTTCTTCTTTCTTCAACGCGATCACATTGACTGTATTGCATAAGTAAAGAAATTTTTCCAATGAATCCATAAAAGAAGAGAAACTTACTATTTCTGATATATGATATATAAATTTTAAAATTAATTAAATCAATTTCTAAAGAAATGATTGATTATTATATACTTTTTGCGCATCAAATTACATTATTCAAGGATACGCTTATATTAGTTTGAATAAATTAATTTTCAGATACTTTTCTTCGAAGATTTATAAAAGGTTCGCATCGACAAGAAAAAAGAGAGAGAAAGAAAGAAAGATACTTTAATTTTCTCGAATCCTGTTACATAGACTTCGTTCTTGGATTATCAGCAGCGTCAGCAGCATCGAGAATGCTTCGATGGTGTTCTTAAGAGGCCAGCAGTATGTCCAGAAACGATTGAGTATAAAAAGGATAGATGGAAAAAGAGATGAAGATAGAAAGAAAGATAAAAAGGGAGAGAGAGAGAGAGAGTTAGTGCGTGTAGAATATTGTCAGTGGTGTAGTATGTGATCCTTTGATCCATTGTCCCAAGGATAGAAACGAAAGGTAGGGTAAGCCTCAGGGGGAGAAGCGGAGCCTTTTGCACAAACAAAAAGACGAATTCTAATTTGACGAATGAGAAAGTTTCAAGGAGTCTGATATCTCTCGGCAAGAGAGAGACTACTCCCTCACCTCCCACGCCTCCTCCGCAAAACGACAAAGAGCATCAAAGAGCGAGAGAGGAGTCGTTACGATATGTAAAACATCGACTGTTCATCCAAAACGGATACCGTAGGATGCCACCACCTTAAAGCATTGCTTCTTTTATGAAACAAGAGATGCGAAAGTTCAACCATATTCCTTTCAGCAAATTATAAGAAAAAAAGAAAAAGATGGATAGACAGACAGACAAAAAAAAGAAAAAGAGAGAGAAATTATTCAAGTCTTTGATGTTGCCTTTGGCAAAGTTTCTTACAACCAACGAAAAAGTCTTAGAATATTTTTAAACCACGAACCTCGAAATCTTTTCAACGTCATTCATCCTACCGATTAAATTCTGATTTTTTTCTTGAATTTTTGTATTTTATTCACAAGAAGATTCTATTTAACGAATTTATTCTAACGTACTACTTTTTTTTACTTAATATTCGTGATAGAATATACTTTGACTTAAGGAAGTTCTCTTTTCTCATTCTCTTATTTAATTCTGTAACTAAGAAAGCTTTGACGATGAAATCTTCGACACGAAAGAAGCTTCCATCTTTTATGATACAAAATGGGAAAAGAACAAAAAGAAATAACAAAAACTAGAAATAAAAAGAAAGAACATCGAGCAATGGTAGACAAATTTTAATTTGATGTATGAGAAAATCTCGGAAGGAGTAAGAAAGAGCTTTCGAAGTCTCTGTATCTTCGGACATCTTCGTAGGCGGTTCCAACGGACAAAGAACGTCAAATACTATGGTAGAAAGCCATTACTACAAGAAAATAAAAGGACTAAGAAGGAGGAATGTCGGACGTTCTTCCGTGGCATGCCAGGCTTGGGAATGACGGAGGTACGTCGTTCAAAGTGTCGTAGTTGATGTGAAAACAGGGTGGGAGAGGGTGGGAAAGGGTGGTAGATAACTGTGAACGAAGATGAAGCAAAGGATGAAGATGAGGATCAGAAGAAAGAAGAGGTTACCGGAGGTGAATGAGAAAAGAAAAATTTGGTGTCTCGTAATTAATATCCGTTCGAACATCGAGCCAACGCGTTGCGTGGGTGTTGCAAAGTGGCTGTCGTTAGTCAGTCGTTGAGAAGGCGCCTCGTCGTTCCTCTACACAACCTTCGCACTTCGTATCTCTTTCCTTCTTACTTATTTTAAAACATTATCTCCTTCTTAATGTTCCTTTATTCTAATTCTTTCGCTTGGAGGCATCGAATAAAAAGAAAGACGATCCGACCTGTTAACTTGCACGATGACTAAACGTATACAAATATCGTATAATTTATTACAAGTGTGATTGTTTGAACAAAAATCAATACTATAAAGGGCAATGATTAATATTTGTTATTATCTAGTTAATATTTCCATATTATTAATTTTTTTTTTAATCAAAAAATAAAATTTTACCTACTTGACAAGAAGAACGTACGTTTTCGTTATAAAATTGATTACCTATTCGTCAGAGTTAATATCATTATCCTTTATACACACACACACATACACATTCTCTCAAAAATTTTCTCGGAAACAAGAGCGTGAAATCGTAGTTCGAACGGAAAACTAAATCGCTTCGCTCCGTATTCATCCGAAAAAGCTGTAAAAAGGCTGGCCATTACGAAAACTCGCTCTTACGGATTTCGTACCGGAGAACGTAATCCGTTCGTCGTTATCGGGAAATGTTTTCACAAAAGAGAGAGAGAGAGAGAGAGAGATAAAAGAAAGAGTAAAACGAGTTCGTGCCGAACAAAAGTAGTTTTCACGATACGATGAGATTCGTGAATCTTTTACTCGGTAAATTTAAAAAAGAGGAAAAGATTTTCCATTGAAATAGAGAGAGAGAGAGGGAGAGAGAGAGAGAGAGAGTGTGTGTGTGTTCAAGTAAAAATGAATCGTACGTTTTTATGAATCAAGGACTTCGTAAGAAGAATATTTGGAGAGAAAGAAAGGAGTGTAGGGAGGAAAATCGCGTGGTGTTAAAATAGGTTAGATGTGTGTACCGTTTGAAAAAAGCTAGTAGGTTTTTCTTGAATACTAGTCCAGAGAATAGAAGTAATTTCATGTCACGTCTGGCATTTTTCGTAAGAGAGAATTGAAACGGACCGGTCGATCTCTCTATCGAATCGATGCCAATTGGTTGCTGTATCGATAGCCTTTGGCCCGTAAAATTGATTCCGCTTTCCATCGTCTTCGTCTTCTCTATGCCCGGGCTTCGACCACGAGCCACAAAATCTCGTGGGAACGAAAAGGTGCTTCCTTACTTTCCTTCCTTTTCCCATTCCCTTTTTTCCTTCGTCCTTATATCTCTTTTCTCTCGGTCCCATACAGGATTCACGGCTTCCTGTTAGTGTTTTATTTTTCTTCCCCCTTCCAATGCTACTTCTTCGCCTTCTTCTTCTTCTTTTTCGTTTTCTTCGTCTACTTCTTTCTCGTTTTTTTTCTTTTTCTTATTCTTCCACCTCATCCCTCTTGGACGAGGTAGACCCCTACCTTGCTTTACTCGACACTTGCTCAGGGACTGCTGTTTGCTTTCTCGAAAGAGAACCGAGCTGACGTTGGCGTGCCAGCTCTCGTCAGGTCGATAAGACTTCTTCCTCGACCTCGAATTACAGGTCGGAATGGGCAACCCGGGTGTCGTGAACTCACCACGCCACTTTGCGAATACACGTTCGTAACCGATAAGACTTACTCGCATTCCTTCTTTATCCTTTTCATTCCCTTTGGAGAATAACATATAAAGGTTGGTAATACTACAAAAAATACGTCGTATTTTTATTTTCTTTTTTTTTATGAGACCTTCGAATTTCCATCTGTCACCTTAAATCTATGTTAAATGATATAACTTGATTTTAATTTCAAATAATTCCTTTTTCGAATACGAATAACTTACAATAAAAATATGACCATATTGAATAGAAATAAGAAGAGAATACTGTAGGAGAACAAGAAAGTTTCTTTATCATTTATATTCACATAGACGATTGAAAGTAGACGTAGATATCCTTTACTTTTATCGTGCCCTCACAAGACACGAGATCTAGAAAATGGAGAGCTCGTGTACCTTTGAGAAGACAAGCTAGATGGCAAACAACGTCGAGATATTAAAGGAACGTCGAAAGCAATCTTTAGAAAAGACAGCCGAGCTACGAGGACGTGGTCTGACAATAAAACCAATCAAATATCGATAAAATGGACGTTCATATTTGACGATTATTGTACCATTGTATTTCCTCTCTATTTTCTTTACTTCATCAAATGATACAATCTTTTTTTCCTAAAAAAACAAACTAATATTTTCCATTATTTTCATTAGTCATAACAAATAAATATTTTCAATAATTTCTTGAGACTTCAAGAATCGGTAGAGTTTCATTTAGCTCACAATTAAGTATGATCATAGAATATTGACAGATTGCTATAAAGTCGTATTTTCTCACATGACACACACGGCATTGTTTCGATAAATTGGACATTTAATTATTTTCATTAATCAAAAAACAAATAAATGAAATTAATTCTTTTAGACCAATGTGAATAAGAATCAGCTGATTTGTTTTATCTCATTGTCAGTAAGGATCACTGTATGTAAACGGGTTGCCATGCATTGGCACCCTTACGTGTACTCATAAACACACGTATAAAAGCACGCATACAATGGATCGTCTATTATATTGTTCGAATCTAAGCGTTTTCTTCTCCCCTTTTACTCTTCGATTAGTATCCTTCACGCGAACCCGAGGAAGAGCCGCAAACGTGGCAATAAAGACCGACCGAAAGTCGCTCGATCGTGATTGTGAATATTGGAACGTAGAATGAAAGGTTATCTTTGAAATGAATTGCAGAAAGGATCGTTAAAGAAAACGTTGACCATGAATCCTATGGCTGGATTGATCAGAACTGACATATGACCTTTGATTTCTCAGAAAATTATGATCAATTTGTCAGTAACTCGATCGATGAGAAACGATTACGTATTAATATCTCGATATAATAAAATCAATCTATAATAAAATCAATCTATAATAAAATAAACCATTTTCATTTCAAGGAAAATTCTACGCTCGTTAACTCTCGATGAACGCAATAGGAGTAAAGTAAATAGCAGTAAAACTCTTTAGCCGTTTATCTCGAAACCACGAAAAGACCGTCGAAGATAAACAGCAACGTGAAAAGCACTTTTTAGCAGGCAACCTGCGGTTTCCCGACGGATTTAACGAGGACGACCGAAATTGACTACGACTGGTCAAAAGTGCAAACGAGATGGAGAAAAAGGAGAAATGGAAAGAGAGAGAGAAAGAGAGAAATGGAAAGAGTGCTGTAACAGGAGTAGGAGGTGGAGGAGGAGAAGAGCTTTGCGAATATAGTTTCTCACGGTCGGTCGTTCTCGATCGAAAAATATTCCGCAATGGAGTTTCACTCTATCAGTTGAAGAAAGAAGAGAGTTATCGCGTGAAACTTTTATTTTTCCCCCCTTATTTTTTTTCTCCCTTTTTTTTCTTACTTTGCTTTTTTTTCTTTGCAAAACGAGATCTGACCGAACCGGACGTGGAAATCCATTTATATGATTAAATTCTACCTAATACTCGGCGCGCTCCGGTCAAACTTTACAGACTGTTTGAGAGAAAGAGTAAGAGGATAAAGTAGTAATACAGAGAGATAGATAGAGGAAAAGAGAGAAAGAGATAGAGGACATAGTAGAAGATAGTATGTGAGAGGGACAGATAAAGAGAAAGACAGAGACATAGGTAGGAACGTTTGCAAGAGAACAAAATACGTGTTTGGACTACTGGAGACAGCGAGTTACGTTATCGAACTACTCACTTATCTTCGTTCGAGCTACTTCTCGATATCATCATTTTTAAACATTTCCTTTTTATCTTCCTTACGTGCTAGAAACCGCACAATCTCTCAAAGTTTGGTCTGACGGTACATGACATGATCGTGGTACTTTCAAAAAAATTACCACCGATTTGGATCACGCTCATTACAGCATTTCTTTTTGATATCGTCAAAAATATCCTTTTGTTCTGTTTAACGTGTAAGTCATGTAAAATCAGGTGCCGTTATCATAACGAATACGACGGTGTATAAACGACACTATTATAATTAAATTGATATAGTTAAATAAAAGAAATAAAGAAGAGGGAGTGAAAAAGATTTACTATACGATTAGAAGGAGATAACAGAACAAGTATTTACAACCTTTGATAGGAACCGACGTTCATTCATTACAGTTCTCTATTGCCGTTGTTTCAATACAACTCGCAGAAGTATGGTAGCTTCTGAAACTGCCGGTAAAAAAGCCCTTTTTAGTTGACATTGATACGACTCGATGGTTACACGACTAACGCCTACGTTCTCCCTTTCTGAACTTCACTTTTATGATTTCCATATGCTGATACCTTAGAATGCCTGTGTGCTTATCTCATCGGTTCTAGCATATTTTTCGTTGTACGAATCACCATAGATGTTGTATCGTGTAAGCTTAAGAGAGTTTAAATTCAAACGAGGTATTTTAGGTTTTAATCAACTTTAAAGCACTCCTGTAAAAAAGGTGAGTTACGAAGTAGGTTTGCTTAAAACTTAAATGTAAACTTTCATGGATATATATATTTATAATAGCATATCTTTATATCAAGTAAGTTGAAAAATGCGAACGGTTAGGCCAAGTAGTAACTATAGACGTAGCGTTTATTATAGGAGGATGTTCGGCCGACTTCGTAAGGGCCATTTTGAAGTCATAGTAGATATTTATTATAGTTCGCACGAAGAATACCTACAAATAGCAATGTTTTAATATTGAATTTGTAGCGTGGGTAGAAATCGATAGGTAACATTCGTCGCTATAAAAAGGAAGTAACGTATCATCTACCTTACAGATATCTATCCCATTTAAAGTACTAAATAATAATTCTTTTTCTACGAGTAACGCACAAGTGCTTTGTCGTCTGAGAAAAGTTTAATATTTCTTTGCTCGAATTTAAACTCCAACTTATGCATGTAGGTAGTAGATACGAGAAAGTAGATATCCGCTTCAGCTTCGGTTTCTATCCTGACTTGCTAAGTTATCATATTGGATTCTTCAACCATTTTCTACGACGTTCACCGACCTCGTACTCTTCGCCCCGAAGACTTACATTCTGTCTTTGAAAATCCAACACCGTAAAGATGGCCAGTAGTTTTACTTTGTCTTTACTTTATTCCTTAAACCTCCTGTACGTATTAACATTTACGTAAGAATAGATAGCAAAGCTTTATGGGTTTGATGATCTACGGAAAAGAAAACGACTAGGTAAAAGGGTAGACACGTATTTCATAGTACGAACGCGAAGCCAGGGTGATTTAAAATGTCTACAAACCGATAAAAGTATCTTGGGTAAAAGGGGGACACGGAAAAGTGGGTAGTACGATGCGAACGGAATATTAAACGCTAGATGGTACTCCGTAAAAACCGTCGCTTCCTTTCTAACCTTGTTGCTTCACAAATGGAGAAAAAAAAACAAAAAATTTTTTTTATTTAAATAATACATCTACCCGTAAACTAATTTTAAAATAAAAAAAAGAATTAAATTTTTCTTTATCACATACGTGGCATCCCTGTAGAAAGAGAAAAAAGTACACTTTTTTACTTAAAAATTAAATCTATCTATAGACAAATCTGCAAGAAGAAAAAAAAATCTAACTTTTTTCCTAATTGTACACAATGTATCCCAGTATCCGGAAAAAATTTTAACGATCAGAAAATGGGGAAAGAGCTTATTCGGCTCTTTTCCAAAGTACACTTGAGTAAACAATAGATGCAGTTTTCCATGGGGATCGTCAGTCTCGTTGGAGAAAAATAGAGGAAAAAAATTAAAAAGAAAAAGAGAAGCGCGCATTCGCATTCGCATTCGCAGCAGCAGCAATCGCCCAGTAAGGTACTTTGTCATTCGGCGTTCCGGAGCAAATTCGAGCGTTATGGTCTCTCGCGTTGGCGCATCCGTAACGAGGGACGGTGTGGACAGCGGGAGCGTCCATAGAACGGAAGTTTCGACGTAATTCACCCGAGGAGGACCACTTCGCCGTAGAGGCAGGCAGCACCATGGACCATGGCTGGCTAGGCTTTTGCTGGAGAGTAGGAATTGATCGTTAAGGGAGGGTAAAGAGGGGTCTAGAAGTAGAGGGGGAAGTGCTGGTGCTGGTGCTAGCGAAGCTTTGAGTGCGGCGAAGAGGAATTTGGAGTCACAGAAAGTGGTGAGGAAAGGAGGGTGCAAGAGAGAAAAAGAGAAAGAGAGAAAGAGAGAAAGAGAGATAGAGAGAAAACGAGGACGTATCGAGCCATATATCATTGAGATCGTATGAGAAAGAGAAAGAGAGAAAGAGAGAGAGAGAGAGAGCACTGAAGAAGGGCCGAAAAAAGGGGAGAGAAATATCTTGCCCATCCCCTTTTAGCATATCGTTACTTTGGCATACTCGAGTACGGCTGCGTTTAACGACCAGGGCAGCACACCCTCTCTCTTTCTCTTTCTCTTCCTGGTATACACTTACACACATATATGTGCATTTGGTAGACATATATTTCTCTCTTTCTCTGACTCTTGATCATCGGCGTTCTCGTTTATCCTCCTGATGGCAAAAAGCCATCGCTTTGCAACTCGACCAGGACGCAAAGAGTGCTCGGGACGTCTCAATCGAGCGTGTAACTTCTGATTTATGGGGTGATCCTCTCCCGATGCCGACGCAACCACGGAACGTCTCTTTTTCTATCTCTCTCTCTCTCTCTCTCTCTCTCTCTCTCTCTCGCTCTCTATCTTTACATCTCTTTCTCTCTTTACGTGTAGCATCCTCAAGGCGAAAGATTACATGCGATCGTAAAGACGTTTCTTCGACTATCTAAGATGAAAATATCGTATGTTACGTTTCGAGAAACATTTTTTCTTCTTGAAATAGTTATTCAGTGTCTGTAAAATTTTCTGTTGAGATTCAAAGCTTTTAGTATAAGCACGACACCAAGAATGGATCTTCTCGTTTGCTATCCTTCTTCATTTGATTGTTTTTGTTTGGTTTCTTTTTTTGTTGTTGAAAATACTTCTTCTTTTTGGTTTTCGCAGCCACGCGTCTTCCCAGAGAAATTACGAGCGAGCTTAGTTCAATATTGACCCGAGCAAACGTGTGGCGAATATTATTACACCATCTGCATAATTTCTGTATTCAGTTGGTGCTCCCTGAAACGCGTCTGTAATTACTTCGGTTGCCGTGAGATCGTCGTAGAGGGTAGCAAAGCGGGCAACGCGAGGGGAAAGCTCGTAGGTGAACTAGGGGTAGTTAGAGAGGGGGTAGCGGGTGTGCGTTATGTAAATGCTATATATGGGGTAATTGAACGATCGTACACGTTCAAAACGCCGATTTTCTCGCTCTTCACGGCCTTGGACGCGTCGGCTCGTAGAAAGCGAAATCACGTGCGAGTCTTTCGCTTAAGGCATTGCACGTACAACCACTTATTTTAAACAAATCGGACCTTTCATTCAAACAACCTCAACCAGCTGAGATTTCGTCTCCTTTTATCAAAGCTAAGAGTTCATGAACTTGCGTTCCTGTCATATTGGCTAATAAAATGTTGCGTCATATTATTAAATAAACAAAGAATATTTCTGCTTTTTCGATCAGTATCTATAATTGACTATAGTGTGGCAATAGGGTGGCATCAGAATGTATACATTGATCATTCATTTAAAATATTGCCATTTTTTTTTAAATATCGGTTTAATACTCATCCACTGCATAGTATTGAACAATTAGTATCTCTTAATATGATGATGAACTTTATGAAATGTTAATAAAACCTCGACCATTTCGTTCGATTTGGTTCGACATCGAAACTCGACAGTTCCGATCACATATATTTTTTTTATTCCATGCTTTCAAATTAACTTTCCATTCGTACAGAAATAACGGAATTTTCCCATATGGAAAAGTGAAATCGACATTTATGTGTAGAATATTGTATCGACTATGAGAAAAGGGAATGAGAGGGAAGTACATTCACCGTTACAATGGAGATCGTGAAGATTTTAATTCATGAACCAATGAATTAATCATCACTTGCAAATGTACTCCGTCTGGAATCTCGAATAGGGCCTTGAGCTATTCTTGCAAGGCTGTAGTTTGCAATATCTTTCTGTGCTAGCATAGTCAACGTCCTTTATATCAACTATTATTAGATTCGTGTCATTGGACAAATTTGTTCCTCGTTTCATACGATATTCTGAGAAACGATTATTTTTAAATAATTGACCTATTTTTTCAACGCATGTGTAGAATATTTCTTAGAATTCGCAGTTGGTAATAAAGTAGTCGATTATTTATAATTACGAGCATATTTTATCTATTCAAGGATCATCCCGATATCCGAACAAGCTGCTCGAGTCATTAACTCATCTGCATAGGAATGTCTACTTCATCTTCTACGATCATATAACTTTTTCCATAGTAACCCTCTGGAGATTTAACGCTCCCTTTCCCATGCGTAATTTTCACCACCGAGATGATAGGTCTTATAGTTATGCCTCGAGGAGACAATAAGTCGAGATATAACTCGGCCGTACTATGGAACTCTCTATGCGAACCGCTTAAACTCCTTCGGAAGGTACCGAAAGCTCGTACCTATTCGACCACCGAGAATTAAACTCGGTTTAGCCGAACTTGGGTAGGAGAAAGCGGCACTTAGTAACCGTCCTCGTCGTTATAGGAAACCTCAACAAAGTAAGTAAATCGTAGTTTAAATTAAATTCTAAATGGGATTTCCTTAAGCGCGATATCGTTTATATAGAAACGATAAGAGACAAAAATCAAACGAATATTATTACATTGAGATCTGACAATAATTGGTGGAAAGAGTTATTGAGTGGACCATGAGTGAATCAAGAAGAGAAATGAAAGGTGGTCTGTTCGAGATGAGTAAGGGAAAGAGAGGTGAAGAGTGAGGGGTGAGGAGTGAGGAGGGGAGGCAGGGTAGTGATCGGTCGCGACGCGGAAAGTGCGCTGATTGTGAATCGACCTGATTGCCTGAGTGCCGGCGGCGTTCAAACATCGTCCACAAAGGCGGTAATACCAGGGCCGGGGCCTGCGGCGCCCTCCTAAAACGATTATCCACTCGACGAGCCTTCGCTCGAGGAGGGTTAGCCGCTCGTAACGACGTATTGTGAGGACCTTGCTAGTCGCGAAAAGCCCCCGCGGGTATTTCCTCCTCCGACGCCGGAAAATCCTTCCTGAGTATCCTCTCGAGATTCGTACCACCTCCTTCTCCTCTTCTTCATCCTCCTTCTCATTCTCCTCCTTCACTTCATACATCCCTTAGTTCTCCTTTTCTGATACTCCAGGAAGGACATCACTAGGTTCTTCGCTAAGAGGAGTCAACATCCTTGTAACCTCTTAAGATTCTATTTTACGTATGAAACTTCGAATCCATTCGAGTACCCTTTTCTCGAAAGATGAATCTGTGTAATTCTTTGTACTAATCGATTTTCTCGAACGAGTTGTCGAAGAAGATTAAGTTAGTATTTATTAGTGTTTTCTTTTAGTTTTGTCTTTATTTTACATATCTCACATTATTTTTTTTTTCGTTGAAAGCTATGAACGCTCGAAGACAAGAAAGAAAGTTTGTACATTTGTCATCGACTTCCGTCTCAACATTTGTCTTCTCTCGACGACTTCTCACAAAACTTCGAAAAAGTGTCTTTTCTTTGCAGTTAAATAAAAGTGGAATAAGCGTAATAATACTAGTAGTGGTAGTAGTAGAAGCAGAAGGTGTTATTACTATAGTCGGGAATATCGATGTTCGTACGTTAGACTGTATAAAGGTAAAACCCTTCAGGCCCTAATGCAAGATTTAAGAGCTCACGCATATTACGTAGCCTAGCGTCCGTATTTTTTCTTGAACAGCATAAGTATAAGGCACTTTTCAATGTAGAAAAAAAACGCAAAAGGAAAAAGAAATAATGAAAGAAAAAGAGACAGAAATCTACCCTCCACGTAAGCTATACTTTCGCAAGTACAGAGATGGTTGGCGATCTAGAAATAAGCATTGAAAGCTACATCGGTCATAATGGATGAGGCATAGGAAGAACCTATAGGATGCTTCGTTATGCGAACCTAAGAGCTATACTATAAGAAAAATAACTCGTTTTATTATATTACTTTCTCTATTCCGTCAATAAAAAAATTTCCCTGCAGTATCGGACGTAATGACATTACATTTTTCGACTTTGCCAATCGCAGAATATGAAAATGTAGAATATATTGTTGTATAATATATATGTTGTATATATAATATTGTTTTTATATTCTTTGAATAATTCCTTCATAAATTCCAGGAGCTTAACAATATTCACTAATACAAAACCCACGAATACTTCGTTACGTACATGCATATATACATATTGTATATACTCGTATTCTAATTTTTTTCTTGGTAAAGTGTTAAGCGAATAATAGTTTAGTCCGAGGAAAAGCTAACTATAAACATAATTTTACGGAGGCGTCTTGATACTGGCAATAAACCGGCACTTTTATCGTCGGTTAAAAAATATAGAAGCTCCTGCATTCGTCCGAAGATATTAACACGAATAAAATAGAAAAGGTTGGAGCCATCATTTCGTTATAGTTATAACTTGCGCCGCTAGTCCAACGGTTTCATTACGCGTAATTCACTATAGGCTATAGTTAAACTATTCTCTCTCTTTCTCTCTTTATTATTTTGTTCAAGTTCTCCATAATTTCTAATTGTTATAGGGTCGACAAAATTCATCATTCACTAGACGACGAAAGGAATGAATGCAAAAAAACAAAATAAAATAAAAATAAGAAGGGGAAAAGGAAGAGGGGGAAAAAGTTTTGTGTTCACTCCCTCTCTCTCTCTCTCTCTCTCTCTCTTTCTCTCTTTCTCTCTTACACACACTGCAGAAGGAATCACTGTAATTTCCGTTTCGGAATCGTGGCCGGGTACGAGTGGGTATAAATTTTCGTTCGGTCGCGCAACGATCTTGATCTTTGAGGTCGCGAGCACGCGACAATCGTGTCCGGCGTGCATCCCAGCGTGACGCCTCGGCAACTCCGTTCACCCTTCTCCATCTCTTTGCACGCGAACCACCCACGTCGTATCTCACTTCTTTCCATTTCTCTCCCTATTCTCTTATTTCCCTATGTACTAGGGCGCCAACTTGGCTGGCCAGAACAATTCCAGATAGATTTTAATTCCTTGCTTTTTCGTTTCAATGATGAGTTTCATTGTTTTCACTGTGTAGATCTTTTTATTTCTAACACGCAAGTTTTGGCAAACTTTGAGGATGAATAACCAATAAGTATAATAAGTATTTTCGGTGTCTCTCTCGCGTTTCGTGGTCGAGTCTCCTAACGGTTTTTGAATTAATAATTATTGCTAGCACGGCACGCACACACACACACACACACACACACACACCACACACACACACACACACACACACACACACAAATACATTGTTCAAAGCAAAGAAAAAAAGAGAGGAAAAGAGATAAAGGGGGAATTGTCTTGCACGTTCCTTCCTCGCCTTCCTCTCTTTACGAGGATACCAAAGAAAGATAGGGTACGGTAAAACAGAGAGAGAGAGAGAGAGATAAAGACTGAGAATAGAAGAGAGTAAGGGTGAGATGCAAGAGGGTTTTCTCGAGTTTGCGAAGACAACAGCTGCGCGTCCACTGAAATATTAAGGGGTTCTATGCGAGAGGTAGGTCCTACGGACAACCCTTTGGGTGGCTTGTAATCGATGAGATAGTACGTCATCGGTATGGTTCCTCGAACCCTCTCTTACACTTACACTCGAAGTTCTAAGCCGTTACATATGCTTGAATGCATCTACCTTGTCTTTGCTAAGCATACCATGTATTTACGTAATATAGGTGGTGTATATGGAAGAATGCACGCGCGTGCTGCATCTAACGTACGAACGTATATGTAATACGTAATACTATGCACACGAGCCGCAAACTCTCCTAATGGTGTAGAAACGTGGTTGTCAAATGACTCGACAGAAAAGAAGTAGTTAGCATACTTCTTACGCTACCCTTAAAAGCGTAATTCGAGAAATTATGAAAAGTTTCGCCGTAAGAAGGTAAAGTAGAGAAAAGGAAGAGGAAAGTGGTCTATAACAGGTAGAAGCTAACTTGACGAGCTTTCATTCGATGCTTAGTAAAGAGTTTTAATGCTATAGTCAAAGAAACTAATCCCCTCACGGTCGATGTACTTTTCCTCGTGTGATCAACGCACAATACAAGCCGATTCTACAACCACGTTAAGGAAATAGAAAAAAAAGAAGAAGAAAAGGAAAATGAAGAATTCGAAATCTATTACTTATTCATATTTTCAACGATATCATCTTCTAGTTGAAGAAATAATGTGCTTTCATTTCTTTTCTTCTCTACCCCTACCTTCTTTTTCATTTGCAAAACAGTAAGTTCGACATCTTCGTTTCATCCCTTTCTTTTTTTTCTTCCTTTTCGTTTCTTTTTGTTTTCAAAGGGGTGGGTCAGAAGCACGAAATTAGCGATCGCAATTAGTCTGCGGGCTGAAAAGAAGCAGCCTGTGGCGAAAAGAATAAGAGACTTGGTTGTTTCGTGACTGGCAACGAAATGCACATTTTCTTCCTTCCTCCACTCCCTCTCTTCCTTGCCCCTTCTCCCGGAGGCTAAGCAAGAAGTAAGACAACGACCAGTACATTGTTCTCTCCCCATTTCGCGAGACTCCTCTTCTCTTCCTTCCTTTCTTCTTTATCATTCTCTTCTTCTTCTTCTTCTTCTTCTTCTTCTTCTTTTTTCTCTTTGCAAAAATGTGCTCGAGCATTCTCTTTCCTTTTTTCCCTCCCTCCTCTTCGTTCTCCTCCATCGTACGTGGAACTAACGCGTGGGTTCCTTTTTCCCCCAAGGGCGACATAAACCCAGAGACAAATTGCTACGTGTGTTTACGTTAAATCGGTAAAGCGCCTTCTCCTCGCATAGTTACCACCATTCTCCTTTTATTTCGTTGTCCTAGACGGGATAGTCAAGGTGTGAGTCTATATTTGAATGCATTCAAGAAAGCCAAAATGCATACACAACTCAAGTATCGACGTAGATTGAAATACATTTACATAATTTGAAACGTATCACCTATTAAATTGTCCCAAAAGTTTATTTCCTTTTTCTTATTTTAGACATTTTTTATGCAGAATATTTTTATTTTTGAAGTGAAAACTTCTTTAGAATGAGGATGATTTGAAAAAATGAGACGTGGCGATGTATTGGGGGATGTAGTGCAGCGATATAGTGGGGCAATGAAACGGCCACGATACTAAGTAAGAAGATAAAAACAGATAAACATGTAGGATTGAGCCTACAAGAGAATAAGACATTTATACAGTTTCTTCTATTCTCGGTCTCGTCTTTATGCGCTGTTTCGTAGTCCCCACTCCTGGCTACTAAGCTTTGTATATGTGTTTTTGGTGCGACTGCATACTACGAAGCGTTGACTCATATCATCTCGATACTAAACCTGAAAGTATGTAGGAGCAATATAAGGGTAAAAGAATAAACAGAAATAAGCGCGTAGGCGACAAAAAAATAAGGTACAAACGAACCGACGGTCGAAATAAAGAAAGAAGGTGTGTAATCTGCTTCGTAAGTGTTAAGTTGTGTAAATCTGTGAGAGTCTGGAAAGTTCTTGAACGATACCGATCCTTTGTTTATTGCATCAGACGGGACGTTTTTGAAAATTTGAGAACCTCTTGAAGATGGATATAAAGAAGCGGGTATTGAGTTGTCATGAGTAGTCGCCAGTCAGCAATCGTCATCAGTCGTTTTTCGTTGTCATTCAGTTGAAAAAGTTCAGTTGCGTATATCGATTGTTATCATAAAATTGTGAAGCCTTTATTGTATCATTTATAATATCTATTTTAAATATATTTTATCAGTAGTATTAAACTGGGTGTACGTTAACCTTGGGCCTCTACACTAAACCCAATTCTACATGTATATATATTAGGGTGGGTCAAAAAAATCAATTATTTTTTTTTTCAAGTGCCACGGAAAAATAGGTTGCTAGACACCTTAAAACAATTCTCACCAAATATGAGCTCTTAATTTTAATAGGAAGATCCTCCGCATCGCAGTTTTTTATTTTTTTTTTCAGTTTAATAGATTTAAATTCATACCTCATTATTAATTGATTGTACAACAAAATGTTCTAGACGAATTTTGTAGGAAATTTAATGCTCTACAAAAAAGGTATCTTATATATTTTTTCCGTAAACCTCACCATTGGAATGATATTGAAGATTTAAGTTTGATTATTTTAAGACAAATTTAATTTTTGTTTATGAATTTCATAACTCGACAATAAATGACTATTAAAATGTGCACAATACAAATTTTTGTAGGAAATTAACTGCTCTATAAAAATGGTGTCTTATGTTTTGGCGATTAAATTAAGCGTTCAAAAGATATTCATCATCAAACTTTCATGTGTACTGATCTTATTAGTTTATACTGATAGATATAAGTGTACTGATTAGATATTCGAAAAATTTCAATTTAATTAATAAATTTTGAGAAAATTTACACGAATTTTAGTTTTTATCAACGAACAATGGATTTGTCCCTTCTAAGAAAGAATTGGATGGTCTTCGACAACTTTGTATTGACAAAATCATACGGCAGATCAAAGAGCTCAAAAAGTTTCAATTATCAAACAAAAGACTTCTTCCTTATTTCCGGTTCGGGAATATTCGAGAGATTTGACACACACACTCGTATTCTTACCGCTCACGTACTCACATTCATATCCATATCGCTGCGTGCACTCACACTCATATTCATATCGCAATATATTCTTACAAATCTTTCACGTTTATCAACTGTTTTCACACACACCAACACTCGCACTCTTCGTCTTTCTCTCCCCCTTCCGTATATATATATATATATATATATATATTTTTTTTTTTTCTATCTATTGCTATCGCATTCGGCATTCTATTTTAATTGATACAATGTGGAAAGTGATAGTTTTTGTCAGCTATCCTCATCCCAAGATCATACCGGTGCCCTTTGATATATATGGTAACAATATTATAATAAATAAATCCTACAATTATTTTACTCTTGAAACTGTGCATTCGTCTCAATCTCTCGAAACTTAGTTTTTTTAAGGATTCACTTCTAACACGTGTGATCTACACACATACTTTCTTTAATTTTTATTTAATAAAATACAAAATATTTTATATGTAAAAATTCCTTAAAAACAAATGCAATAAATTGGAGTGATTTAATTTTATAAGAAAAACTTGTGTTCGTTTAAAACAACTTACGAAATTAATTTTATGCAATATTTTTAACACGTTAAGCGCCACGCTGAATTTCTTTGCCGTTCCGTTCAAACCACAGTAAGCCGTCAGGCGGACCCTAAATTACATTAATGTTTTTAAGTAATATATTCTTTTCCTTGAAGCATTGACCAAAAAAAAACCGATATCGCATTATTTAAATTTTCAGTCTGACAAGTACGCAAGGACCGAACACGCGCCGCGATAGAAAAATGGAAAGGCTTGCGCTGGTATCTAGTAACCGGCGTGGCACTTAACGTGTTAACTACAGGACATGTAACTGGATACTATTTTCAAAAATATATCTTTTAATCGTTTTCGAAATTATATATGTTTATAGAGTAATTAACTTATTATAAGTAATATTAGAATGGTAGGTAAATTTGTTAGTATAAATATTAGCTTACCTATGCGTATTCAGTTATTATTCACAAGGATGCTATTCATTATCTTAAGCAAGACATCGGAACAGGAACATGGAGAGATTTTCTTCGTCTAGACGTACGTCTCTAGAAGTAAGCGAAGCCAAGGGGGTGGAAACGACGCCATAGCAGTTTGTAAACAGTCGGAAAGCGTGTTTGAGTGCTTCACTCCTTAGTTGTGTCCACCAAATCGTGTAGCGGTTCCTATCCTTCAAATCAAATCGAATTTGGTTTAATGAACATCATACTTCCGGATCTTGCGAGTTTGAAGTTACTTCAACTATTGTTATAATTATTATCATATATTCTAAACGAATCATAAATTCTCGTTAATTTGTTATTCGATTTTTATTTAATCAAATATTTGTTGCATTTCATTTCGTTGACTTTTGATTCTAATATTTATTGTTTATTTTTATATTCTAGTGTCTACAAATAAATTCAACCGGTCAGTCTCATCCAGATTTTCCACTTGTGTCTGAAACGTTAATTTAACGCCAAAACGTCGATACGACACAACATTGTTATTTTATAAAATCCTACTATATCAGCCTACCTATACCTGCCTACCTATCCGCACACCCCGTTATGATTGGTTTCATGAAACGAATTGAGAACGATCGTAAAAATGATGTAGCACGCAACGTGTCGTATTAAAACGCACGTAGTCCCGGCTACGTGTATTGCTAATTTCGATTGGGACAGTCGATAAGTTTTTAATGATTTTGCTAAAAGTTGAATTCACTTTTTCTACTGAGCCCCTCGTGCAACAAAAAAAAGAGGAAAAAATGAAAAAAGAAATGAATGCGATAACTGCGACGATGATAACGGATAGGAAAAGTTTCGTTGACAGGAATGGAATAATCGATCATCCGATTCGTTATTAATTTTCTTTTTTTTCTTTCCTATCTTTTTTATTTTTATTTTTTATCATAAGATAAGAGTTATAGAATGTCATAGGAAGATCATTTTATATCGAGTTACCGCAAAGTTCGATCTAGTACTAGTACCTACCCCCAAACGGATAGATGTAGGTATCTTTGATTTATTGACCTAAGAAGAATCGAAAATCGTACTAGGACGAAGATCTTTTGTAGTAAGAGACATGGAAGTTAATGTGCTTGTGTGGTTTGTTTACACGAAGAATCAAAGAGGTATCGGTTTCCTGAAGGTGTAACCAACCGATTCGAAAGCTAGTTTACCGTTACACCCTTCGTTTCTTCAACCGTAAGGCTAGAAGCCCGCCGACTCGAGAACGCTTCTAACGTCGTTGCCGCGGTTGGATCCGATTTCACGTTAGAACGAATCCTTGGTGATCGACCGTCAGAAATCCCATACGTTCCCGCGAGGATCTTCTTCTCTTTATTTTTTATTTTCTTATGATATCTTTTCATTCTTGATGAACGCCTTATTAATCTTAGTTCTATCTGAGATGCAAATGTAGACTTACGATTAATTAATTCAATAATTTAAGAAAAATCTTCAATTTTTAGATTGGTGACACATTTTCTTGTTAAATATCAATTCTCTATAATCCGATAGGTTTTATAATTAGTAAAAATCTATCGAAGAAACTTTAGCACACCATCGTCATTTACGGTACGTTAAACTTGCGTTTCCGGGCGAGCAGTACATCGGATAACCGTAATGTCTTGAACATCCATAAATCATCTGAGCGATACTCTATATTGGATTCGCTAACGTCGCACGGTGATAAATCAAAGACGAAGTAATAGAATTTGCTAAGTTCCGATCAGAAGATGTGCTTAAGAAGGAATCGAGCGAGAATATAGAAAAATAATATCGTCGTTCGCAAAAATATAACACATACCTCTTTCTTAAAAGGATCCTAAAAGTATGAATAAAATAAAATAAAATACACACAAATTGTGAGAGGATGATCGGAAAACAAATCTCTGTAGAAAGAAAAATTTCGAAAGAAATTTAAAAATAGAGAAGAGAGGAGAGAATAAGAAAGAAAGAGGTGAGAATGTGTTTTGCGAAAAAATATCGTTATCTCGAATCTACGATCGTTCCTTTTCTATCCCTTTCCCTTATCCAGGAAGGAGAGATGGTATTCGCGGAAGAAAGCGCAGCCTCCGTTGGCGGCACGGTTACCACCACCAACCACCTCTATTCTTAAGTATTACTACTACTACTACTACTACTACTACTACTACTATTACTACTACTACTACTACTACTACTACTACTACTACTACTACTACTACTGCTACTACCACGACCATTATCACTACCACCATCATAACCACTAGCATTTATATTACCACCACCTAAAAGCAAGAGCAGAGTAGTAATGGCACAAGCACCACCAGCACCACCACCGACAGCAGCCGCACCAGCACCACCAGTAATGGCAGCAGTAGTAGCAGCAACACCAGCAACACTACCACCCTCGACGACAAGGGGATGAAGAAGAGCGTCGGTATCGAAGTGAGACGTGTATATATGTATATATAGAGGTGCGCGCACGTCGGCAAGTTCAGTCGTCCAGCGCGTGCCGACCCGCGAGCATCGTGTCGCAACCAACCCTTTCTTTTACGAATCCCTCGTCTTTCCTTCGTTCTCGATCTCGTTCGAACGCTTATTCCCTCTACGCTGCTCCGCTCCCCTCCTTTACTCTCTTTTTTCTCTTTTCATACTCTTCCTTTCTTTTTTTTTTTATTCTTTCTTTCTCTCTTTTTACTTTCACCCTGAAAGGACCAACAGCCTTTTTTTTCTTTTTAAAACCGGTCACGTGTCATTATCCTCCCTTCTTTTAGGTGCCACCTCATTCGGAGTGGAAGTGCCGGCTCGAGTGCTATTAACGATTCCACTTTGAATTAGTCATGTAAAATCATTCCTCGAGCGTACTTTGTATTCCGAAACTTTTGTTACATATTTTTTTAATATTTTTTAATATATATAAATATATGTATATATTTCTTTTTTTTTAATGTTTTGAATTCATTTAATGAAAAATAAATGCGTGGATCGTCGTACCATCGTCGATCCACAAAAATGGTTATCGAAGATTACGGAGAAGAATCGTCGATAAAAATTCTCCGATTCGTGGATCGTGATAACGATAGAAGATATCAAATCATTTAAATGTAACCGTGGAAACAAGTATGACGGGTGAAGGAACACGAGGAAACTCCTGAGTACGCCGGAAACACGCGTATTCGATCGAAGGAGGACTTATGTAATCTGTAGAGCGTGACGACTTTGGGGTGGAAAGTTAAGTGAAATGTGAGTCGAGGATGGAGTTAAGGATCAGTATACTGCTCTTGGCGTTACTTCGTCTATCGAGCACATTGGAAAGTAAGAAACTTTGCTTATTGAAAAATCCATTTGTTTCTGACAACTTTTATTTAACTAATCAAAATTCTTGACTATTTTTATCTCTATAATTTTGTTCTTTCGTCTACTCTAATGAGATCAAATAAGATCTATTTCTTTGTTTTCTTTTTTATTTCGAAATAAATTTCCGATAAGAGTTGAAGGAATCGTTTCTTCTAAGCTGAAAAGAAAACGAAAATTCATATAAGGCAAATGCCAAGAATAGGGTCCGAACACAATATCGAGATTACTACCTCTAAGCGGGCTATTTTATTCCCCCCTTCCCCATTCAACAAAGAACACCAGTAACATCGAGTATTCACAACGATAAACGATCGGACGTAGACCAAAAGTTTCCCGAAGTAAAGCCACCACTCATTTTATATCCCTCGTTAAAAGAACTCCTTCAGAATTGTGATATCTAGATAGATAGATGGATTATACACTATTGCAGATATAATAGAACAAAAATATGAATTATCTTATCGTTTAGATACAATTTTATTCATAAATCAATTCGAATTATTTGGTTATACATATATGACGTAATCGTGGACTTAATTTTTAGTTTGTTTTGAAAATATTTTCTATCATAGGTACGCAAGACGAAGGAGACGGGGAGGAAGAAGACGATGAAAATTATGCAGTGGATGATTATGGTGATGATTACGACGACTATGAGACCGCTACGATATCAAGCGACACCGATTTTATTGCCGGAGGCCCGCTACCGATCTTCTTGGTGGAACCTGTTCGTTCTTTCGTCGTCAAAGGGAAACCGGCAACTCTTCATTGCCGTGCTGCTCACGCTCTTGAAGTAATATTTTTGTGAAACCTTTGCCGCAAGCTTTAGAAGAAAAGTACACTGTTCTTTCGGTCGTTTTGTTCGTCCTACAAAAAGAAAAAAAATCCACTAAAGATTACTCTCGAGTTCCATGTATTCTCAAGAGAAAATGTCTTATTTATAATTTACCAAACCTTCTCGTTAAGTCCTCTTTATATTCATACGCGAGAAACGAGTACTTATTCAAAAGCTCTTGTCGTCATCGTCGTCACTTTAATTGAATACTCGTGTTCTATTTTTCATAGAAAAAGAAAAAAATTTCGTATTAGCATAACATTAGGAAAACTTCGTCGAGTGACCTGAAAATCTTTTCTTCTTTTATTTTTTTTTCTCGCAAAAAAAAACTCCGAGCATAGAAATCACACGTTGGTCTAAATACCAAGAACGCTGTGTGTGCGGTACACAACTGACCTGTGTGAATGGGGAGAGAAAAATAGTAGGAAAAAAAAAGAAGTAGTGGTAAGATCTTTTTTCGAGATTCCGGAGTAATTATTCGCGTGTAAAAAAGGAAAAAAAGAAGGAAGGAAAAGTCACGAATGAGAAAATTGTTTTGTGCCTGTGTATGCGAGGAAAGAAAATCGGCACAACAGTTTGTAACGTTTCAAAAAGAAATGATTAAGTACTTACTTATTCGCATTCCCCCTTTTTTTTCCTGGCTACATTTTCGCAGGTGTACTTTCGTTGCAACGGCGAACGGGCTGAGCACTCGCAGCAGCAGGATTTTGTAGACCCTCGTACCGGAACGAGGGTCGTCGAGGTTGAGTTGAACGTGACGAGGAACGAGGTCGAGGAGTACTTTGGATCGAAGAAGTTCAAGTGCGAGTGCGTCGCTTGGTCGGGATCAGGTCAGATTAAAGGGCAGTCCGCCACGGTTGAGGTCGCCTGTAAGTAGAGGGAATCCCTTCTCTTCTCTTTTCTTTCTCCCTCACTCTTTGATGCTCATCCAAATCCTTATCTTCTTTTTCTCTTCTCCTTCGATCCATCTGGAATGTTCATTTATGCGACTGGCAGAATCTCTTAGTTTCACAATTCCTACCACTACCGTGATAATTTTCGAAAAGAAGATTTAAGTGTCCACTTCTTTGTCCTCTTCGAATCTTCTTCCTTCAGTTGAATTAAGAAAGGTAAAATAAAAGAAAGAAAAAGACAAAGAAGTAATAGTATAATAAAAACGTCAAGCTGAACAATTTCATTTTTACTAAATCGTATATACAGATAAATGCAGGATACCGAGGGTGATAATTAAATGTTTTCACGGGATATCGCAAGAGAACGGTATTTTTCGTAGAAATGAAAAGACATTGTCAGGGATTTAACCTCTTAAAATAAAAAGCTCGGCAGTGCCTCGAGTGTACTTTTAAAGCATGCCTTTAATGCTCGACTACGGCTCGGCCTGTTCCTTCTGGACGCGAAAGAATGCCACCGCAGGGCAGGTGATATTACTAAAGCTCACTATTTCTTCCTTCTTTCATATTCTCTCTACCTCTCTCTTTCTCTCTCTCTTTTTACCACCGTTCATTTCCTTCCAAGGCTTTTTTACACGTGTGCGTGGCTTTGATCATACCTGTGTTCTACCATACTAGACTATCATCATTTTCGTCTTATCGTTCCTCGTTGTCTTAGACTAGACTCATCGTCCACGTGAGAATTCTTTTTTTCTTCTACCACGAGCGAACTTATGTGAAAAGAACAAAACTGTTTCATCAAATTTCTTTAATAAATTTTTTTCTTCTCTTTCTCCACTAGATAGACAGACGGAGAGAACAATATATTACGAAATTAGATTGAATACCACAAAGCGGTAGGCTTTCGAAGTACAAAGTATCAAATGCCGTTATAACTTTCGTTTCTGTATGTAACCAAATGAAGTTACATTATATTTTCATCTTTCACACTTTACATTTCATTAGCTTCGTGAAAGGTCCTATCGAGCTCACATTTGTAATATCATCAAAGGTTTTTTATCTATAAAACGATTAGCCTTAGATATTCTAAATGCAAGACTTAATTTAAACTTCATTTTTAACTTGCAGAACGAAAAGAGAAAGAGAAAGTTATCCATGTTGTAGAAAATCGTATTGTAGCAACTAGTGTCTCGATTCCGTCGATAAAACGTAACTTCATTAACTCGATTAGCGTGCACCCGATCCTCGTGCAGGGATTTTCGAGATACTAGACACGAAATTTACTCACTCTCTCTCTTTCCCTCTCTCTCTCTCTCTCTCTTTCTCTCTCTTTCTCTCTCTCTCTTTCTCTCTCTTTCTCTCTCTCTCACTCTCTCTCTCTTTAGTAAGCTTCTCTCTCTCTCTCACTCTCTCTCTCTTTAGTAAGCTTCTCTCTTCGAACGAGGGTCAGTCGAGATGACAGAAGGAAAGAGAAGGAGAGGAGAGAGTGAGAAGTGGTGTAAAGGGAGTACTTGTCCATGCTCTGTTGTGTTTTCATTTGATATTCGGTGATGAATAAACCGTCTCCCCAAAATCTAATCGATATTCCATCGCAAATGAAACAGAAGTGTTTGGCGTACCGATCGACTACCGGATGCGTGCTGTTTGATACAAAAAGTGAACGTGGTTGGATCCTCCAATCATTTATTTCTTTTTAAAAATTTTTATTATTATTTTTATTTTTTTTTATTATTCTAGTACATTTCGTTTCCTTTGGCAGAAATGAAGTATAAATAAAATACATTCCACGATATACATCCGAATTTTCGGGTAAAAAGAAAAATTCAATTCATTTTTCCAATTTAGATGTTTTACTGGCATTTTACGAAACTCTCGAATGTGTGCATCGAATTGGGATGCGGCAAATGAAATCATTGTTTACGATAAATAGAAACCTCGTTTGTACTTTAGAAATCGTACAGTACGCGATAAATCGTGTACGTGAACGAGTATATATGTAGTAGTTGATGCGTTGTAATACGTTTCCGGAATAACTTAAGAAGTATTAATTAATCATCTTAAGTAATATTATTTTTCACGCAAATACAACTCGATCTTATAGCTTAATATTTTACTGCTAACAATAGAAATAGTAAGATTAAAAAAAAAGAAAAATAATAATAAGGAAGACAGAATAAAAGAAAAAGAAGAAGGAGGAAATATCGAGGTACCCTGAGTTTATGAAAAATTTTTTCAGGTTTAACCAAGCAAAAAACTAACTAGCGTTGTTAGATTCTCGTAGAGAACGAATTCGCTCGCGTTCTTGACGAGAACGAATATGAATACCCATCGTGGCAGTCCCTCCTCAGTCCTCCCTATATTCGCGAACGGCCTCAGGTACGGCAAATAATACTATAGCAGTGGTATAGCTCGCCGAACGAATGGCCACCGGTAGTACACACGCACAGCTCGTACAAATCTTTCTCTGCCTTTCCAGCCTGCATAGTAGTAACGATGAGAGACGGAGGGAGAGAAAAAGGGGAGTTTTCAACTAGTCTATGAAAGCTCTTTTGCATTTATACGCACGCCCTAATATCGCAGAGTGCCCCTCTTTCCTCATCTCACCCTTTTCCGATTTCTCTTTCCCTCTCTCTCTCTCTCTCTCTCTCTCTCTCTCTCTTTCTCGCTCTCTGTTTCTTTCACTTTCGATCCTTGTCATTCAGTTGTATCGAGCTCCCGTAGCTCACAATTTCAACAAATATTAAAAGAACCCACGGGATATCTCCCAATGCAGACCTCAAGAAACATTTCCTCTCACCGCCATATTCGCTGTCCGTCGAAGCCGGTCGTAATGCGGAATTACGATGTACGCCACCCTTGGGAATACCACCACCCAAGGTCTATTGGCTGAGAAACGGACTACCTTTCGAGACAATCTCCGGTTTACCTTCTACCTCCGACATGAGTCCCAACGAAGTGTCACCTGCTAGTTTCGTGCAGACAACTGAAGGATATCTACGCCTAGGAGAAGCTGAACTCAGACATCAAGGGAATTATTCTTGCGTGGCGGAAAATCTAGCAGCACGTAGAGTCAGTGAGCCTGCAGTACTCACGATTTACGGTAAGTGAATTTGATTAGAATATTAGAGTTTTTTTTTTCCTTAATTTATTTTCATTACTTAATTGTGTTCCCAGTGAACGGAGGGTGGTCCTCCTGGTCTGGTTGGTCGGAATGTAGTACGAGATGTGGTAGAGGTGTACAAAAGAGAACTCGAACTTGCACGAATCCAACAGCCATCAACGGTGGACAAACCTGTTCTGGACCAGCCACACAAAGATTCGAATGCAATCCCTCTTGTCCTGGTAGGTGACAAAGTGAGGAACTTTGGTACTTAATAAATTGCGTCAACCGCAATCAGATTAAACGTAGTACTTGCGCTTGGTCGAAGTGGTGTGGGTAAAATCAACGGGAATTCTATTCCATGAGTTTCTACGTGCGTTGAACAGTAAAATGAGAAGAAAGGCCCTTTTATTTCATTTCGTTAGGCTCCCTCCGACTCTCGCTTGACAAAAATCACACAGATGCGTTCTCTTTCCCTTTCTCTTTCCCTTTCTCTTTCTCTTTTTCTCATTCTCTTGATTTCTTTATTTCGCCTCTTTCGCGCCCACAAATCCGATGATCTCGTCGCGTTCAAGCTCCTAATCGAGACTTTTCGTTTACCCGTTATTTGAAGCGGTCGATGGCAGATGGTCAAGCTGGTCCTCGTGGTCTGCATGCGGTCCCGATTGTTCGAGAGTAAGGAGGAGATCCTGCAACGACCCCCTACCGAGCGATAGTGGTCGGCCCTGTCAAGGCAAGGACGTCATCGTCGAATCCTGTACTACGGACCGATGTAACGGTGAGTTCCAACTGAGTTTAACTTTTCTCTCATTCTCTCATCTCTTCTCTTCCTCATTGTTCTTTACACTCGAGCAACCTTTCACGATTTTGCTTCGTGACAGCGATTTCTACAGTATCCTACATAGTTCCTAGTCGTGAGAAGAAGCTAACAAGATTTCAGTGACGCGTCAATAATTTGTTCTCTTTTTGGAACGTTTAAACAGCTACGTTGATAATAGTCTCTTCCTTTACTTTCTTACAAGCAGCGCTTGGACACGACGGGCCGAGAGTCTTCAAGGAAGGTAAATAATATCGTATTCTACAAAGGAACAAAATATCTAACTGAATTGTTCTATTTCATTCATTTTTGTTTTTTACCCATAAACTAAGTATTAAGCGTAATCGAAGACCATGGAAAAATATTTATTTCAGCAACAAGGGCGGTCGATCACAGGAACATTTTTGCCTTATGGATCACGCTCAGTCTCGCGGCAATAATCTTAGCTTTAACCACGATCTTCATGGTTCGTTTGATGCGCCGTAAAGAGAGAATAGAAGCTCTTTATAGCGTAGCAAGATTGGACTTTCGTCGACCGGTTGATCTCGCTAAATCCGTTGTCTCGAAGACTGATCGAACCGCTTTGACGGTGGACAAACGTCTCGAACACGTCATCGACGAATCAAACGCTTCTAGATTGCCAAGGTAAAAGCTCTTTCTTATCTTAAACTATCTATCCTTGATCTGCCTTTCATCTATCGTTCAATGAAAAGTATAAATGATGATATCGATAGATCCTGTTCGGAACATCATTACGATATGCCACAATTGTCGCTTCCATCAACGACAAGAGCATCACCCAGTTCATCAGTCACCAGGTCCTCTTGCAGAAATTCTCAGAGAGGAAGAGGTTCGCCTAAATCGATTCAAATAAATTTCCAATTTCTTTACGATTTATATATCACTTTTCTTTTTTTTTTGTTTGTTTTCTATTAATTAGGTTCAACGTGCCAGGTCAATTCGGAGAGTACAAACGAGGATGAAAAAGAGCAGGAAGATGACGAAAGACCAGACGAAGAAGAAAGATCTTCGATCAACGACGAGCATTCAACCGGTTTTGTGGTTAGAGCTAACGTGGACGAACAGGGTGCGCTTTTGGTGGTTCCAGAAGTTAGTGTCTCCATGTCAATTCCCGAAGGTGCCGTACCACGTGGTCGACGTCACAGTTTGCATCTCGCCATCTTAGGAGAAGATTCATTGAGGCCAAAATTACCACCAGGATTAACTTTGCTCTCAGCTGTGATCGCGTGTGGTCCCTCCAACGTTGATCTACTGAAACCAGTGATTTTACAGTTTGAACACTGTGCCGAACTTAGAACTGGAAATTGGGAGTTGAGTCTTTGGTCGACTGACATCGACCTTGAAACTCGTTCAACTAACTCATCTAACGCTTCGACGAATACCAGCCTTTCACCTTCCAGTACAGTTTGGCGTAAGATTTTAACCCTCGGTGGTGAACCAACTAATTTACCTGGACAACCATTTGCTCAACTTGATCACGCAGGAGTATTTCTCGTAACGGAAACACCTTGCGCTTATGCTGTAGCTGGTGAAAATTCGATGGTCGCTCCTGGGTTAGCTGTTAAACGTCTTTGCGTGGCTGTTTTCGTTTCACGTGAACGAGATCGCGTTAGATGTCATATATTGGAGGACACCAAAGCAACTCTCAAACTTATAGCCGAACGAGTAAGCATTATTTTCTTCGTTAGATTGTTATCGATCCTTTGCGATTAATATTTTGGTTGAAGAAAATATAAAATAGAAAATGGTTATTATTTTTTCGACAGGAACATCGTCTTGGTGGTGCGCACATCGATCACAGTACTCTTGAATTTCGTGCGTCAGGTACTTCGCTTCGGGTCGATCTCGAGGATAGAGAAAGCGGTTTTGCCGAGCGTCAAGAAGTGCCATACCGTCGAGTATGGTCATCCTTGAGATCGAGCATTTACCTTTCCTTTAGAATTGAAAAGATCGTTGGCGATATCAGACTTAGTTTCGAATTTCGAGCGTGTCAACGTGGATTTGAAGATCAGGGTTTGCTGTTAAGAATCGATCTTGATCTCGCTAAAAGAGGTAACGTTCTCGCCAAAAAGAATAATGGAAAGGTCGAATCATCTATCATTATGCGGGGAAAAAATTCTACGAGATCTACGGAATCTGTTGTTTCTAGACCATTCAGGTATCGTTTTTTTTGTTCGAATCCACATCGATTTTTTACATTTTTAAGTTTCGATCAATTTTTCTATTCATAGGTTTTCAAAGACTTTGAGAAAGCAACTTTGTCAATGCTTAGATCCTCCTAGCGCTCGAGGAAACGATTGGAGAATGTTAGCTCAAAGATTACAAGTTGATCGGTAAGACAATTATATCCATGTTTACGATTAATTGAAATATTAATTACAAACGAGTTAACAAATTTGTTAAAATTTCATTTCAGGTACGTCGACTACTTTGCAACTAAAGCGAGTCCGACCGAACATATTCTGGATTTATGGGAAGCTAGACATCGCGAAGCCACAGCTCTAGCAGATCTTTTGAACCATTTAAGACTGATGGGTCGCGTCGATGCGGCCAGTGTTCTTGAAAGTCGACTTGGGCCTTGGATTTAAATAAAAAATAAACACTAAAGACAATTATCGAAAGTCACTGCCACTTAAAAAAAAATAAACGTCATTTAATGATTATGTTATCTTGTACATATGACGAATAAAATAATTATTATAAGGTGTCGATGTAGATTCAAAGGTTGTATAGACGGTGATAGTATTTGTACATAAAGTTGGTTTGTAGCAAATATTTACGAGAATTTACATTATTCTTGTTTCCTAATTTTTATAAACTTATGTGTTAAATAAAAATCTCTCTCTTTCTCTGTCGAAGACGACGACAATGAAGATTCAAGAGAAAGAGAGAGAGAGAGAGAGAGATGCCAAACCGCAAGCCTTGGTACGGAAATGTAGTGGGAGAGAGGAAGATCGGAAGTTGCAAATGGCATTCATGGTCCCATGTGCCCAATTTGCACCTGAATACGGAACCGCAGGTAACTACTGGTCCATGGTTTAGGGAAGTTCTACGGAAACTGGTCGAGCTTGCATTTAAGCTGGTATTTAGGTACCATTTGAAGATATCCTCTATCACGGTTCCAAGAGGAAGCATTCAAGGAAGGTTCCTAAGCATCGTGTTCTGGACCATGGATACGTAGGATGCTCGAAACAATGGGCATTATCCGTCTCCACATAGTCGCTAAGAGTTCGAGAATGGGCCGAGGAGAGTTCGAGGAGGTATAGGTATGCAAGTACGAATGGCAAACCAACGTTCCTCCTATTGGTATCTACGAATTCCTTGTCCCTCTTCCTCTCCCTCTCCCATTTCCATTCTGCCACTCTGAATCCTCTTCGCAGGGGAACGTGAAGTGGAAAGAGGAGGTGGACAAACTGAAGGGGAATAGTGCAACGGCATTTAATCACGGGAACCTATTGCTGGTAATTCCATCGGACAATGCCTGTTGACCCGTGTCGCAAGGGTCTCGCTCATTGGTAATGGTCACCAAGCTTGGACCCTTGAACACCTAACTACCACCACATTGTTTCTTCGTTTTTAAATCTTTTACCAATCGCCTCGAAACGATTTAATCGATCGTTGTTTTTCGATGAACGTATGACATCTCTTAGGAAGATTAAAAAATTCAAATAAACTTCATCTCTCGATGAAAGAATTCTGATCGATGACGGGTTTACGAGAGATCGATCGTCTGACGTTTGTTATTCTGAGAGTTTGTAGATGTCAGGACTAATAACAGTATCGCTTTGTTTCTGAGTTCTGAAGTCGTGATCTTTATCCAAGAGAATACCTCGCGCTAAGCTATAAATAGTTTCATCGTTCATCGTTCATCGTTCATTCGTTTACTTTTCTACAGGATGATTCGTCTAAAACGAGACACGGATTTTCGAGTTTTGAGTGACACGTCGTTCGGATGATTAAGTAAGATAATGTATATATGTCTAATAAATTCAATTCTAACGGACCTCTCTGATTCACGATTACATCTTTAATTTAGATTATTATCGTCATTGGTTAATTAGATTTCGTTAATATAGACTCTGTAGAATCTGTCTGTATTTCAAAGATTCTACTAACATCTTTAAACGGAAATTTCATACGACGCAATATTTATAGTCAGAAGCGAGAACTATAAACGTCAGAACGATCGTTTGAAAGTGTCACCATAACGATGCCTCTCGTAGAGTTTACGTCGAACGAACGAAAGGGGTTGCGAGGAAGGGAGACAGAAATAGATAGATATAGGAATAGGGAAACAGAGTGTGTGTGTGAATCGTATATACATAATCCGCGACAGAGTCGCATAAATCGTAGGCCCAGGGCCGTATTAATTTCCCGACTAATCGCGATTGGGATCTACAAGCAATTACAGGAGGGATCAGCCAATCAGATTGCGTCCCAGTGTTTCCGTTAACGCGACGAGTGTGTACGTTCCAGGTCACGCACAAGCGAATAGAGCGCGTTACTAACGTTTGTCGACCCTTCTTGTTCATGATGCGTATAAAACGTCCACACTTAAATGTGGATTTTTATCTAACACTTTTCGAGTATTTTATTTTAAATCAACTTTCTATCAAAAGAAATATCGATCAATGAAAGTCATAATGAATTTCTATTAAATAACAGGGGATAATTTCATTTCTTCGATACTTTCATCGATAACAGATATTAAATAAAGATAAATAAAATATATTTGTTATACTATATTCATTCGTTACTTTTATATCATCATCATAGTAATAATATAATTTAATTAAAATTCTCTTGGAACTAATTAAAAAGCTGAGTAATAATTGGAGATAAATTTGACTGATAAAATGACATTGAAAAATAAAATTAACACGATGTTACTGAAAGAACGTTTGTTCGGATAATAACTTATCGTCGAAATAAGAGAGAGAGAGAGAGAAAGAAAGAGAAAGAATAAAGACTGCTAAGAAAAATGTGAAACATTTTTCCAATAAAAGAGGAAAAAACTTTATAGATTTGGTAACGTAAGAAAGATTGTGAGAGATGTCGAACAAGCACGAGAGGATCTTATCGATCTATAGTACTCCTCTCTATTCGATCTCTCTCTCTCTCTCTCACACACACATACTCTTGAAATTCAATCGCGAGTAGCTTGGAGTGAATTTTTGGAAAGACCTTAGCGAGATGGAATGCTTTCATCAATAACATTGGCGCATCTAGAACGTCGATATTCGTTTTTCAAGGATATTTTTATGGCTCTCCTACATCGATTAATTTGCCTGGTGCGATTTTTCATTTGAAAATACGGCTACATGAACAGTCCATATAACCAATGATCCTTTATTCATCTTTACTTCATACGAGTAACGTCACGCGAAACGATTTTCGATTCTTTCTCTTCTTCGCTCTCTCTTTTATATGTATTTTCATCACATTTTTTTTTTTTTTTAATCAACCTTAACCACTAACGTTATCTATCTAGTATGACATCATAACGATAACGATCATAAAAATAAAAGTTTCA
Organism: Polistes dominula; assembly: GCF_049000335.1. NCBI lineage: Eukaryota > Metazoa > Arthropoda > Insecta > Hymenoptera > Vespidae > Polistes > Polistes dominula. The sequence goes on from NW_028300915.1 coordinate 8,728,879, forward strand.
AAAACTAAGTTTCGAGAGAGTGAGACGCCCCCTGCTACCGCCCCCTGCTACCGCCCCCTGCTACCGCCCCCGTTACACCCGCCTCTGTTACTCCCGGAGGTGGCGGACGGATGACGGAGGCGGTAGCGGGGATCGTCTCATTCTCTCGAAACTTAGTTTTTGAAGGTTTCATTTCTAACACGTGTGATCTGCACACATGTTGTTTTTTTTTTCTTGATATGAACGTTAATACAATGGTCATTATCAATATTGCGAGGTAAATGTTCCACCATATTGTCCACTTCGACTGGTACATTAATAATTTGACCATAAATTCCGTATTAGCCATGGATGTGCCTCAACCGTCTAATTTGCATAAATGGAATTCGCGGAGAGACAAGTCTTTCAGAAATTAAATCAAGTGGTGGCAAAGAGACGCAGGTATGTTTTGATATTTAAAACCGTGGTATGTGGACAATATTGGAATAACTTTCTTTTCTATTGATTGGTAACACGTGTTGCACAGTAAAATATCATTAATTGCATTAAAATTTTCAATTATTATATTATACGTAAGAGTTGCATAACCGAACATATTGTTCAAAAATTTGTCGCAAAAAATATCATGGGCAAATTTATTTCTTAGAAATTGTGAATGCGGAATGTCAGGATTTGTAACTTAAGAAACATCTAAAAAAATTAAAAATTAATAATAATATTAACTAAAGAGTCGCCTAACTAGAGAATAATAAAAATTAATGCTTTAAACATGACGTATGTCGATTAGGTATGAGATATATGAGCAATGAAAAATAATGAAGAAATATATTGACTAGAAGATATTTAAATACTGACGATGATCGTTTTCACTGTATTGAACAGTGGATGAATTATTACATGAATTATAAATAATATTCTGCACATTCAATAACACCTTTCTGCGTGCACGAAATGCACGAACACGTTCCTTTGAACTCTTTGGAATCTTCCTTATCGTGTTTTTCTCCTTAATTTCAGACTTTTTGTCTTTGGTTGGTAGCATGTTTTATATTGTTAAATAAATATATATAAAAAAAAATCATGTGTGCAGATCACACGTGTTAGAAGTGAAACCTTAAAAAATTAAGTTTCTAGAGAATCAGACGAATGCAGAGTTTCAAGAGTAAGATAATTGTAGGATTTACTTACTAAAATATTATTACCATATATAATAAAGGTCACCGGTATGATTAGTGAGTGGAGTAGTCGATAAAAAGTACACTTTTCCAAATTTAAGGAATAAAAATGGAATGCTGAATGCGATAGTTATAAATAGACACTAAAATGGTAGGATGTTTATTAAAGGAAATATAATTAGTCAGAAATTAGATAAAAATAAATAATCCTTTTTTTGAAACTCAGGTATAAAATTTTTTTTGTTAGTATGGTATTCTATTTCCCGTTTTCATTCTTGCGCTATATAACAAACATTTTAGGATAGATGAAATAAAGACGTTACGAAAATCATATGGAAAATACTGCTGGACTGAACGAAGGTTCTGGTAAAATTCAATGAAAGATCTAATAAACATATTCTCTAGAAATGTTTTTTCAACTCTGTAGCCTACCACACTTCAAGACCCTTATTATTTATAACATATCTCGTCCTTATTATTTGGACCACAAACTTATCTTTCTAAATACTCTCGTCTAAATAAAGATCTGAACAACGAAAAATCTAAAAAATACATTGAATCGTATCGCTCTCTCAGCTATCGAACTGTGTACACTACGAGTCTCAAATTTCAGCTCCGTGGTAAGATCCACCGATTCACGCTGGGCGTTCAACATCTTAAAAATGTTTTTATTTTATTGAAAAATTAGTATAAGTTTCTTAAATACGCAAATATCACAATTTATAATATAATTTTCATATATGCATGGGTCAGTATATCTCTTTGGATATTTTTCATAAAAAAACATATAAAAATCAAATTTAATAGACATGTTTTGTCTTTATGCATCAAATATATTTTATAAAGAAGCAAAATAAAAATATAACAGTAATTTACTTGCTTTTGAATGGAATTTGTCAGCTGCTCCTCATTAATTCCACAGTATTCTCTAATTCTTTTTCTCTGATGTATCTGGTAATCCTTTTTTTTTTAAATATTTCAGACAATACAATTATTATATATTCTATGTACTTCATAATCATTTATTATAATATTTGCGAAATAAAGAATTTAATACTAATTTTTCAATAAAATAAAAACATTTTTAAATAAAAAAGATATGACACGTTTTGTAAAAAAAAAAAACTATAGGCATGAATATTATCGCATCGATAATAAAGATAATAAATGTAGATCGAATTTCAACAGACCTTCCCTGTTTTTTATAATTCTTTTCTCATGATAAGGAACCGACCTTGGGGTGTAGGAAGCTGACAAAAACTAATATTTTCAAAATTCTATCCATCAAGATGGAATGCTGAATGCGATAGCCATAGATAGAGACGAAAATTGTAGAATATTTGTCAATAGAAAATACGTCGTCCTCTAATCCAAGTAAATATAATATATATTTTTTTGAAGCTCAGGTAGATGAATTTTTTTTCTCTTACACTTTTCACACTTTCTGTGAATGTGAGATATCTTTATCATGGTTAGCATACACAAGTATTTCTTTTTGTGTTGCAACTAATAACTGTAGATGCTGTTAAAAAGGGAACAATTGTGGTCATATTCTTTTTGTTTCATCGGGTTTTGAATTACAACGATTTTAAAATCTATTTCTATTTTCGTTGTTTTATTTCAAAATATTACAAATTTTTAAAAAAATTTATTTTTTATTTTTTTTTCCATATTTGTAAAATAAGTTATATTATTTTATTCTTATTGGAAATATAAAGTAAATAAGGTTTATTTGTTTTTGTAGCGTGTCTAGTTTCTTCTATTTAAAAACTTTTCTATTTTATTGAAAATTTAGTATAAATTTTCTAAATACGCAAACATTATAATTAAAAAACATGTCTTTGGATATTTATAAGAAAAATATTCTAAAATGTTATTTAATTTTTTTTCTCTGATATATCTGATAATCACTTCATTTTTTTTTTTTTTGTAAAATATTGCAGACAATACAATTATTATATTCTATATATTTCATTATTGTTAATTATAATATTTGCGAAATAAATAATAATTTAATATTAATTTTTCGATAAAATAGAAACATTTTTAAATAGAAAAGAAATGACACGTTTAGTAAAATAAAAACAGACCACGCACCTTCTTTCTTTATTTTGACCGTCGGTTCGTTTGGACCTTATACTTTTGTCGCATACCTACGTGCTTATCTCTGTTTATTCTTTTACCTTTCTATCGCTCGTACCTACAAACATTTCGAGTATCGAAAGAATACGTGTCCACGCTTTGTAGTATGCAGTCGCGCACAAACACACACATATAAAACCAGGAGCGATAACTACGAGGCATAGCATAAAGAGGAGACCGAGAATAGGAAAAAACTGTATAGCTATATTCCGTCTCATTCTCTCGCAGGCTAAATCCTATATGTTTGTCTCTCTTTCTCTCGTTATTTAGTCTAGCAGCCGTTTCATAGCTTCGTTACAACATAGCTGCGTTTCTTTACTTTTCAGATCACTCCCATTCTAAAGAAGTTTTCACTTCAAAAAAATAAAGTCCTCTGGCCTAAACGAAAAACTATGATAAGGGGAAAATGAGAGAAATTAAAATGAGAAATAAAACACGTGATCGAACCTAATAGATGGGATAATAAAACCTTATTTATTTGTTACAGAAAAGTTTCCCTTCCTTAAAAACCCTAGTTTATATGTTAGAAATATTAAATAAAAATATAATTGTTAAGGTATGGCTGACAAATAATAACGCAAAGTTAAGATAGAAAAAGTAAGATGTAATATTTATTATAATATACAGTGAAAGAGTAATGTACTGCATAACTAGCCCAGAGCTAGACCGGATACAGACAGAGCGAGGGCGTACCAGTGCCCTGTACGAAGGAACTGTACAGCCCGTAGGAGAAGTAGGGTTAAAGAGTAGGGGAAGCAGAATGAGAAGACATATCGTCTTATATGTACGCTATTCTTAACAATAATGTTGTCCAAGCAAATATAGGACACGTAGCTTACCTTACTTTGACTTCGCCGGTATGCAAATGTAACGACAAAGTCTTATTTTTAATTATAATAATTATAATAATAAAAATAAATAGAAATGATAGTGTGGTACTTAGCCTTCTTTGTCGAATTTCGACAACTCTTAGTCGCTTGTTATAGAATTTCGTCAACCCTTTGTCGCTTGTTTTGTTATTTCTTCACAGATTGTCTTAAATGTATTGTCGAAGACGTCCAATGGAGAAATAGAAAGATTTTTTTTTTGTAACGGACAAAGTACGGTTTAGTTGTTTGTGAAAACCGTTGATGGTTACCATAGCAACGTTCTGACGTTCTGACGAGCTCGCCTTTGTTTTTTACACACACACACACAGCTTAGTAGCCAGGAGTGGAAACCATGAATCAAAGACCGAGAATAGGAAAAGCTGTATAGCTATACTCTGTCTCATTCTCTCGCAGGCTCAATCCTATATGTTTGTTTCTTTTTCTCCTCTTATTTAGTATCGCTTCCGTTTCATAGTCTCCTACCGTTCCGTTACGAAGCCGCCTACCGCTTCGTTACATTTTTTCAAATCACACCCATTCTAAAGAAGTTTTCACTTCAATAAAACAAATAGATATTTGATCTCGCGAATCCGTTCATGCACGTGTATAATACATGTATAATAGAGATATATTGTAAATTCATATTATATATACATGCATACACCTAACACAGAATCGTGCAAAAAGTTTGATCCACGCGGAACTTCCGTCTGTAACGAAATCGTCGACGGCTAGAGTAGGCGGACAAATTTTGTTTTTTTCCTTTCTCTATCTTTTTTTCCACGAGCCAAATTTTTACAACGCTATAGGGGAAGAGGAAAAAAACACCATTTTTAAAAAAAACAAAAAGAAAAATACGTCCGCATAGTTTCAAAACAATTTTACCTTGGGATCTCACGACATCCGTGGCTAAAAGGCAGTAAATTTTGCGCGTGTTTTGTAGGAACGCCTGCGCGCGAGAGTTTTCAACGGTATGTATTATATACTATACACACACACGTATACACAGGCGTACAGTCGTTGCAAAAATCATCGAATTGTTTTAGTAGCTTTATAGAAGAGGTGGAGAAGGACGAGAAGAGGGAGTGGGAGAAGGTAAATGAATCGAGTAGGAGATCATTATTCTATGCTGACGTTAAATCGATACCGGTGGTAAACTACAATTAAGATGCGAACACGTGAGCTCCTATACTACAACATTTCCCGCCCTGTTTTCGGCATTTACATAACAATGCGTAACGTTGATTGATTATTAAACGAGTTAAATTAACGGTAGAAACGAATGTAACGGTACTATTAAACGTAACATACAATTTATTGTTGTAAAATTATTTCTGAAGGACATTATTTGTGAAATTTATCGATAAAGTATTTACTTTTTATACATCTACTTATTTACTCTATATGTGAATTTATGTATGTAAGCAAAGTATGTTAAAATTCGTGTAACAGTAATAAACGACAAGATTACGTAGATACGATGAGATCGGATTAATTTCTGATTTACTCGCAGATAACGAAAGATTACCTTACACCCACGCGCAACCACTCGATTCATCGTGAATACTCAAAAAATTCGTGATGAGAATCACGCGAATGGTAAGAAATAAGAAGCATCAATGTCTTGATTTCTTCATTCCTGTCAACCCCTTATTTTTCCTTCCTTCTTCTTTTTATTTTAGAATAGAAAGAAAGAGAGAGAGAGAGAGAGAGAGAGAGAAGGAGAGAATTAAAAAAAGGAAATAAGAGATAAAACAGGGAGACATCGTAGAAGTTAGCGAGAGTCCATTTGCATGGGAACGCCCGGCTTTAATCCACGCGGAGAGGCCGGTGTGCCGTCGTAGTCGTAGTAGTTACACAGACTGAATTATGCCAGAGGCGTAATTTGCATATTACGCTCTCGCAGACCGGCCCGATAAATGACGATTCGCGGAAAATTGGTCTCTGCCCGCGGTATACCGCGTCTCTCTCTCTCTCTCTCTCTCTCTCTTTCTCTCTTAAATTAAATCCATGGCTTAATTAAGCGAAGCTTAACTGCAAGAACGATAGTCGACGGTATCCTTCGTCACCGTAGACACGATCCTCGGAGCAAATTCTATCTATATATATACATCTGTATCTCTCTCTTTCTCTCTTTCTCTTTTATTCATTCATTCACTCACTCGCTTACTCACTCACACAGTCGCTCGCGTTGATAGTATAATAAGTTCAGTGATACGTACGTACTCGTTCGGCTGACCGAACGGCCGATCGATCTATTTCGCGTCACTTGCATTTCATCGGCGATAATCTCCATCACTAATAGATAATATTGTCGTTACACGAACCGTACGTTTTGTTGGCACGTTCGACATGTCTCCTCTATGTTTGATAATGCATATAAACGCGAATATCACTGACGATGCGTCTCTGATGTTTGCACGAATTTCAATGATTACGCTAATCAATGTTACACTATTTATATATAATATTTTTCTTTTTTTCCGACATAAATATATCATTTCTTTTTATTTACAAAAAAGTATATAAATCTTAAATAAAAGTATTTACCAAGAAAGAATGAAAATATGGCAGAATGTTGCCATTAAAACCTGATATCTGTTACATGGAAACGAAGAGACAACGTGACCAACGATGACGGGAAATTGAATCTCTTGACGTTTGAAGGGTCACGATAGTGGTTATTAAGATAGGTAATATCTTACGTTGGTATTGGTAACGTTTCTCTCTTCTTCTTTTAACCGACAAGCAGTTAATCCTTTTTATTTTTAATTTTTTTTTTGTATCGTCTTTATCATATTCCTTTGATATTTGAAGTGTAGGAAAAAAAACTAGTATTCAGTTCTTTTCGTTATATTTTATTTTCTGGAAAGGAAAACTCTATTCAGAAACTAAAAGGAAAGTTTAGGAGGGCCATAAAACCATAAACAAACCTAAGAATTATCGGGATATATTGGTGCAATAAAAACCCTTTGTGCAGTGTCGGGACCCTTTGAAGAATTTCGGATTCCTATGTAAACATATGCGATACTATAAAAGAGATAACATTCCGATGTTCTAGATCAAGTTTATTTATGCATAATTTCCACTACCAAAAACTATAGGCTGTATCCATCGGTGGACTATGGGGTGGATCCTTATGCTATTGGTCAATAAGATTTATAATCTCCTTCCCTCTCCAAAGAGGTGAAAGGAAAAGGCGATTACCTGCTACGAGTTTGCCCTACTCTTGTCTTCGTTCATCGAAGAAGATTGCACAGCAGCTATCCCTCTTTGACTCTCTCACTTTTAACCTCTCGATATGCCACCCACTATCTTATTTCTAACGGCAGCAACAAAGTAAAAAAAGAAAGTGAGAAAGAGAGAGAAGGAGGAGGAGAAAAAAGGGTTGAAGAGATTGAAGAAAGGGAGTCTTCGCGTCGTAGTTGGCAACACCCTCCTTCGACTCTTGGTGGTGCAATTTATCGTATTAACAAATTACCCTCTCACCTTCGGCTCTTAATGCACGCGCCGAGCCGACTCGACTTCAAGCGCCTCGTGCACACCATAAATCGACTTTCTCTCTTTCTCTTGCATATACATGAAACATATACAAGGGACGAAGAACTCCCGCCGTGGAGTTTAAACGTCTACGACCTTTTGCGAGATCGCTCGATCTTTGACTCGTTTCTCGAGAAAGAGTAAGAGAGAAATATAAAAAGAATGAATATCTCGTGTGCTCCGAGACCAGTTTAGAAAGCGTCACGGAGATTACTGCTAACCAACAGAGTGGATCCCTTGGAGAATTTCGAACGATCGTGCAAGTTGATATCTCTAAGCATAGGAGTCGAGAACAGAAGCGAAACGATCGATACTCGTCGAGAGATCGAAATGGAAATGCGAGAACAAGCGGTAAACAAAAGCCGATTGCGAACGAGAAACAACTATTCGAAACAGGATCGTTGAGTTATGCAATTGTCATCATCGAGAAAATGTCCGTATAGAGAGAGAGAGAGAGAGAAAGAGAGAGAGAGAGAGAGAAAGAGAGAGAGAGAGAAATTATAAAACAACATAAAAGGAACTCGATTTTATCGCGATTCGATATTGTATTCCTCTTTAAAGCGTGACGTTGAAGAACCGTCCATCGAGGGACGAAGATTAGTCTCGGTTTTCTGAAGAATCGAACCGTCGAATTGAAACCTAACGCTTGTGCGATACACAATGGAGACCATATTGATTTAAGAAAAAAAGAGAAAGAGAGAGAGAAAGAAAAGGATAGAAAATCGAGAGCGAAAAGCAAATCGTATTTCTAGATATAAATAAGGTACGCATCCTATCCGTATCACGAATCCCTTTTCAAACATACACTCGTATATATACATTTATGTATGAGAAATACATTCTCTTACCTTCAACCAATCCTCTCTATTTTTTTCTTCAACTTATTTTTATTTTTATTCTTTCAAAATGTAAGACGCGAATGAAAAAAGAAACTTTGAAATATATTGTCTCGAAAGTGAGGAGACGGAAATAGAGTGAGAAAAAGCGAAAGAAAGGAAGGAAGGAGAGATATATATCACTTGTTGCATTTAATATACAGACATACGTTTTTCGAAAGAATAGAAAGAAGATAAAGGGAAGAGAGAAGAAAAAGAATCTGCGAATTCAGTACACTTCTTTCGCAATGTTTCCAAGAAAGAACGTATATATTAGGGTGGGTCAAAAAAATCAATTATTTTTTTTTTCAAGTGCCACGGAAAAATAGGTTGCTAGACACCTTAAAACAATTCTCACCAAATATGAGCTTTTAATTTTAATAGGAAGATCCTCCGCATCGCAGTTTTTTACTTTTTTTTTCAGTCCAATAGATTAAAATTCATACCTCATCATTTATAGATTGTACAGAAAAATGTTCTAGACGAATTTTGTAAGAAATTTAATGCTCTACAAAAAAAGTATTTGATATTTTTTCCGTAAACCTCACCATTTGAATGATATTGAAGATTTAAATTTGATGATTTTTAGACAAATTTAATTTTTGTTTATGAATTTCATAACTCGACAATAAATGACTATTATAAAATGCGCAATACAAATTTTTGTAAGAAATTAACTGCTCTATAAAAATGGTGTCTTATGTTTTGGAGATTAAATTAAGCGTTCAAAAGATATTCATCATCAAACTTTCATGTGTACTGATTTTTGTCTCTGAATATCTTTTGAACACTTAATTTAATCGCCAAAACATAAGACACCATTTTTATAGAGCAGTTAATTTCCTACAAAAATTTGTATTGTGCATTTTATAATAGTCATTTATTGTCGAGTTATGAAATTCATAAACAAAAATGAAATTTGTCTTAAAGTAATCAAACTTAAATCTTGAATATCATTCAAATGGTGAGGTTTACGGAAAATATATAAACTACCTTTTTTGTAGAGCATTAAATTTCCCACAAAATTCTTTCATAACATTTTTTTGTGCAATCTATAAATGATGAGGTATGAATTTTAATCTATTGGACTGAGAAAAAAATAAAAAACTACGATGCGGAGGATCTTCCTATTAAAATTAAGAGCTCATATTTGGTGAGAATTGTTTTAAGGTGTCTAGCAACCCATTTTTCCGTGGCACTTGAAAAAAAAAATAATTGATTTTTTTGACCCACCCTAATATATATTCAAGTTACTCGTTCATATTCCATTGATGAAAGGATGAAAGAATATATGGAATCGAATTGTAAAAGTGGCCAAACTCGAGAAAACATTGCTCGATATACAGGTTCAAGAAATCATGTTCTTTATCAATGTTTAGTGTATTTTTTTTCGCTCGGTTCAAAGGGAATCTTTCTCGATTCCTAGAGAAAATTTGAAAGATTTTAAACTTGCGAGTCGATGGGTCTTTATGGTAGAAAACCGTAAATCGGGCCTTTAAGGAACCTCTATAAATACAGCAATAAATCGCCACCATAAATCGCTAGCTTTGTTACCGTCGGTATCGATATCGTTGTCGGTCTGTTATCGCATCCAACTTGAATCTCGAACGACGACGACGACGACGACTTGAAAAGGAAAGGAGAAAGAAAATAAAAAAAAAAGAATGTGAGTCGACACCCCCGCTACATGTAGGACGATGAGACGCATGAACGCGTTTCCATAAGAGGATGCAAGAGAAAAAAGAAAAAGGGAGAAAAGGTGAGGAAGAAAGAAAAAGAGAGAATAAAAAAGAGAGAATAAAAAAGAGAAAGGGCGTGAGGGGGGATGGAGAAGGGAGGGTGGGTGCTCGATAACATTATTGTTAGTTCGAACGTAGACACGTAGTTGCGTATGTGTATAGATACTTTGAGGAGAAGGTAAAGTTGAGGGAGGAAGGAGGGAGAGAGTGAAGGAGGTAGAAGTGAAGTTGGAGGAGGAAAAAAAATCGAGCTGGTCGATCTTGTCGGTAGATAGAATACGCGACTCAGACCTCTCGCTGCAAAATTCACCTTGAAGATCGCTCGTCGAGGCCACATCGTCGTTGTCGTCTCTTAGTACGAGAGAGAGAGAGAGAGAGAGAGAGAGAGAGAGAGAGAGAGAAACAGAGAAAGAGAAAGAAAGAGGGACGACGTTTTCCTCCTCGGATGAACTTCCCGTCAACAACGTCTCAGCTTTTCCACCTTTATCGCGTTCGACCCTTCTTGTACCTTTAAATCGTGTTGAGAAATATTCGAGAAAAAGATTCTCGCGATAGGACTAGTAGAACTATAAAAAAATTATACTTCTCGTAACCGGCTGAAATTTCCTGAAGACGTTCGAGATGTAAAACGATCGTTCGATCGGATAATATTTTTTGATGGATATTCTGATGAAAGAGAAAAAATATTTTCTTTTTTTTTTTTCATAAAGCGATTGTATAATAATATTAAGAAATATTTTACAATAGTTTTGTTGATGAATAAAGGGGTGATCAGTGAGTAAGCTATTAAAAGCTAAAATGGTCAAAAGAAACACTTAATTACTCTGAACGAAAAACTATATTATTATAAGTGTACATTTCATTGAGCAAGCTTATCCAAAACTGTGCACAAGGTAGCGCTATTTACTCTTACATTAGGGACCCTGTAGGAGGGACACGCCATACATATTGCTGAGGTTGCTATAGGCACCGTGCTAGAACACTATAGATATGAGTACTCTCATCCGCCATTTTCAGTCCTCGAGTGAGCGGAAGTTTTAAAAAAAACGTATGTAGTGAGTTTTAGTCTGTAGGTTTTATCGTTATTTTTTGCAATTTTTTTAATTATTTGTGAATGAATGAAGAAGAAATTTTATTGAAATCGTTTAATAGTCATTTAATAGTCGTAAACAACTATTAATATCTGTCTGAAAACATATTGAAAAATACATTTTCAATAAAAATTTCTAAGCTCACTACAAAGATTTTTGGTCTTTGTCTAGCAAAAATTGAAGGTATGTTTATTCTTTTTATATATAAATAGAACGATCATAGTATTGTAAAGTTTACAATTTCTTATTTTAACGCTTGCTTGTAATAACCATCCAGTATTGGCTGCAAATAAGACTGTTGAACCTCCAGTAAAAAAGCTACAAACAAGTGATACTCAGTTTTGTGTGCAAACATTTTTAATTGATGAGTTTAGCAATTGGATTTCTCGTTATGATACAAATAGCATCTTTTATTTAGCTGGCAGCACAACTAATGTTGTAGCCAAACGTGTTTGTAGAAATTGTGTGCAATTTTTGACATCTTCAAATTTGCCAAATATAGATTTTATAAAAAAAGCAAAATATTACACCAAAGGGTTAAACAAAGGTGGTTTACAGGAACCATGTATGGAAACTTATAATTTAATTTTACATTGTGAACATTATTTCACTTCGTACCAAGATGTGATAATTAGAAATAGTAACTGTGATTTATTAAAAGTATTATTTGAGAAAATGAACATTGATTTTCCAAATTGTTGCTGTGGTAAATACAAAATAATTAAACATTTTTTCAATGTTCCTTAGTATTGCGTGAAAAATTATTATGAGAACTGCAAACGTCATACCAAAGTGTATGGATCTGCGACTATGAAATGAAGAGTTTTAAACATTTAATTTATGCATTTGCTGCACATATATTGTACATTGTTAATAATGATGTTAATTTTATTATTTATAATTTTATATTTTTACAACGGAACAAATGAATAAATAAATATAGATATATTCATATAAATGATATAAATTTATTTTATTTCAAATGTACAATTCTAACTACTCACTTATGCTATGTGCAGTTCATTACTTTTTTTTTTAAATATATACAATTTTTACCATGTTTAATTAAGTTCATGATTATGAAACATTGTATTTGCTTAAATATTCTGAAGCTGTTGAATACGATTTATATTCTTTTAAAATTGCATTCATTCTCTCTATTTGAGCCCTCATAGATTTTCATATAGATAGATTTTCAGCAAGCAAAGACATAATGGTCTCTTCGTCAACAGATTTTATTCCACTTTCATACTTCTAAAAATGATACAATTATTATTTTTAAATATACAATTAATTTACATATTTATATAACATAAACATAAATAATTAATGTTTCAAAATAAGAATATAATACCATTTTGCTTTTAGCAGCGATTGATCTTTTGTTGTTGTCTTCCTTTTTTACTGGCATACTTTTCATCTGTTTTAAAATAAAAATAAGAGTTATTAAGCTTTTATTCGTAATATGTTATTCAATATATTTAATAAATATTACTAAACAAATCCAGTATTTTTATAATTTAAACAGATTATCTATTTTTCAGAGTAATATCAAAACATTACTTACCAAATTATTACTGAAACGTTCCAAATAGAGAGGTTATCCATGTTTATAAATCAATCACTGAATAGTATTTTGTAGTTTAATCTATCTTTTAATGTTATAAATAGAAAGATTAAGTACTAATTTCAACTATCAAATAATTTTTTTAATGAAATTTAATACAACTATCAATAAATAATTCAATCTCGCTTGGTGTCAACAAACGTGTTTACTATACAAAACCATACTCGTGTCTTCTCTGTAGGACTGAAAATGGCGGATGAGAGTACTCATATCTATAGTGCTCTAACCGTGCGTGATTGCAGCGCCATGGTAGCGCCATGGTATCTATGAAACTAAAAGACGCTGCTGCTGAGGTTTTTAATATCTAAACGTATAGGGCTTTGCGATAACAATTCATTTTTGTTATGAAAAACATTATTTTTTGCATGTCAAACCACGTGACAATAAAATTTTAATCTTGTGCAATTATGTTGCAAAAATTACCGCTAAAATGTAAGTATAATTAATAATTTAAAAACAGTATGAAATCTGTAGCGTTTACTGTAGTAAATAAGAAGTTAAATTATAGCCACAGTAGATCAAACTTTAAATAATATTGGCAAGCAGATAAAGTACGATGTGACATTGTTATAAAAAAAATAAATATATATGTAGGAGAGTTTTAAGTGTCGCAGATGTAGACGAAAATCTAGTATTCAGTTCTTTTCTTCATATTTTATTTTCTAAAAAGGAAAACTATTATACATTTTTATAAAAATATCATAAATTAATTGTCACACGTATGTTTTGTGAACACGAAAATAAAAAACACCGTCTTTTACTGCCAAAGTTATCCTCTGCGTGCGCTAGTGTCTATTTCGGCTTCCCCTACCATGACTTCGCACGGTGCCTATTAGCTGAAAATTTTGTTGGACCGCTTCCGATGCAACGCGCAGCCATGTTTATCTTTAGTATGTATAAATAACGGCTGTGGTCAGTTTAAGTTTGGAATACTTATAATTTTTATTGTGATATTTATATTTAATTGTTTTGTTGATAACAAAGTGCATATATATAGTGAAAATAGAAACTGTAAAATTATCGAGAACACTTAGTAGTTTTCTATAAGTGTAAGTTTAATTTACTCATTTAATAATTACAAGTATAAATGTACAAACCTAACCTATAACTTATCGTTTGTTTACAGACTTATTTTTGTGATGAATAATCATGGTTCGACAGTGTATTCTTAATTACTGCAAAAGTTTAACAAAAACTACACAAGACCATCAAGACAAAAATTTTAAGCAAACAAATTTCAGTTCGAGTAAAATTATGACCATGTACCACATTGAGAAATAAAAATATGTTAATATAAATCTGTTTTTTAATTTTTTTATATATTTGTCTTATTATTGTTATTATTAATATTATTAATATTATTATATGGCACTTGGAACTCGAGAGTTCATAGCCTAATCAACAGTCTTAATCATATTGATTTTTACAAAATTATATTGAACTAGGGTGCCCCGGCTACGCGTTGCTGTAGCTTTTTTGACGTGAAAACTTCTTTAGAATCAGATTGATTTAAAAATTGTGAAACGGAAGAACGTAAAACCGATGAAACAAAGATAATTTATTAATTAACGTTATAACCGGTATAAAAATCTACGGGATCAAGATTTGAACTTTAGGTCAAAATTTGAAAACGATTGATAAAAATTTTCATTGAGTTGATAATAAGCACAAATCAATTCAAAATAGTGAATTTTAAATTTTATTAATTTTTTTATTTAAGTTTGTATTAAATGAGTAAATTACAAAGTTTTTAGTTGATAACATGTAACACTTAAATTTATAAATGAGGTAGGTAGGGTAGATAATTCTTAATTAACAATAATATATATTATTTTGAAGTATAAATATTTTCAATTTCAATTTAATTCAGCAGTAATCGGTGCACAATATTCTTGGTTAACCTGTCATTAGCTAACACAAATAGATACGACGGTTTTCCCACATGTGAGCATGCAACATATAATTGCCCATGAGAAAAACATGGACTTTCCAAATCTAAACCACAGATGGACATTGTTTGTCCTTGAGACTTATTTATAGACATTGCGAAAACTAAACGAATGGGAAACTGTAGCCTTCTGAAGGGTATCGTAGATTCTGACGGTATCATTGGAATATGTGGCAACAGGACCACTTCTCCTTTAAACTTTTTTGTTAAAATGGTTGCTTCAAGAAGATTTCCGGTGATCTTGTTGATGACCAAACGTGTACCGTTGCATAATCGAGGTGGATTCAAATTACGCAGGAGAATAATAGGTGTACCAATCTTCAATCGAAGATTATGTGGTGGCATTCCGGGTATATCTAGTGAATTTAAAAATTCAACTGGAAAATTTACACTTTCATTTTCATCAACAACAGTATCGATTGATTTAAAAGACATCAGATCGCCTGGCAACAATTGTTGCATCTGGAAGTTAATTTCGTCAACATCAACATTTTTGGCTGCAAAAATAGCCCGATCATTGAGCCAGTTATGATTCAAGTAATTACTTTGTATGTCGGGGAAAATACTCTGAATCAATTCATGTTTTCCGTGAACAACAGTGCAAAAATTGTCTGGCAATTTAATGCATTGCGTATTTGGTTACAGTTCTATTCTACCATTCCCAATATCTAGTAATTGTTCGGAAAGTATTTGTGCTGATGCATCATTTTGCAACTTTATGCGCATGTTTATGGTCAATCAAAGTGTTTCAACACTTCGTCATAAGAACGACTGTTTTAAACTTGCGTTAATCTCATCCGCAAAAGTAGAGCGAGGTATGACTGGTAAGGTCTGTCGGAAATCACCAGAAAGAAGTAAGATAGCACCACCGAATAGTTTATTGTTGTCTTTCAAATCTTGCATAGTTATGTGCAATGCTTCAAGTGAATATTTGTGAGCCATTGTGCACTCATCCTAAACTATAATTGAACTCTTTCGCAACACTGCAGCTATTCCGCTCTTCTTTTTTATGTTACATATTGCGTTTGGTTCGTTATGAATATATAATGGCAGCTTGAATGTTGAATGTGCCGTTCGCCCACCATCTAGCAAAGTAGCCGCCATGTCTGACGATGCAACTGTCAATGCGATTTTCTGTTGTGACCGTATCTTGGCAAGAATCAACGATATTAAAAATGTCTTA
The DNA here is from genome assembly GCF_049000335.1 of Polistes dominula. NCBI lineage: Eukaryota > Metazoa > Arthropoda > Insecta > Hymenoptera > Vespidae > Polistes > Polistes dominula. The sequence goes on from NW_028300915.1 coordinate 8,745,047, forward strand.
CCGGCTCCACCTGGTGTGTCCAAGAAAAAAAACGCCTTGTTCAGTAGCAAAAGTCAGTATAATCTGATCATAAATAATTTTTTGTTCAGCTATCAGTAATGGCTCACTGTTCACAATAATTGTTGTTAAATTACTATGGTCATATTGTTTTTCTCGCTGTAAATCGGTGTTGACTAAGTCGGTGGCTGAGCGATCAGGTGATGGCATACCATAATAATTAAGTGGTAAATTTGAAATTAAAATACATAAATCCTCAATTAACAATAACGCTTCATTATACATCTCTGGCGTGTAATCTATGTTTCGGCATTGATCTGTTTTTCTAATTCGGTACAATATGTCTTTCGTCATGCAATTTTTATATTTTTCCCACAAAGTAGGTGCTTGCGATGGATAACATGTCAAAATAATTGCAAACAATTGACGAATGTTATTCGGCGTTAATGTTAACGCAGCATCGGCAAGCGTTAAGTCCTAATGGTTATCGTCTTCTAGCAATTGCAGTTCGTGACATGCATCTTGGTATATATTGAATACTCGGCCATTAATTATTCGCAAAAATTCAAAAGACGTTGGTTCCGGAACATTCATTAATAACAAACGAAAATAGAAGCACTCACGTTGTTTTGGATGTACCGTGTAAAGTCGTCCCAATGTCTTAGCTTTGAATATGCCTGTAATGGAAGGATGTGGTTTTCCTTGCTTCCGTGGCTCCCATTTTTTACCTGATTTGTTCCATGTGAAATAGCGTTGAACATCAGTATATAATAATGTATTTGCGAATTGGCCGAAAATATCTGGTTTTTGACACAATGTAAAATATTCAGTTAGTGTCGTTTTTGGAGCCTCAAGCGCTCTTTGGAAAATATTTTCTTTAGTGAAGTATACACGTTGATCGTTTTCAAGATGTATTGCTAGATGCTGGACAGAAGGATCTTTTTCGTGCATGGGAAAGCTAAGAATATGCCAAATAGCTTCTTGAGCTATTTGAGTGATGTATCTACTCATATGGTAACGTGTTATTTCATCATTTTTATTCATGTTTTGTACTTCAAATATGGCCAAGTCACTGCCTTTATTTACATATTTACAAATGTACTTAATTGATTTTACGGAACTGCAAAGCTCGACATTGATATGAGCCTCATACGTTTTTGAAAGTAATGGTGAGTATGATACCACCCACTGATTGTCAAATTCTACTTGATTTGTAGAATTTGGCAGTCGCAAATGTGTGGCTACCATTCTCAGCATTTCTGCGGCGATACATTGGATAACCGTCAATATCCGTGATAGTGTCATTCGTATGCGGCTTTGGGAAATTCTTCTTACATTTTCCATTTTCCATGCATGGTGCCGTCATGTTGAAAGCACCGCACGGTCCGTGAATCATGTGTTTGGTAACAATATCAAACAATTTTTGATCAATTAATGGGTCTGGAATTTCGGCTGAAATTATTTGATCAATTTCTTCGGGACAGATTTTATCTTGAAGCCAAATTAAAATGTGGGCATGAGGCAAACCTCGCTTTTGCCACTCCACCGAATACAGCCAACAATGTGTGTTACCAAAAACTGAATATTTAACAATGAAATCAATAGAGGATTTCAGTTTTTGTTTGAATGCACGTGCAGTTATGCCATGACGATGAATTGCTTGTTGTCCTGGTAATAGTAGAGTTTGTACCTCTTTCCAATTCAAATTACATGTAAATGTAATAAACAAATCTGGTCTGCCGTAATGACGTACGTAAGTCATCGCATTTTGTATGTATTCCTGCATGTTCCGTGAACTGCCGATGTAGCTTGAAGGTAAAATGAAAGCATTACCGATGTCATTGGGGTTTAAATTTCCGTTGATGTTTCAGACAACAGCATCTCGTAAGTGAATGTATTCTTCCGATCGTAATTTAGCCTGGTTGTATCGAATGAATCGCAAGCGTTCACTTTCAATCTTAGCATAAATATCCACAATGTATTGATGGAATAGCTGACGATATCGAAGGATATAGTTGTCGTGATTATGTCTAATCATCAATCGATGTGCATAGTAGTTCATTGAACTAACTTTCTTATCTATTTTATCACCTTTAAAGAATAAAAAAGAAATAAAATAAAAAATTAAAATTTATACATAGAGTAAGAAAATAAATAATTAATTGTCAAATTTACCGGTATTTGGATCACACTGTTTGATGTTGAGGTGATATTCATCCTGTCCTTGCTAAAATATTAATGGATATTGCAGTGCGTCATATGAACGGTGCAGATCCGAAATTGTACTGACAGTGTTTTCCCGCCGTGTAATTTTTATAGCTTTATTGTCAACTGGATCACCAACCATAATAACAGCAACCTCATCAACAGTTGGAGCGTTAAATCTGCCAGCATGTTCTTCTAATAGTACTTTGTCGGCTTTGATGATGATTTGATAGTTGTCATTTTGCAATTGTGGTGAAACTCTTTTAATGAATTGAATGAGTTGATTCTGATCTTCTAAAAAATGCTCCAACAATAACACAAGTGCTGTTTCCTCTGATTGTTCAATGAAATATATTGGTACCGAGTTGTCTCGCGCTCTTAACAATTGCCCATGAAATAAATTTGGAGAAACTTCGGATCATCATCAGGCATTGGCATCAATGACCCAATTTTATGGTACACCTGGCCTTGTATTTTGAATGTAGTTTCAAAATTACGTCCATCGGATGCGAGATCGCAGATTTTAGTTGACCCAAATGACGTCATTTGGAAGGAAAAATTAAATTTGCGTATCTTGCGCAAAAATAATTTCGAATCATTTAAATCGCCAACAAGAAGCGATAATAAAGATTCCGGCGGAGTGGGTAGAGGTGACAGTACAACTTTTCCTGATGCGCAACACATGCCGGGTGTTTCTTTCTGAAATTTCAATGCCTAACAATATTGACATACCTTATCCATGCACCGATAGCAATTTTTGAATGCGCAGAGTAATCAATATTTGGTGCATATTTGAAAGCAAGACGAACAAATGATGCACGTGTTAATGAGCGGCTGGTCCGCTGACTCTGTCGTTCTTATTCTCGTGCTCTAGCTATAGTCCAGTCAAAATAGCCCTGAAATCGGGTTTTTGAGCTATACGGCTGAAAAAATATGGAAATTATCAGAAAAATGCGTAGAAAACTGTGGGCAAAGTAAAAAAGTTCTCAACCACCGGGAAAGGGGTGAAAAAAATTAAAAACTACCCCAAAATACGATTTTTGGATTATATGTTGAAAATATCAAAAAAAGTTTCAAATAAAAGTTGTAGAGCATAAAATTTTAGGCCTATCTATATCAGACCATTTTTTCCCCTAAAACGCACCCTTTCACCCCTACGACGGTTCAAAGTACTCAAAAAATGAAAATTCAATAAAAAATATAAAAATTGGACTTTTAAAATTTTTTTTTTTAATTATGTTTAAAAAACTACAAAGAACAATCGTAGGGAAACAAAAAAATTTTTTTTTCATCCCTTCTATTAAAAATCAAGGGGTGAAAACGGTTTTTGCTCGATATTTCGCTTAAAACGGGTTATTTAAAAAAATTTTCTTTTTCATATGAATTTTTAATTTATTTTTTAAATTTTGGTGTTGAATTTATATTTATAAATATTTACCTGTAGGAAATATCCCAATTTAAAGACAGGTAATTACTCCCTTAGTCCTACGCCTTTGTAGAAAGAAACAGAAAATGAAGCTATCCTGCTCTTACTCATTGTGACGTAGTTCGCCATGGCACGCATGCGCAAACTCCTAACTTCCATGCGTGCAAGAGATATAGACAACCTATTGTTAGCTTCGTCTAAATGTAAACAGTATAATGCGATGAAACCCTTTTTCTTAAATATATTCTCTTTTTCTTCTATATTCTCTATAGCTCGAGAGTCTCGCGCGCATCTGTGACAGCATGATAGATTTTTGAAAATATCTCAAAAAGTAAGCGAGATAAAGCGATTTTGTATTAATTATGTTTTGTAGACAATTTTATTTGCTACAAAAAAGGTTCAGTACTAAAATATATTATCTTCCTCACTTTTCGAGATATATTAAAAAAATATGATTACTCTCTTACCTGATACTTTTTATTAAGTTTCACCACTGACAAGGACAGCGCAAGGTCTTGCCCTCTCGGATTTTGTTCAAATTTTGCAGGATGATAGATTTTGCTTACCTTTTTACGAATATATAGTGTTATAGGAGCCACTACTCAATAATTTTTGAGATATTTTCCATTAAAAATGCTTATGAGGCTATCTAGTGTTTAAATTTACTTCTGAAGTAAGCAATGGTATATAATAGGTTTAGGATAATGACAACGATTCGGCGATTCGTTCCAATAGTGGGCCGAGTCTTTTAGGGTTCGAATCTTGGGAGGTAAATTTTTTTTTTTCTATTTTTATATGTAAAGATACATAATAGAGTTTAAATAAGTTGAAAATGAAATGTCTTAAATGACTAGAAACCTTATAAGAGTTTTTTTTTTTATTAGCATTTGTATATGTTCTCAATTCTCACTATTTTCAAAATAAATATCAATGATTTTGAAAAAATACTAAAATATCGAGACAAATTAATTTTTAATTATTAATTATATTATTTATTAATTAATTAATTTTTTTTCGATATGTTTATTGCAGGGTACATTCAGATTCTCACGTAGGGCTGAATCACTGTTTACTCTCTATTCTCACTTGGGAAATGCTTTTATTGTTTTGTAATAAATATTATTCTGTACATATGGGGCATTCCACGCCAAATCGGACGGTTTTAAAAATTTTTATTTTTGATTTCCGCCATTTTTTGGTATCTTTTAGTACCCACTGAAAAACCCTTCCTCCTAAATTGTGGCATTTTTTGATCTGCCGTTCCAAAGATATCGAATTTTCAAAAAGCAGCTCTTTCTGTGGTTTTTAGCCCGTACCTTTTTTAAAACTCATCCAAATGAAAATTACCATTCTACATAAAAGTTTTGTTTTTCAATGTACTTTTCGAAAAAAAATTCAAAAAAATTATTTAAAGTGTCTTAATACGTAATTTTCGATTTTTAAACTTTAAATTGCATTTTTTAAAGTGAGTGCATATTTAGATTTTCTTCATAATTTTTAAAGCAAACCTACTAATTTTACGTTTTAGGCCGGTCTGGCCGTGGGCCTTCGATAACTACTATTTTTTTTTCAAGTTTTAAAATTTAAAAAAAAATTTTTTTATTACATTTTAATAAATTTTATCATTTATTTCTCTCTATTGATGTATTTTAAAACACTTTACATATTTTTTTTTTATTATAACAAGCGTAGGAAAGTCTTAATTACTGATTAAGATTAATAATTAACAAAAATAAGAAAAGTCTTGATATATTTTCGTGATTTTTTGAGAAATTTTAGCAGTCTAATCATTGATATTTATTTTGAAAATAGTGAGAATTGAGAACATATACAAATGCTAATAAAAAAAAAAACTCTTATAAGGTTTCTAGTCATTTAAGACATTTCATTTTCAACTTATTTAAACTCTATTATGTATCTTTACATATAAAAATAGAAAAAAAAAAAATTTACCTCCCAAGATTCGAACCCTAAAAGACTCGGCCCACTATTGGAACGAATCGCCGAATCGTTGTCATTATCCTAAACCTATTATATACCATTGCTTACTTCAGAAGTAAATTTAAACACTAGATAGCCTCATAAGCATTTTTAATGGAAAATATCTCAAAAATTATTGAGTAGTGGCTCCTATAACACTATATATTCGTAAAAAGGTAAGCAAAATCTATCATCCTGCAAAATTTGAACAAAATCCGAGAGGGCAAGACCTTGCGCTGTCCTTGTCAGTGGTGAAACTTAATAAAAAGTATCAGGTAAGAGAGTAATCATATTTTTTTAATATATCTCGAAAAGTGAGGAAGATAATATATTTTAGTACTGAACCTTTTTTGTAGCAAATAAAATTGTCTACAAAACATAATTAATACAAAATCGCTTTATCTCGCTTACTTTTTGAGATATTTTCAAAAATCTATCATGCTGTCACAGATGCGCGCGAGACTCTCGAGCTATAGAGAATATAGAAGAAAAAGAGAATATATTTAAGAAAAAGGGTTTCATCGCATTATACTGTTTACATTTAGACGAAGCTAACAATAGGTTGTCTATATCTCTTGCACGCATGGAAGTTAGGAGTTTGCGCATGCGTGCCATGGCGAACTACGTCACAATGAGTAAGAGCAGGATAGCTTCATTTTCTGTTTCTTTCTACAAAGGCGTAGGACTAAGGGAGTAATTACCTGTCTTTAAATTGGGATATTTCCTACAGGTAAATATTTATAAATATAAATTCAACACCAAAATTTAAAAAATAAATTAAAAATTCATATGAAAAAGAAAATTTTTTTAAATAACCCGTTTTAAGCGAAATATCGAGCAAAAACCGTTTTCACCCCTTGATTTTTAATAGAAGGGATGAAAAAAAAATTTTTTTGTTTCCCTACGATTGTTCTTTGTAGTTTTTTAAACATAATTAAAAAAAAAAATTTTAAAAGTCCAATTTTTATATTTTTTATTGAATTTTCATTTTTTGAGTACTTTGAACCGTCGTAGGGGTGAAAGGGTGCGTTTTAGGGGAAAAATGGTCTGATATAGATAGGCCTAAAATTTTATGCTCTACAACTTTTATTTGAAACTTTTTTTGATATTTTCAACATATAATCCAAAAATCGTATTTTGGGGTAGTTTTTAATTTTTTTCACCCCTTTCCCGGTGGTTGAGAACTTTTTTACTTTGCCCACAGTTTTCTACGCATTTTTCTGATAATTTCCATATTTTTTCAGCCGTATAGCTCAAAAACCCGATTTCAGGGCTATTTTGACTGGACTACTATGTTTTGTTCACGTGCCGCTCTTGTTCTCGCTATAGTTTGTCGCAGACGTTCGTCACGCTGTTCTTGAGATTCGTGTGCACGACGCTCTGCTGTCCTGACTCTTTGAGCCGCATTCCTTGCTATGATTTGTTCTGCCGACTGATGAGCTCTTTCAACACGTTTGCGTCGTGCCTCTTTGCTCCGCGCATTATTGAGGTTGGATTTTTTTGATGGCATCTAGAAAGTATACTTTGACTACAACGCTTCATTCCTGTTATAATGATATAATAATAATATAATTATGTGACATGATATAATAATATTTACATGTATTTATTTTAATAGAAGAGTTTTAATAAAGCACTAAAAGCACACTAAAGTACTAAAAATTGCAAAACCAAGAAAAATTTAATTTCATTGTATTACGTTTACGATAATGTCAATTTAACTTATTTCGCCTCAGTAACACGTAGCCGATTATGCCAGCACCAAATACACGTGGTTATACTAATAAATTGTAGGTTACATAAAACGTTTGTACTTTTAACATGGCGCCATCTATTGGACGCTTACTCAATCTAGTCAACGAATTACCTTATACCACCATCTGTTAGAATCTTGTCGAACTAACAGAGATAATCATGACTCTTTGTTAATATACAAATAATTCGCAATAAAATAATATTGCGATTTAATAAATTGAGATATAAAATATTCTATCTTTCAAGTTGGATGACATTGCACAAAGCGTGCAAAATTTTATTAAAATCGGTTTAGTAGTTTAGGAGTTCATTGCGGACAAACAACTTGACACGTAATTTACATATATTAAGATTAGTAAAATATTTTAAAACTAACGAAAATACTAACTATTTAAAACAATAATAACCAAATATTAAAATACTAAATATAAAATACTAAAATATTAATCATTCAAATATTATACGCTTTTTTTATTTTTCTAGGAATATATTTCCAGAAAGTAGCTTTTATTACAATTATCGAAAATTGGTAATTGATGTTGATGCCATTTTATGAACATATAATACCCAGGAATCCTAGCTGATTTATTAATATTGGAAATTAAAAACAAATTGTACGAGTGATTAAAATAATTGTAAATATAATATATATAGTAGATAATTGTATTTATCAAAATTGTATAAATTCCTAAAGTTGTTTTTAAATTTCAAATACTGTAATGCCTTTTATCAAATCAAACTTAATTGAATCTTTCTATTTGAATTTATAATAATTTTTTGTGTAACCTATTCTATTTTAATATAAATTTTTAATTATTATTAAATATGGTTCATTTTTTTTTGTATTTGATGCAATTCATTATTTCTTAATTTTTTCTAAACCAATTCACCACTCTACTCCCTACACTATTCACTATTACTATATACAACTTTTATGCTATTTAAAATATTTGATTCATTCGCGCGCAATCACGTGACTACATGAGTTCCGGTCCCATAAAATTCTTTGGCACGTCCCTCCTACAGGATCCCTATCTTACATTAGGGACCCTATCCGCTCCGTGCGAAGTCATGGTAGGGGAAGCCGAAGTGGACACTAGCGCACGCAGTGGATAACTTTGGCAGTAAAGGACGGTGTTTTTTATTTTGGAGTTAACAAAACATATGTGTGATAATTAATTTTATATCTTTAAAAAAATGGGTAGAAATAGCCATCGCAGTTGCTGTGTAGTAAATTGTAAAAATACGAGTGCAAAAAGTGATTGTAAATTTTATAAATTTCCGACTGCCAAATGGAAAATCAATCAAAGAATAATGTGGGTAGCTGCAGTGAGGAGGCAAAAGTACGTAGTATCCTAACCTTCATTTTAGTAACATCAATGATACTGAAAATAGCTTGTGTTCTAATATTAGTAAGTTAAATAAAAACATAAAATTTAAATTTTTAATTAGTAATTAAAAGTTAGTGAATAATCAAGCTGCATTTAATTCTTTACAATTACTTATTGTAAGAATTAATTTTTTTTTTCAATTTTATATTTCATTATAAAAAATTATTTGTTATGGCCGAAATTCCTCAACTCAGAGTCCTCTGGCAATTTGTATATGCTATGAAGTGGAGAATAAAGGGTTAGGTTAAGGTGTAAAATAAAACACGTGATTGAGCCAATCAAAGAAACAATGCCTATTTTTATTGGCTCGTCAGGGAAAAGCCTTGCAACATAAAAACCCTGGATGATATTTGATTATACAATAAGAGTGCACCACGTGGTGTTACTACGTGGGAAAATACCGTCGATGTGAAATATATATATATATATATATATATTGGAAAGATCTCACCTTTCGCACTCCTCAAGTATAGCGATCACAACCTTAAGGGTTGTGATGTTGAATGGGCTCACTTTCATGAGTCTTGAAGATTAGGATATTCTCTTCGTTGTCCTTTGTGAATTCTTAAAACCTTTGTCCAATATGGCCTCTATAATCCTTGAAGATGTGTAGTCGTAGGCGTCCGGTGAAGAAATAGGATGAATGTCCCAGTGCTGTCAGATCGTGGGTAAATCTTACCCTCTCCCTGTGCCACTGGGATTGCACACAATGAAAGTTTTCCATGTCCGTGTGTTTGGGATGTCGAAAGAAGTCGAATGTAACCGAAGTTGGCGGGCACGCCGGAGTGGCACACTATGAAAGCGACTCGTGTCGTCCGAACACATGGACACGAGTCGCTTTCATAATGTGCCACTTCGTGGCCAACCGCCAACTTCGGTTACACTCGGCTTTCCTCGAAATCCCAAACACACGGACATGGAAAACTTTTATTGTGTGCAATCCCAGTGGCACAGGGAGAGGGTAAGATTTACCCACGATCTGACAGCACTGGAATGTCCCTTTGTACTGGCCCAGCAGGGGCCATGTACTAGATGCACTAGGGGATTGAGAAGTGGGGATGCGAGAGGTGGGGGTAACTAGAAGAGCGCCTCAATAGTTACTGGTAATTGATCGATGCTCACAATGAGTATCGATCTAGAATCCTAATCGATGGAAGCGGACGCGCGCGAATTTCGAATACCGCTAATTACCGTACGATCCTTTCGGATCGTACATTATTTGTTATATCTCAAATAATTAAATGTATCAGTAATATTTTATAATTTTTCATGAAGTCCTGATGGATTACAGTGGATTCCCAAATCATACGATTATATTTGTAGTAATCATTTTATTGGAGGCAAAAAATCCGAAGAGGAGTTAAGTCCTAGCTATATTCCTACAATATTTCCTCCAATTTACAAGTATCGAAAAGTGAATGAACTTTCTGGTGAGAACAGGTAAATAGTTAGTAATAAAAAATATAATTAAAAATGATTAATAAATTATATTTCATACAAAAAAATTAATTATTGCAAAATTTAATTTTGTTATTTTTGAAAGTTAAATATAAAAATTGTAATATAATGATTTTTTCAGGTACAAGCTTTTAAAGGATCGTCGAATGAAAAATAAATTATCATCAACATCTTATACTGAGCCACCAATTAATGAATTTGTTGAAATAATGATTGAAAATCCACTAGTATCACCACAGAAAGTCGACCAAGGGTGTCAAGTAGACTTTTCCTCAAATTTTGATGTAAATTCTCAAATATTTATTTGCAACAGATACATCAAAGATGAAATATCTCATGCTAAAACTCAAACGGAAATTACAGAAGTTACTGGAGCAACCAAAGTTAATTATACTAATAAAAAATATGTAACAACAAAATGTGGGACAGTTCAAAAGACATTTGTTGATCAAGAAAGTCAAGCTGATGATTCATGATTTGCAGGATTTTCATCAATAACTAAAAATCATGAGTTAATTGATGTTGCGGGTGTTACTTTTGAAAATTTTGAATTTTTATTAAAATTAAAATTCAAAATTGATAATGTTACATCGTACTTTATCTGCTTGCCAATATTATTTAAAGTTTGATCTACTGTGGCTATAATCTAACCTTTTATTTACTACAGTAAACGCTACAGCTTTCATACTGTTTTTAAATTATTAATTATTCTTACATTTTAGCGGTAATTTTTGTCCCTCCTATAGGGTCTCTATCTTACATCATACGTAAGATTACGTCAAGCTTACATATTAATTTATTTACGTTATATATAATTTTTTTTGATTGTATATGATCCAATATAAATTTCAGGAACACATTTATTTGAAACCTTTCTGCAATAATATATTAGGGGTACCAAAAAGTAATCAAAATTTCTTCAATGAGTACTGTTAAATTTTATTCAAATTGGTTGTGGATCGGGTTGGTTGCATGATAACAAACTTGACATTACAACTATTATTATTTATTATAACCAATTAATTTCAAAACTTAAATATTTTAATGGTCATCAAAGACCAAGCGCAAACGCGTCTACATCATGTGGAGCTATATATACGACGACTAACTACTGTAAAACAAAAAGGAATCATGCGAAGAAATTCGGATCGATTCGAATCAATTCGGATCGAGTCGGCCGCTGCCGCTCAAGCTTATCAGCAATATAAACTGTACATACTTCAAGAAGTACCCTTACATTTAGTTTGTGTCAATGAAAAATCCAAGGACTTTTTAAAATGGGAATTGAACAATTTCCTTTATGTAAGGCAAAAAGTGTTAAAAAATGATAAAAAAAATGTTGTGTTGATCAGTATTTAAAATTTCTTTAATAAATAAATGTTTTTCGCCAACAAAGAAAAATTTTAATTATTTTTCGGTCCCCTTAATAATTAAGATATCGCTTAGTACATATTAATAAATATATTAAAAAAAAAAAAACAAATAATGCATAATACTAGAAAAAAATGTGAAAATAACTTGACTCAATAAATAACAGATTTGAAGATTAATATAATCGGCGAATACTTTCATTAAGTTGGAATTAGGAGTATTTCATTAAAACGTGTTGAAGAGCAAGGTAAAGTTGTACATGATGACTTGTTCATTAAATTTCGAGGAGATCAAGAGAACCGCCAAACGCTTTTATTAACGACATTATTTCCGAGGAATCCACTGAGACGGTTGCGCTTCGCTCGACTCATCGCTCGACTCGTTGCTTGGTGGCAATTTAGACGCTCGTCTGTGTTATCCGCTCGACGGGGTCGATGTAAATGCAAATACAAATGCATTTAAACTGGCACGGATTTCTCTCTCTTTCTCTCTCTCTTTCCCTCTCTCTCTTTCTCTCTCTCTCTTCCTCCATTTCTTTCTCTCTCTTTCACTTTCTCTCCTTCTCACTCACTTTTATTTACACTCATTCTCTCTCTCTTTCTCTCTCTCTCTTTCTCTCGCACCTTTTCCTTAAGAGTAGTGGTTCCCAAACTTTTTTGTCCTATCGTCCCCTTTCCTGAAAAAATATTACCTATCGCCCCCTTGAAAATTAATTAAAAAATAAATATTGCACTTTCTTAGATACCGTTTTCGAAATAAGATTTTCAAGTTCTAAACGTACTTATACAAAAAAGCCTAAATAATCATCCAAAAAAAGTTTATCCTCTCCATAGGATGAGAATTTCTTTCTAATATTTTATTACTATTGATACAGTTTCGATATACCGGTATTGTTGTGCAGCGTAGTATAGCAGCGCGGGTCGACCTCCGTTGACATTTTTTCCTTTTTAATAGTTTATTTCCCCCACCCCCAAAGTTCACCTGTGGTCGTCATAGTCCCCCTGGACCGCTTCATCGCCCACCAGGAGGCGATATCGCCCACTTTGGGAACCACTGCTTTAGAGCGGGCTCTACGAGCTAACTAGAGTCGTAACCGTTAATCCGTACTACGACTAACCGAATAAAGAATAAAAGGAGAAAAGAATGATGAGAAGAGTTGAAAGAAAGAGAGCTTGAAGTAATAATGAATTTTTTAAGAATTCACAAATAAAAAGAATACGATAAATATTTAATGAACGAATGGTAAATAATATAATTATCGAGCCTTCAAAATATTTATTAATTTATTTCAATGTGTCGGTAATAATCGATGTGATTTTATTCGTTTCATTACAATGTACATACGTCGGTTAGTCGCAGTACGGATTAACGGTTACAGTTCTAGTTAGCTCTGAGAGCTCGCTCTAAAGCAGTGGTTCCCAAAGTGGGCGATGAAGCGATCCAGGGGGCGATGACGACCACAGGTGAACTTTGGGGGTGGGGAAAATGAATAACTAAAAGAAAAGAAAACGTCAGCAGAGGCCGACCCGCGCTGCTATACTACGCTACACAACAATGCCGGTATATTGATATTGTGTAAATAGTAATAAAATATTATAAAGAAATTCTCATCCTACGGAGAGGATAAACTTTTTTTGGATGATCATTTAGGCTTTTTTGTATAAGTACGTTTAGAACTTGAAAATCTTATTTCGAAAATGGTATCTAAGAAAGCGCCTGGTGTGCTAATGGGCGATGAAAGGGGGGCGATGACACGACCACAGGTGAACGGTGAATTGGAACTTTAAGTGTGCATGTGTGCAGTAAAAAAAAGATCATATGAGTGCAATTTTTTCTTTGGGAGTTTGGGAACCACTGCTATATAGAATGAACAAACTATAAGTTAAACTTTCAATCGATTGTGTTGTCCTTCATTCCCTCAATATTGTAATTCTCTCGGAAAATCGTTACGCGCTTTAAAATCTCGTAATATTTTACTACATTTTATTGAGAAAAGTGGGTGTATTTGGTACTTCAGATGCAAAATCTATCGTTGATTATATATTGTAATTACCAAACAAGTCCTACCACCGAGCTAATTGGCTGCACTTAGGATTCGTTTTACAATCGGTTGAATTCAATTTCACAGCTGACACTTCTCTCGATCCTAATTTCAACTTGTTAAAAGGAATCTCGAGGAAGAAGAAAAAAAAGAAGAAAACAAAGAAACAAAAAGAAAAAGAAGAAAAAAAGGAAGCAAAAAGAAAATTCTCATCGTTATCTTTGTAGCCCAGCTCATTTGCATTCGCTGAATTTAACCGGATAGTTAGCCTCTTTCGAATAAGCACGAGAGTAGAAATTGCAACTAGCAATCCGTGCGAATGGGGAGGTTGGTATATACTAAGTTGCTAATCTCCGTCTAGGTCCTTGTCACTGGGTTGATAGAAGAGCCAGCGATTTGTCGTTTACTTTGTAAAACCTGCTACGAACGTCGGTCTTAAAAATTGTACCTCGAGGGACTCCTATTTAGTTTACTCTCGGTCCTCTCTATCTCTTTCTTTCTCTCTCTCTCTCTCTTTCTCTCTCTTTCTCTTTCTCGCAAATGTTCAACGAATTTATGCAATTAACTGATATTATCAATTAATTTCATTCCACGGGATACTACGAAGTTAAATTATATGTCGCTCACATCATGTTAGATAAAGAAATGAGGACACTCAACGCGTTCGATAATCGATTATTTTCTACAACCTAGAGAAAATGATGAATCGCGTATACAAAAAAAAAGAAAAAAGAAGAAAAAAAAGAATACAAATTCGATCGTGTGATCGACATTAAAGGACCTCCTCGATTTAGCAAAATAGACTTTTCTTTCCTTCCGTTTGATAAAAGATAAGAAAAAGGAGAAAAGTTTTTCCCCAAAGTTGTACAACCTATACGAGCTCCCCTAGTTCGGCAGTTGTGTTTGGCTCTCACCTTGGAAGAATAAGTAGAAGGAGGAGTAGGAGTCTTTCTTTTATCGTGAAATCATAGTTGGCTCGTGCATTTGGCTTCGCACGTCTGGCAACGACAGGATAAAAGCGACTCTCCTACACGCACTTACGTCACGTCACGTCCTTCGATTCAAGCCACTCTCCTTCCGCTAGAAGAGAGACTTCTCTTAACACTCTCGTTTTTCTCCCTCTCTCTTACTCTTTCTTTCTTTCTTTATTCGTATACTACTCTTCTCGTAGCAGCACTATCCGGTACGGGGACCATTCGAGGGCGTTATCGGCATCAGCTTCGAGAATGAAGATAAGGCACGTCGGACGCACCAAGTCGAGCGGTAGCATAAATTCTTTCGAGAGCACTCGCTCCGATCTTACGACCGATTCATGCTCTTCTCTCTACCTTTCTCTCTTTATTCTTTTTTCTTTTTTAATCCTTATAGCCATGCTCTCTCTTTCTCTCTCTCTTTTTTTTTCAACTACTTTCAACCAAGAGTACGACACCCGGTACGTATGGTTCCGTGAGTTTGTATGCTTTTATGTACGACGTGGCCAAGCATGGAGGCGGTTGAAACGACCAACTCGTTGCGCCACTGAAGAGAAAGAAAGAGAGATAGCGATAAAATAGAGAAGAGAAGAGAACAGAGGAGAGGAGAAAAAAGATAAAGTGATTTTTATTCTTCCTCACCTTCCCTTTGTCATATCTCCCCTTGATTGGGAACGCGAACGTTAGTCACCGTCAGCGTCACGAAACTTTAAAGATCGAGCTTTCCTCGAGGATCCTTCTTACTCTTTTTCTTTTCTTTTCTTCTTAGGGTTTGATCGTGCACCTTACGAAAGAAAGTTCGAACATTTCGAGAATAGGAAGATCCAATTTGAAGATTAACCTCATACTTACCAACCTCTCGATTCCTTCGTTAGTCTCTTATCGTTGATCGTTAAAACTACGTTGTCCGACTTAGCATTTACCATTATTACTTGATCGTTAGAAAGAATAGATCGTGAAAGGAGCAAATTTTGCGAAAGATAACTAGCTAACTGACGATTATGTTTCCCCAGAAACGAGAATGTCTAATTGTGAATTGAAAAAAAGTGAAAAAAGAAGAGAGAAAATTCGTTCAATCGTTCATTCAATAATATTTTCATTTCATATCGACGAAATTTATGGAACAAATAAAAGAAAATAATATAAAAGTTATGAAACGAAGAAATTGTGAACGTTGGAACGGTTGAGAGAAAGGTTGGGCAGTTCATTAGCCGATGTAATTTCGAAGATGCTGACTGGCCGCGAGTATGAATGGATCTAAAGAGGTCCGGTAAGATGGAGTCCAGAGTGGAATGAGATGTTCGAAGTAATCGAGAGAATTCGCGAGAATATACTTCGCGTTATTGCGGCTTGTTCTACTCGTTTTCGTATCTTATAGGAAAAAATGAAGAAGAAGAGATAGAGGAAGGAGTATTAACTTGGTGGTCTCTCCAATCTCTTGGAGAGATTTTTCTTTCTCCATTTTTTCGAATTTCGAAACCCAATCTGCACAAGAATACCTTTCGAAGCCATTTCTTTTCTTTTTAATTATTATTATTATTATTATTATTATTATTATTATTATATTTATAGAATCTAGTACAATAATAAAATATTCATATTTTTAGTTGTAAAAGAAAATCGCGTGTTTATTCATATGAATCTCGAAATTGTATCAAAGATCGAAATTGGTAGGTAAGTTGAATCAGGATTTCCTAATATACGATTCAAATCTCAAAATAGCCGTGTACATGGAATCATACTCGAGATAATTCGCCGATCGAAAATGTTAAATTACAGGACTGAGAGAATAGGTAGGTAGGTAGGTAGGTAGATAAGTAGATCCAGACGAAGCAATTTTGACTATCCATCGCCTTAGAATCTCATCGATGGGGCTTCCGAGGTGCGACGATAATTCTACATTTCCTCGGCTTGGAATCGTAAACTCTCGTTTGGGCTATCTCGCATTAGGCTCGATCACGATCAGAGTGGAGATTATAGGAGGATTGTCGAGGTCTTCGAAGGCGTGTGTGTGTCGAAGGGTCGTTCGATCGAAATCTTGGATTTTGTGGGTCGCCAAGAAGATCGTCTTTGAATTTCGGATGGTCGATTACCCCGAATAGGGTTGGTTAGCTAGCTGAAAATGGCCTGAGATTATCCAACGATATGCTATCAATTTTCCATCAAACAACTAATATTCATGAAACGTTTTGGTAATTAAATTCAACCATGATACATCTGTCTCTCTATCTCTCTATCTCTCTCTCTATCTCTGTCTTTCTCTGTATTGATAAATTGCTACTGCAATTTATCAAAACGTTAATGATCGTTTGATCGTTGTAAAGAATTTCGCGATATCTTTTTTCTAATCTTTACAATTCATTTCATTTTTCTGACTACACTTGAAACCGATCTAAGATCCGTTATAGACAATTTATGAGCAAGATTGTAGTCGATAACGTCGAAAAGCGATTAACGATAACGGATATCCTTTAACACGAAGCAATAACGATAAATTTGATTCGTCTTCTTAGGATCGTAGTAGCCGAGAAGAAATGGAACAGATTGTTTGATATCTCGTAAAAGTGGAGAGAAAGCGGATCTTCTCGACGTAAGGATAATTAAACATTCTGCGAAGACTGTCGCTTCAAAGAGACATCGCGAACGTTCACCATTTTAAATACGATGAAGTTGAAAGTATAGGGATTTACTATATCACCTTCTGCTTTGCACCGACGTCAATTTGCTGTCGTTAACGAGGCGGTTATCCTTAAAGTGAGTTTACAACCTCGTTTCTCCTACTCCGAGAAAACTAAGGTTCGCGAAAGTAAGGGAAGGAAGAAAAACACAAAAAAGTAACAAAAACAAAAGAAGAAGCAACAAGAAAGAGAGACACAAATAGGCTAGTTGGCGTGTCACGAGCACGTTTAAAAGCTGACGTTATTCATAATTAGCGCCGAATTGCTGATGCTTTTACACGGATGAAGGCCTTTCAAAAGTGCGGATTCGTGATACGCGGTTGTTAAAATAGTTGCCGGAGGTCGGCCCATGGAATTACGGATTTTGCTCACTGCTACAATCTTAACGCACCGCATACCTAAATGTTAACCAAGTCGAGTAAGAAAGTAGTAAAAGCAGCTCGAGTAAGGTTAGATTTAAAAGCACGTGGGCGAAATTGTTTCCCGTAATCGCCCAATCCTGCTGGGCGTCTTTATGAGTCTGATCGTTTCTTAAGTAGAACGCTCGATGATTCTTCGAATTTAAAACTGTCTAAAAATAAAAGAATTATATGAAATAAATAATAAATGTGAATAATGTGTACTTACGAAATATTAAAATTCTTCAAACGAGAAAAAATAAGGATTAGAAGATTCTCGTTATATAAGAATACGCGTTGGTATAAGATTTACAAAAAATGTTATATTTGTTCCGTTTTACGAGGTAAAAATTATAACGGTTTTAAAGGTACACCACAGTTAAACTCTTCGCACTCGCCTATTTCTTTACCCGGCAAATTGCCTATTCACTGGAGACTCGTAATCGCGACGTTTTCCCGCCTTTTCAACGCAAAATACTCTCTTATGTTATGCTCCTCATCATTCTCGTCCTCGTCTTCGTCGTCGTCGTCGTTGTCATTTTCGTTGTTGTTGTATTGTCATTGTCGTTGTTGTTGTCGTTGTCGTTGTCGTTGTCGTTGTCGTTGTCGTTGTCGTTGTCGTAGTTGTAGTCGTTATTGTTGTTGTTATTGTCGTCGTTCTTCTAACAGCAAGCAAATTTTCCAACTACTTTTCTAGATCATCATTCATTAATAAAGAATTCTTTCTATCCGAGGGATTGCTGCTCGCAAATAAAGGGGCACGCCCAGCTATTTGCAAGCAGGTGGAAGCAGGATGATAAAAAAAGAATTTCGGAGTCGTTTTATTCGGCGGGTAAAAAACGAGGGTAAAAAACAAGAGAAGAAAGAAAGATACGTAGATAGAAAGATCCATGTAGCAATTTATATGTTGCAAAAGATTAATACAATTTATGAAAAAGGAAAAAGAAGAATAAGGTATGAAAATTGACCGGTCATGGTCGATTAAAATTAAATATCACTAACAAATCCTTCTCTCTGTCTCTCTTAAAAAAAAAAAAATAAAACTAAAAAAACAGAAAAAAATTAGTGAGTAATTAGAGTGAGCTAACATTTATCATCCCCACTACATTTATTTAATATAACAATCCGTTCGTCCTATCAGCGACTTTAAGGGAAAATTTTGACAAGGGTTAGCCGAAAACAAAGAGGACGATTTCTAAGGGCGTTTCGTTACGTAGTCGACTGCGATGCGGAGCTATACGGAACGGTACGATGCGGTACGGTGCGGTACGGTGCAGTACGGTTTCGTCGTGGACGGCAAGCGACGTCAAGCCAGTGGTTGGTCGTCGACATTCGGCGCGCGAGCTCGAGTTTCAACAAAGGAACGAGGCTGGATTCACAAAGAGGGAATATTATTCCTGCCGAGCGTAATCCTACGGGCGAGTGCGAATATTTATTACTAGGGGCATGCTTAAAGCGGCCGGCTAAAGTGAAAACAATGGTGGATTTTCCGCAAACTGACTGCCAGCGAACGAAAACGCCCGGGCACCCGTGTAACCCACGCGCCCGCGTGCAGACCACACGAGCTACGCTCTGATTTACCGCGTACTTACCCGCCTCGAATATCTCCTATGTGTATACACGAAAGTTTTTCAAATAACGAGCAAAAAATTCCTCCTGTTCCTCCTACCTTCGTTTTTCTGCTTGACAAAAATTTCCTTTTACTTTATTTCAATTCTTTTCTTGTTTCCTTGCTTTTTCCTTTTTTCTAGCTTGAATTTTTATTGATATTACAAGAATAGGAAACTACGGAAAAAAAGAAGAACGTACTGAACTGGTCCGATTTTGTATAAAAAATTTAAGACGAATCGTTATTTCGTAAATTCATCTCGTTATTTGAGCGACCTCATGAGTAAGATCGTATCATGTGAAATCTCTTTTTACGATTGTTATTATTGTCGTGTTATCAATGATTCATTAGAAGCATTTATGTCGAGGAAAACGATTAAATGGAAGGATAAGCATCGGTACCGTATTATACGACTAGTTTGTACGCGAGACGTCAAGAATTACGTGTCATTGTAACGGAAAATATAGGAGTGGTCGTAGGAGAAGAACGCGAATATTATAATTTGTAGTGTCGAGACATGTTGTATCTAAACGGCATCCGAAGGTACTACGACTGAATGATAAATGAGGTCCTCGCAAGGATTAATACCTTTCTGTTTCCTGTAACGATGCTCGTTTCCTGTAGTAAAACGTGACGCAGCTAGGTAATGCGATCAAGAGCATGCATTTTCTTTTCTTTTTCCAAGTGTGTGACTTCATCTATATATATATATATAAATGTGTTTGTGTGTTTGTGTTAGCCCATCAGAGTGAACTTTGGATAATATCAATGCAAATTTGACAAAGGCTAATTTTAAAAAAGTAAACTTTTTGTTGAGATTACAAGAAGAAAATAACAAATATAATGTATGCAGATCACACGTGTTAGAAGTGAAACCTTCTTAAAACCAAGCTTCGAGAGAATAAGTCGAATGCATAGTATCAAGAGTAAGATAATTGTACAATTTATTTATTATAATATTGTTACTATATATAATATCAATGGGCATCGGGGTATGATCTTGTGATGGGGTAGCTAACAAAAACTATCACTTTCCAAATTGTATCAATAAAAATAGAATGCCGAATGCGAAAGCGATAGATAGAAAAAAAAAATATATATATATATATATATATACATGTAGAATTGGGTTTAGTGTAGAGGGTCGAGGTTAACGTACACCGAGTTTAATCATACTGATAAAATATATTTAAAATAGGTATTAGAAATGATACAATAAAGGCTTCACAATTTTATGATAACAATCGATATACGCAACTGAACTTTTTCAACTGAATGACAACGGAAAACGACTGGTGACGATTGCTGACTGGCGACTACTCATGACAACTCAATACCCGCTTCTATATATCCATCTTCAAGCGGTTCTCAAATTTTCAAAAACGTCCCGTCTGATGTAATAAACAAAGCATCAGTATCGTTCAAGAACCTTCCAGCTCACACAGATTTACACAACTTACACACTTACGAAGCAGACCATACACCCTCTGTCTTTATTTCGACCGTCGGTTCGTTTGTACCTTATTCTTTTGTCGCCTACACGCTTATCTCTGTTTATTTTTCTACCTTTATATCGCTCCTACCTACATACAAGTTTAGTATCGAGATGATATGAGACCACGCTTCGTAGTATGAAGTAGTATACAAACACACACATATAGAACCAGGAGCGATAACTACGAAGCAGAGCATAAAGAGGAAATCGAGAATAAAAAAAACTTCATAGCTATATTCTGTCTCATTCCCTCACAGGCTCAATCCTATATGTTTGTCTCTATTTTAAACGTTTCATCGCCGCGTTTCCGTTCGCTTTTTTTCGGCGTCACTCCCATTCTAAAGAAGTTTTCACTTCAAAAATGGTACATATTGTGGATTTATTCGTTTTGGATAATTTGCTTCTCCATTGGTTAATCCATCTTGAGAATGCAAAATAAAAAAGTATTAGGCACCTTTAGATTTTCCGACGTTTATCAGGCTAATGGATCGTTCGTCTATTCGCGTCTTCGTAGCTTTTGAAAAGATCGGTTCAAGTCAGAATCATAGAAACGGTAAGGAAAGTATATTGAGTTTCGTGTCAGAAACGAAGCATTAAGTAAACGACGAAAGGAGTCGCCTTCATTAATGTTTGCCTTTACTTAGCGCGGTTAGAGAAAGAGGAAATGAAGAAAAGACAAAAAGAAAAAAACAATAAATAAAAAAAAAAGGTAAAAAAAAAATGAATAGGGGAAAGGAAAACGTTCGACTATTCACTCAAAATAAAAAGCTTTTTTTTCTGCATTTCTTTTCCTTTTGTTCGTTTTCTTTTTCATTTCTTTTCTTTCGCTTTTACTCTTTCTCCGTGGGAAGACCATTAGTCGAGACACACTTCAATACAAAACGTAGAAGAAGTAACGATAACTCATAGCAGAAGAGTGGCGATACTTTTAAAGTTGTCTCTTCGATCGTACTACGATGAGTTTTCGTGAGAACTCCTCGGCACGGAACTTCCCGTTTAGTTTATTTTCATCGCACGATAAAATCGGCAGGTTTCTTTCAAAGAAGGACGAAGAATACAACCGACAAGAAGAAGAAGAAGAAGAAGAAGAAGAAGAAGAAAATGTTGCTTTTCCTTTGTATTACAGAGAAAGCTTGCGTATTTTCTTTCTCTCTTTCTCTCTATCATCTTTCTTTCAACTTACTTCCTTTCTCTTCGATGTAAGCCTTCTTCTCGGAAGTTAAATCTTTCGCAAAAAACAACAAAGAAGAAAGTTGGTTGCTTCGTCATCGTTGTTTCGCTTAAAGAACCTCCCCGCTTTCCGCTCTTTTACCCTTGTTTTAAAATATTTGATCTTTATGAAGGAACCCTCAGGGTGCATAAATTATACGATATTTCGTGCTGGTTAGAAAGAAAGAGAATTATACCATCCTTCTTTCTTTTTCACAAAAAATGTCACCGTTAGTGAACACAAATTACAAGTAAGTAGAAGAAGAGGATATTAGGAGGATTGTAGGGTAATCGAAAATAGGACCTATTGTTTCTTATTTTTCTCGAAAATATGTAATATTACGTGTTATTTTAAAGAAAACTACGTGTCGTATGATGTTTGAATTATTAATGAAAATAAATGTTCTCTTTGTATAGGATTTATTTGATTGTAAAGCAGAAGAGATTGGAAAAATAGAAAAAAGGACTAATTTCTCAACTGTAACATGCGAACGAAGATGAAAGTTGTTTGGAGAAAAATCGAAAGTTGAAAGAGGAAATCCTATATTCTCAGAAGAGACAAGGATTCTACAAGCTGGACGGACGCAACCTATTTATCTTCGTTTCAGGTGAATCGAGTGTGGATAGGTACGGACACACAGAGATAACTCTCGTACACCTGGGACATAAGTCGACTTATTCTCGACAAATCGACGCGAATGTTCGTGTTCGGTCCTTTCGATTGATCGAACGAACTATCCCTCGAGATTTAGGGTACGCTCGCGTTTTACTTTTTCTCTTGAGATTTTGGTTCTTTTTTGCTGGTTTCTAGAAGAAATGAAACTTTCCTTTTGGATATTTTCTACTCGTAGGTGTTGTAACCGTGTTTAAGGTAATAACAAGTGTACACGTGAACTTGTGCTGTTATGTTAAAGATAAAACTCGTCCCATCGATTTTACTTTGAGAAAAGAATATATTTTCTATGATGTTTAATAGTTCGATTGAATCGTATCGAGAATCTTAGCATATTCTGATCAAAATATTTAGCAAACGACGACTGTTTGTAATTTAAAATAAAACAATGATAGTACCTAGAGCTTTCCCGAAATCATATGCTTTCTATTCTTACATAAAAATCCTGTAACAATTTATTCCAAGTATGCGGCTTAAAAGCTCGCGGAAGTTTCGATGCGATTCAAGCTTTGTAAGCCCTATTGAATTTTACTATTAGCTATTCGAGTCATGGTTTCTACTCTCTCTCTCTCTCTATCTCTCTCTCTCTCTCTCTCTCTCTCTCTCTCTCTCTCTCTCTCTCTCTTTCTTTCTCTCTCGATAGTTAGCCAAGATTTCTCTAAACTTTTCCGGACTAGCATTATACTTAAAGCCAACAATAAGAGCGAGAGAGAGAGAGAAAGATAACGGAAACAGGACATTTGAGTTGATACGAGTTAATTCCAGTTCCACAGCGAATGGGGATTAACTAATACAAAACGTTCCGAAAAATCATTTAACGTATTCAAAGAGGAAAGAGAAAAATGAAAAAAAAGAAAAAAGCAAGAATAAGATAGAAAGAAAGGTGAAGAGAATTCTTCTGTCTACGTTGGATCCTCTTTCGCTTAATTGCACAGTCTCCTTATTTTATTTTTATTTTAATTTTTTGTTCTTGCCTTACCTCCTTCTGAGTATTCTTTTGAAGAGAAAGAGAAAGAAAGAGAGGGGCGGGAGATAGAGAGAGGTTCAGAATTCTCGAGTCGTTTTATTCGAGCCCGGTCGTTAGGTCCTCCCGTTCCTCCGTTCATGCGTCTCAAGTGGCGTTAGGTTGGCTCTCCTCTCTTAGTCTCCCGTGATCCACCAAGTTCTAACAGGCAACATCCCAGCAGCTTCTTGCCAGCTCATGCCGCAGACGCGGCTATGTCACAGAGATATTTTAATTGTCGCCTCAAAGGACAGCGGAGCCTAATGCAAAAATTCTTCATCATTGAAATGAAATATGGTAGACGCCGACGAGTCGCTAATAACCTCACCAAGGGACCGCCGAAAATGATATTTAAAGGATAACTACAATTTTTTTGACTAAAGGTCATGATCATTTTCTCTTATGCATCTTTTAAAGAGTTTGATGATTTAATACTGACGATTATTGTAACTAAATTTTTTTTATTTTACAGGTGTTCTAGAAAATCTATTTTCTGGATTTTAGAAAAAAGTTTTTTTCTTTTACAGTTGCTTTTTATTATTCTACATCTGTCATTTGATTATTGATCTTGATCTACTTTTTTTTATTATTTTTCACTTGCATTTATTTTTTTTTCTTGGATCATTTTTTGTTTTGTTTTTTTCGTTGGGGAGTATCTAGAAAAACATACGAAGTTTTTATCGTCCTTATTTCGAAGTAACAGATGTGCCCATAGCATCGTAAATTTTCTCTCTTTCTCTTTCTTTTCTCTCTCTCTCTCTCTCTCTCTCTCTTTCGCTCTTTCATATTGCATCGAGATTGTAGCAGAGGACGTTAGACGAAAGTTCATAGAAACGTCATGACAACTAAATCGGGGCGTCATGTCAGGGTGAATTCTACGAAAGACGTTAAGGGCTAAAGAGAGTCGTTGGAACTCGTTAACGTGCCCTTTTTTTCGACAGACTTTAAATCACTACCGTCCTCGAAGGATCGGAAAAGAAAGTTTGCTAAGAACCGAGATTAAATTGGATTTCTTTTTCTTTATTTTTTTTCTGAATCTCTGCGTACGATAAAAAGAAAAAAAACGTACAGAAAGATGAGATAGAAAAAAAAACAGCTAGAGAAAAATGGATTTTGAACGATTCAACTTAAATTATGAAAAAATGAAAACAAAGGACAAAAAATGGATGAATTTTATTCACAATTAATTTCTCAACAAGTTTTGGATAAATTGATGCTTGAAACTTTTTCTTTCCCCTTATCTCTCTCTCTCTTTTTCACTCTCGTAAAAAACTGTAAACTAGGACAACGATGCAAAATTGGCGTTCACTTGTGTGCTATTCTTTCTGTTTTCGTTGATAGGGTTTGTAGTGAGAATATTTGAGAGGAACTGGGCTGGAGTAGAAAGTCGGTGACGAGAGGAGAAATTATTTGACGTGCCGAGTTGAGTTTCGGAGCATTTGAAGACATTTGTCCGTGAGTATCACCTCTTGACGCTCGTAGAAGAAACTACTTTAATATCGCGTCTAACGCCTACTTCGTATGCATATCGCGGCGTGATCCCGTTTCCTTTTTCTCTCTTTCCCTTAGATCCCTCTTCTCTCCCATCACCAGTACTTCGTTCCTTCCACTCGACATACGAGAACATTTGGAGCCACGTAAACTCAACGAAATAGGAACCGTTCATAATCCTTCAAGGGCACCATCCTCTAACTGATACTCTCAACGTTGTAAATTTTACATACATACTCGCATAACTCTTGAATCAGGGATCATAATCCTTAAATCTACAATTATTTTTTTATTTTATTCCACTTTTTCATTTATTTCGGGATAGTTAATAAATATTTATATTCGATGAATTGGTATTTCTTTTTTACTTTTTAATTACTATTTTCGATCAATTAAAAAAAAATCTATCACAACTATGTATATCATAGGATAAAATAAATTTAACATAATGTTAATTGTTCGTAAATTAATACAAATTAAAATAGAGGAGGCTGTTGGTTAATGTAATACTGTTATATATTAGTTATTATATTTTATTACATTTACAAAAGAAAATAATACTGATCGTTTATAAAACTTACTAATATTTGATTATTAATAATGATTGATTTGTATAAAAATATAAACTAAAAGTAGCAATAAATAGCAATCATAATATAAATCCACTTTTCTCATTAGTAGCGTTTTAAATTGAAATAGAAAGAAGGTATTACGAGTTTTACGACTCTTCCTCGTAGTGTCGAATCGAGTTTTATCTCTAATACTGATACCATCGTTATTTCTTTTATCATCACGACTAATCCTCTTATCCTACTACAATCTCGAGAAACTCTCAACCGACTTTTTCCCGTTAGAATCTCTATAATTTTTACGTTAACACCTCGAACGAATAGTCGAAACGTGAGAGACTCAAACGATCACGAGTTACACAGTTCAAAGCCACCGGAAAAGGCTATTTCCCGCAGACATCCCGTCGACTAATGCGAAACATTTTCCTTTTTCTTCTTCTTCTTCCTTTCCCCTTTTTTGTGAACTGCTACTCTCGAATTCGTGGATAAAGAGGAGGCAGTAAACTTTGCAGGTATCGGCACTTTAAGAGCAGGTGTTCGAAATGATTTCTCTTGGGAATATATAGTATTTTTCCTCTCCCTCTCTCTTTCCTACTCAATACCTTCTTCTCTTATTCTATGCGAAACGTAGTACTATGCAAAAAGAGAAAAAGAGAGAGAGAGGGAATATAACAAATCGGGTGGTGACAAATTAGCCAACTATTCAACGAGACGTCGATTCTTCAAAGCATAGACCTTTATTATATATTGAATTTCTGAATCCTTTTCGGATTTTATCGCCTTTAATTTCCTTTCGATCATATAAATCGACGAAACGATATTAAAATAGGAAAATATTATGTCTCGGCAATTATGACAGCATTCTAAATTCAAAAAATATTATAATTATTTACGAGGGTGAATGGAAAAATTTTGAGACTATATCAAAAAATAAAAGTTAGTTGATTGAAAAAATGAAATTGTTTTTATATTAGGTTCAACATTTTCCAACCCAACCTGCATATATTATAAAATAAACTGAATTTGTTATAGTAGTGTATTCAATCCATTGCCAGAATTAATTTGCTGTAGATTTAATATATTCCAGCATTACATTTGATATCATTTTAATTGTTTATACAATGTAGGTGTATTAGATATATTATTCGAGGAACAAGAGAAGTAAAAGTAATTTCGAACAATTCGTTCTCGTATCGTTTCGCGAAAAGAACGCGAGAGGTGTAGGTGGAAACACGCACTTCCAAGAGACACGCTTCTTCTTTCCTTCTCTTTCTTCCATCTTTCCCCAGTATATCATTATCTTTCTTTCTTAATCTCTCTCTTTCCATTCATTCCCGATGTGTCCACGAGCGTATAGACTCGAGCACGATCATAAATTCACAGCATGCTACCTAGCGAGCGTGTCTTCATAAAATCTTAGATCAAAGATTACCGGACCATGGCGACCATAGCGAACACTCTTCTGCACGCCAAAAATGTAATTAGAGAGAAAGAGAGGAAGAGAGAGAGAAAGAAAAAGAACTTTCTCGCGAACTCACGTTGCGCGTACGCGGATATTGTTGTTCATAAATTGCGATCGTACTTCGATAAGAAGAAAGAAAGAGAGAGTGAAAAAGAGGAGAAAAAAAAACTTTGCAATCGAAATTAAAGCTTACGTGCATTAAAAATAACTTAGGTTTATCATCGATCGCGTCTCCTTGTGTGCACGGATATCGTAAAAATGTATTCTTTATTATTTGTGGACGTTAAAGAGAAAAAGAAAGAAAGAAAGTGAAGAAACGTAAATTATATTAAAACCTCCCATCGATTACAATTAATACATCGAATAAGCGTTCTTTCGTTCGAGAGTAGAAACAAATAAATCTCGATAAAATATTTCAACGCCTCGTAAATAATATTATAACGAGAGAATTTCATTATTTTATTTCTAGAATAATCAATTGGAATTTGAAATTCGTTAAATAATCTAACTCTAAATAGGAAAAAGAATAATTTGATTCTATCCTAATATAATATATATTGGCATTAATTTTTTTATATTTATCAATAATTTGTGAACATTGGTTTTTAAAATACAAGAAGATAAAGGAACGAATAATTACGATCATTGTTGTCGGAAAGTAAGTAAACTTTTACGACGATCAAATATCAATCTTATACTTAACACGTTGAGCGCCACGCTCATTTTCAAGGAAGTCCCCGTCAGGCCACGCACGCGGCCTAGAAATATCATGTTATACGCGGTCAGCCAGTGGTGGCTGACGCGGCCTAAGCGGAAAGTCTAGTGTCCTCCATCGATGACGGACGTAGCGCTCATAGTGTTAAATAACTCGTCTCTTTTGAATTCCTATAAAATCTCGTTATTTTCTAAAATTACTAGTGTTAGTGTATAATCAAATTCTTTTTATGCTTTCCCAAAATCGCTTATTAGTTATTTCGGGTAAAACTTCTGATTTCCATGGCTTAATTAAATTATATAATTTAATGCTGACATATGCACGCATTTACACGTATATATCTTATTACAATACTCACCACAGTACACACATTTTCTCACATATGCATATAATTTAAATAGTAATATAACGCATACAAGTATACGAGAAATAAATTTGCTACTTTTCTAATATCGTTATTACATCTTTTGGCATTCGAAAAAGACTGATTATAAAAATAGCTACGTAATACATTTGACGAAAACCGAATTACCTTTTAAACCAGTGATTCCCAAACCTTTTTGTCATATCGCCCCCTTTTCTGAGAAAATATTGCTTATCGCCCCTTTGGAAATTTTTAATTTTTGGATGATTTTTAGTAATTGAGAAAAAAAATTATTTAAATTATTTGTTGCTATTGCAGTCGTGTACACTTATGACATTTTTTTTATTGCACATTGCACACCACAAATCCATGACCTTGTTTTAATGCACACCCGCACACAAAGTTCGTCAATCGTTCGTTTGAACCGTTTCATCGCCCACCAAGCCCACCAGGCGTGAAGATAAAAAACAAAAAAGTCTAAATAAGGGAATTTCTTTCTAATATTTTATTACTATTGACACAGTATCGACATACCGTTATTGTTGTGTAGCGTAGTATAGCAGCGTGGGTCGACCTCCGTTAACATTTTTTTCTTTTTAATAGTTCATTTCCTCCACCCCCAAAGTTCACCTGTGGTCGTCATCATCTTCCTGAACCGCTTCATCACCCACCAGAGGCGATATTGCAGACCTTGGGAACCACTGTTTTAAGCAAACACGAAGGTCAATGTATTTATAAGTGTTAAAATATTAAGTAAATCTATTTGCGTCCTGAGTACGTTTGATATGTACGCCAATGGTTCTATTTTAGTTAGTTGTTAAGTAGCTATTTTGAGAATAGAATAAATACTTTTCTCACATAATAAGAGAAAAATACATAGTTCTATAAAAGATAAAAACGACCTTATAAGTGTAAATAGATATTCTAGGATAAGCAAAGATTTTTTTCTATTAGGAGTACAAATAAGTTTCCGCCGTTTTTTGTAAAAAAAAAAAATATTTAATGTGAAAGAACGGTAGTTTAAATTTAATTGAAGTATTGTCCATCACTAGCAACTACTTTTTCTCATCTTTCAGGCAGCGTTCGGATTTCATGTCTAAAGAACTCCTTATTTTTTGAGGCTATCCATAAATCAACCCAATTTTTAGTATCTTCATATGATGTGAACTGCTGCTCCGACAGAGCATGTGCCATTGACCTGAACAGATGATAGTCGGACGGCGCAATGTCTGGTGAATACGGCAGGTCGGGTAGTACTTCCCAATCAAGTGTTTTCAAATAGTTTTTCACCGGAACCGCTACATGCGAACGAGCATTATCATGTAGAAGAATAATTTTGTCGTGTCTGGAGTAGTATTGGGGGCATTTTTTCCTTCAGAGCTCGACTCAATCTCATCAATTGTGTTCGGTATAGAGTTCCAGTGATTGTTTCACTTGGATTAAGCAACTCGTAATACACAACACCCAGCTAATCCCACCAAATACACAGCATGAGTTTTTTTCCATGAATATTCGGTTTTGCTGTGGATGTTGACGCGTGGCCAGGTAGTCCTTACGATTTTCTTCTTTTTGGATTATCATAATGTATCCACTTTTAATCACCAGTGACGATTTGATGTAAAAAACCTTTTTTTTTGTCCCTAGCTAGCAGCATTTCACTCATGCATAATCGGCGTTCAACATCACTCGGCTTTAATTCGTATGGAACCCAATTATCTTGTTTATGAATCATTCCTAACGATTTTAAACGATGTGAGACTGCTTGTTGAGTGACTTCTAAAGTAAGTGCAAATTCCTTTTGTGTTTGAGTCGAATCTTACTCCAATAATTCCTTCAATTCTGCATCCTCGTAAATTTTTGGCCTTCCACTGCGATCTTTGTCTTTTACGTCAAAATCACCGTTCCTAAACTTTTGAAACCACTCACGACATGTTCTCTCACTCAAGACATCCTTATTATATGCTTCTACGAGCAATCGATGCGCCTCAGCTGCAGATTTTTTAAAATTAAAGAAGTAAATTAAAAGTTCCCGCAAATGACGCTTATTTGGCTTAAATTTAGACATTTTTGGATAAAAAAAAATATATGATGCTAAAACGAAGTTAATAATATGATAGGGTTATGTTGCTCTTGAATGAGCAACCTAATTTTCAAGCCGGTTATCATCTGCGAATTCTAACGTAAGCCTCGTGCCATGCCATCTCTCTCAAAACGGCGGAAACTTATTTGTACTTCTAATATTTAGATGAAAGTATAAAAAATATAATCTTTTGTTACTCTGAAGAAGGAAGAGAGAGAGAGAGAGAGAGAGAGAGAGAGAGAGAGAGAGAGAGAGAGAGAGTGTGCGCGTGCGTGCGTGCGTGCGTGCGTGTGTGCGTGCTTTAGACACGAGTGATATCAAAAAGGTCGATATAAGAAAGTGTAGGGGAAAGTATAATGTAATCAACTGTGTAAATAGAAAATGGGGGGTTATAGAAAATGAAAACGAAATAATAAGATGATGAATGTATATAATATAATAATAAATAAGTAATAAGAATATACTATATTAAAGTAAAT
The DNA here is from genome assembly GCF_049000335.1 of Polistes dominula. NCBI lineage: Eukaryota > Metazoa > Arthropoda > Insecta > Hymenoptera > Vespidae > Polistes > Polistes dominula. The sequence goes on from NW_028300915.1 coordinate 8,775,867, forward strand.
AATAATAAACACTGAAAAACTTATCAGACAGAGAACCGCTTAATTTGACTTATCTACGCATATTTATACTAAAAGTAACCTACGCCCTTTTGGAGAGAGGCAGGGAACATATTAATTTTATTGGCCTCCAGCATCCACTGGAGGTAGGGCCAAAATCGGAAAAGCTCGGACTTCCACCGTTTTTAATTGTTACCGTCAACGGTCCTCTCCTTGGTAAACGCCAACGGTTTTTCATAAACAACCGTCAACGGTTATCTCCATAGCAACCGCCAACGGTTTTCCAATTTTTATAAGAAAGAGAATAACACAAAGAAAAGGAGACCGTAACCTAATACGACTTATCGCCTACAATAAAGACGATTTAAAAATTAATACAATAATATACCTTAATTAAATATTTAATGAGTTCAACTTGAAAATGATATTTATAACAAATAAATTAAACAAATACGAAAATAATTTTAAAAAATGCTAACACTTAGCCGACCGAACGCCCCACAGAGATCTCTACAGTTTCCACCGCGTTTGGAAAGGCCAAACTCCACCGTGCATTTTTCTGAAGTAGTGTTCTAGAAAATAATTTTATGGCTGGCAAAGACTCCATCGGAAATCCCGAAAATAAAGAGCCGTAATAATTAGCAATGAAAAATTTCAAAAATTGGTGCATTTTATTATATGTTGTACCCTATATAAATAAGCTCTATAGAGAAAGAAGCGTTCCTCAGATGAAAAGGGTAGATCTACCCGAACAATCGGCAACCGACTAGCTTGGAAAAGGGTAGATCTACCCGAGCGGTCCGCTAAGTGTTAAAATCATATAAATATATGTTAGTATAATTGTAAAAACAGGAGGAATACCCGGTTTTTTCATGTCTAATAAGTGGTCATCCTTTGCTCTCGATATTATTTAAGTGTTTTTTTTAAATATCGGAATTAGTTTAATACGCATTAATGTAAAAATAATAAAAGTACATTTTTTTTTAAATTACTTATCTATTAATATACTTCATTAGCATTTCGGATTGTTTACAATTATTTTAATAATTGGTCAGTAATGAATTTGAGTTGATAATTTTCATCTCGCGCTGGATATTCGTCGATACAAACGTAAATCCGATCAAAATAAGTCGTGAAATATAGTGAACTGAATGGTACCTAAAAGCAAAATCCAATAAGAGTCATGGAATTCCACAATGGTCTCCGAAAGTACTCTCGTATATCTCTTCTTCGTTGAGACACCTTTCCAGAGAATATGAGAGATATGTTTACTGCTTCTGCTGCCTCTTTTTCTCTACATTTTTTTTTACCCTCTTTCTTTCTTCCTTTTTTATTTTTCTTTATTATCTCTTTGTACGAAAAACAATCGATTATAATATATCATTTACTCTAACTAATTATTCTAATCTCACGATTTCAAATTTAGTGTATAACAAAAGCTTTAATTTTCTATCCGACATCTCATCATATTCCTGTAGTCAGCTGATGTCTCGATGAAAGGACGATTTATCGTTGACGATGCATTACACCGCTAACGCATTTGTCAGAAAAAAAGAAAAAAAGGAAAAAACAGAAGCAAAAAAAAATATATTTCTTCCTCTCGTTAACCACAGACAACAACCGTATTTTTTCATTCACGATTATAAACGATGCACTCTATCTCTGGCACGTAACCGATGAGGGCACACTGTTTCGGTTGACGAACGAATGACATCGTTGTTTATAAAGCCGAACATTAAAGTTATTTCTCGCACTCCTCCGTCTTCGTCATGAGTAAAAATGTATCCTAAATTCAGACGAATTTGTGCTTTTACATTGCCCAAAGCTCTCTGAAAATGTTCCAGTATATTTTTCCACGTTCAGGTGGGTATCTTTGCTAGCGATTTTCCCCTTTTCCCTTTCTTCCACTCTGTCTCTCTCTCTCTCTTTCTCTTTCTCTCTTTCTCATTCTTTTTCTTTCTTTTTCTTTCTTTTTCTTTCTTTTTATGTTTCCTTTTTTCTCGGCAGCACCGCCAGCAATTGATCATCTCACGTACCACCCACCGCTCGAGCTACGTCGAGAGTATTTTTCACGCTGGTAGAATTGTTTTCACGCCGACTTCTCCCAACACATATACGTGTATCCATACATACATCCATACACTACCGGTCGAAAGTTTGGGTACACCTACTGCATTTGCATTACACACTTATCTACAAACTATATGTTCCATTTTGTCCAAGGCCAAAAGAAAATTTGTGGAGCTTCTAAATAATATTTAGTTGTAACTATTTGTGAAACTTAATTGCATGAATGGTAAAATTGTGTAAAATAGTTTAACAGAAAATAAATGATTTCCTTGACAAGCGAAGCATTTAATCACATTTATCAAAATTTTCTAATTAATTTTCTATATATGTAAAACAAGTATTTCTATACACATAAAAAAATAAAGCATTTGAGAGAACACAATTTTCAATAATTTAAAGGTCTTTTCTTATGTATAGGAGTACGTGTATACAAATTTTTGATCAGTATGTACATACGCTTACATTGCATACATTGATAAGTCGAATGACGTAACATGAAACTTTAGCCGTTTACGTTGACGCCCATCGGTGTCATTAAATAAAAATACAAGGGAAATCTTCGAACTGTATTTAAAAGTCGCGTTAAACGTGAGAGTATTTACCAAAAGAAAGAACAATCGTGATACGCTCCTTTGTTGGCCGACAGGACGATATTTCGTGAGAAGGCAAGACTTAATTACCTCGTCTATTTGTTCTCGGGTTATCCAATTAAGATTAGCTCCTTAGTCGAGCGTTTCACGAGCAGGTCAACCTTAATTTCCTACGTCAACCTCGATTCCTCCTTCGTTTCGTAAGCTCGCATTAAGCTTTCTAAAGGTTGATGTAATATGCGTGTCGCGTGAGATATCAAACGGCTTTTACAAAGTACGTCGACTGTATTATTTAATGCTTTGTTGAAAGGTATTAGAGTGTGTTGTGAAATATTAGCGGTGCATTAATTACCAAGAACCTCCAAATGATTACTTTATTATGCTTACCGAAACCCTCATTTTTTATTCAAAAATATTAAGAAGAGGTCGAACTTATCATTGCAAAATAAAATAAATTTGACATTATATAGAAAGATCGATAAATTTGTAAATTTATCGTCTAATAAATTTCTACGAATTGCGTATTCATTTTTCTTTATCTCTCTTTATCTCAACGTGCTTGCTACTGTAACGTCGAAGTTGCTTTAAGTGAAACATCATGTAACGATGACGCATGATCGATACTCCAATCCCAACGCGATTCAAACTCTCTCTAATTAATCATACTTGAAGTTGTAATCGCGGACAAACGTGAATGTTACATAAGGCTAACGAAAGTTCATAATCTAAATGAAAAAGCAATCGATGAGATCTAACTCGAGGACGTAATGTAAATAATAATATCAAGTAAAGACTCGATAGATCGAGAAGGTAACAACCAGTAACATAGAGGAAGAAAATCTTATGCAACACGGGAATGCACTTTACGGATCAACGTCATAGGTACTCCTTAGCAGCCAACACTGTGTCTCCATTCATCAAGATTCCCAAACTCTTTGGTGTGTCGTTCGTCGTGCACGTAGTAGATATACTGATTAATGATCGTGAATATTCGAGATCGGTCTGAGCGCTGGCGCGTCTCAAATTATTTTGCTCGGACGGATTGGAAGGAAGGGTTCCATTCGCGAAATCCAATCGATGTCCGTTCATCTTCTTCTTCTTCTGATTCTAGAGGAAAAGAGAGAGAAAGAGAGATTGAGAGAGAGAAAAATAAAGAAAGAAAAGAAGGAAGAGTCATGGCCGCTTCTTTCTCGGCAGCTTCTTTCAATCAATGTCGATTAATCTCGATTTGGAGATTTGCCTCGGTCCACACCCTCTTTCTTTTTCTTTTTCTTTTGCTTTCAGCTCCTCGTTGTCGTCGTCGTACCTCCTTCATCTTCTTCATCCACTTCCTTCTTCTCTTGATTTCTTTTTCTTCTTCTTTTCCTTCTACTCATCCAACATCAGCAAGCAGCAGCAGCAACCGGAACGTGTATCGCGGTGCTGTAACTGAGTATAGGGCGGAGAAGAGCACATAATTATTCATCAGGGTCTTTACCTAATTCCTGCTCGTTAATCACTGTCCTTCTCTCTCTCTCTCTCTCTCTCTCTCTCTTCAAAAGAGAAAGAGGAAGGATAAAGAAAAAAAAAGTGAACAGAATCCTTGAAAGGGTCGATGACTTACGCGAGATCGAACCACCTATCTTCCAACTTGTTTATTGAAACGTTCAAGATGGATATTTCTCATTGTTTGTCACTCGTAGGTGTCGCTTTGTTTTTGGACATCTTTCTTTTTATCCTATACCAATGTTCTCGATCCTATTAGCTTCCTACGAATTTCTTCATCTAATCCTTCTTCCACAAGTAAGATAAAGGAAACTATCGAGTAGATAGCTTATTGGCTCGTCGAACTTCCTTGTTGGCCCCCTAAGCCTCTATATTGGCCTCTAAACCATTTTATTGGCTCGTGTTAAAATTGCCACTCTTGATTTTTGTTTTCTGAGAAGGACTATAGGCGTGCGGTCACAAAATCGCACGTTTAATCAATCCAGTTTCAACGATAGAGATCCTACAGTGCAATGGATGGGCTTCAACATCGAAACGATCCTAGAGGAAAAACGGTTTCGAAGTGGAATAGTACGATAGCAACGCTCGTAAATGAAGCTACGTCGAAGTTCTATCTTTCTCTCTCTCTCTCTATTTTATAACTCGACAATAAATCATCAAACTTTCATGTGTACTGATTTTTGTCTCTGAATATCTTTTAAACGCTTAATTTAATCGCTAAAACATAAGACACTATTTTTATAGAGCAGTTAATTTCCTACAAAAATTTGTATTGTGCACTTTTTAATAGTCATTTATTGTCGAGTTATAAAATTCATAAACAAAAATGAAATTTGTCTAAAAATCATCAAATTTAAATCTTCAATATCATTCAAATGGTGAGGTTTACGGAAAAAAAATATAAGATACCTTTTTTGTAGAGCATTAAATTTCCTACAAAATTCGTCTAGAACATTTTTCTGTACAATCAATAAATAATGAGGTATGAATTTTAATCTATTTGACTGCAAAAAAAAATAAAAATCTGCGATGCGGAGGATCTTCCTATTAAAATTAAGAGCTCATATTGAGTGAGAATTGTTTTAAGGTGTCAAGGAACCCATTTTTGCGTGGCACTTGAAAAAAAAAAAGTCATTTTTTTGACCCACCCTAATATATATATAAGTATATTTGGTTGTATGGATAGATGAAAATCTCAATGTATCGTTGCTGCCAAGCTCTTCAATATACCCTTGCCAACTTTTCTTTTATGAGAGAATTTAGTTTTTATAGTCGTGTCCAATTATACTCATACACACATACATACACACGTATACACGCATGTTTTTAATAGCATTAATTACTCGCGAAAGCTCTACTGTTAATCACGATATCAAATAATAAACGATGTACTTTGAAATCTTTCTTTTTATATTTTTCTTGGTCCCTCCAACATACTTTTTTCTCATATAATAAAGGAACTTTTTAAAAATGGAACTCAATCCTCACGACGTATCTTGACTCGTAATACAGCGGTCCTTTGAATTTGTCCTTTTCATTTCTTTTTTTCTATGTCGTCAAGAAAGTCGAAAGAAAAAAAAAGATCTTTCACCGGGAGTCGCAGAATGACAAAAGTTACAGTCTTCTTACTTTCTCTTTTTAAATGGAAGAAACGAAAGCTCTTTCTTTCCAGGAACATCCAACAGTCAAGAAAGAAAATCGAGTATACGGGACGTCAACGCGTCAACGACGATGTGGGTGCCGAAGAAAAAGAAGAAGAAACTGAAGAAAGTATAGATAGTACGAGAAAAGAGAATGGAAAAAATTATTGTGGAAAGATACAAAAATAGACAGAGATAGTAAAAGAAAAGCAAAGAATAAGAAGCTTAAAAAGAAAGAAAAGAAAAGAAAATGGGAAAAAGGGGATGAGATAAGTAATAGTAAAAAAAAAACAGAAAAGAGAAAAGATAGAAGGGTAAGTGAATCGAAGGAAACTATTGTACTCCGAACCGTCACCATTTTAACCGGCTTCCATCTTACAGACCAGAAATCGCTTTTATCCTGACGTTCCTCTGATATCTTTCTTCCCTTTCGAACGTTTTTCATGTTCTAAGTTCTTACCGAAGGAGAACCGCTCGTCAATTTTTCCCAAAGGTAGAACAAAAAATACATCCCTGTTTCTCTGTCGATCAATGCCTTCTACGAACATTTCTCTATTCAATCTTACTCTTGATTTCTCTTATTTATTTTTTCGGCTTGTAATTTAATTCAACATTCTTATTTCAATCTTAATTCTTTGGGTGTAATCAATGAAATCAGTAGGAACGTTGGTATCGCATGTTTTTCCACGTTAGTTAGAGTTAGCTTTTCTAAATAAAAGATTTTTATTATTATTATTATTTATTAGAGTTAGCTTTTCTAAATAAAAGATTTTTATTATTATTATTATATCATTTCTCTCTCAAACTTCGGTCTGGCCTTTTTCTAGAGAAACTTGCGGACTTTATAGTCAAGCATGTTCTCTTTATTTCTTTGTGTTATTGTGTGTTGAGTGTTTTCCTAACTATAGAGCACGTGTCGATAATAATTGATTTCTGTAGCTGTATGTATATGTTCGGATGTAGTTAGGTTTCACGTATGTACTGGTGTAGAATTTTTGGTATGTGTCCTGTGGTTGATATTACAATAGGTATCGTTTCTACCTTTTTTTGATGCTACGTGTCTTTTATCTCCTCAGCCAGCAGTATGTATTTTTCTATTTTTTCTCCTATTTTTTTGTGTATATTTGTTGCGTTTGGTATAGATATTTCTATGAGCTGTGTTGTTTTATTCTTTTTATCTGTAAGTGTTATGTCTGGTTTGTTGTGCGGTATGATTTTATCTGTAGTGATGCTTCTGTTCCAGTATAGTTTGTACTCTTCGTTTTCTAGTATGGTTTGTGGTGAGTATTTGTATGTGGGTATGTGTTGTCTGAATAGTCTATGTTTTATAGGAAGTTGTTGATGTACTATTTTTGCTACATTGTCGTGTCGTCTGGTGTATTCTGTGTTGGCAAGTATTGTGCATCCGCCTATGATGTGTTCTATTGTTTCTATCTGTATTTTACATAATCTGCACTTATCTGTTTTTGTATTCGGGTCTTTAATTATGTGTTTACTGTAATGCCTGATGTTGATTACTTGGTCTTGGATGGCTATCATGAAGCCTTCAGTTTCACCATATAAGTTACCTTTTTTTAGCCATGCATTGGATGCTTGTGGGTCAATGTGTTCTTCTTCTAATTGGTGTGGGTGCTTGCCGTGTAGTATTTTTTGTTTCCAGTTTTCTTTTTTTTCTTCTGTTGTAACTGTGAGGTCTAATGGATTGTATGTGTGGTTGTTGAGTTGTAATGGTGTGGCTGACGTATCTGTATGTATTATTGCTCTATGTATTTTGCTATCTTATTATTATTATTATTAATTAGCATTAAAAACTCAAAAGTTCATTGCCGCAAATACCAAATCCCGCCATTGTTCCCGTCCCTGAGCGCGATCCTTCCATTCGTGGTCTTCGTATCCTATTTCTTTCAGATCCCTTCTAATTTATCCTCCCATCTACGTCTTGGTCTACCTAGTGGTCTTTTCCCGTTCGGTATACCGACCAATATCTTGTGCGCCGTTCGATCCTCCCCCATGCGCGCCATGTGACCAGCCCATCTTAATCGGCGTGATTTTACGACATTGATAATGTCCGGTTTGTTGTACAATCGATGTACTTCAACGTTATGGAGTTTTTTCCATTCGCCCGTTCCATGGCGGTTTTTATTGTTTCGTGATAAAGTCATTTTACGGTGTGGGGTAATCAGACCTACGCCCAACCCCCGAACAGGATGGCCAATTCCAAGTCAGCTGTCCGCGACTGCTTATTCAATTTATTCGCAGCTAACCTCCGTCCCTATGCAGGATCAAGAGGCCCTTCCTCTATCCGCAACCTGAGGACGCGCTGTGTCGTGTTGACTGGGACCCACCCACCCCGGGGACCACTACAAAATAGTTTTCCTTCCTCGAGACTAGCAGCTGTTATGCTAACACAGAAAAGATTTTTATACAAAAGAAAAAGACAGATTTTTCATAATTGAAAGTGATTTTTCAACGTAGCCAGAAAAAAAGTAACCCAAAAGACGATGCGAAAAATTTAATTAAAAGGTTTTTCATTTTCGTATGCTTCTTTTCCGCGATATTTTTTTTTCTTTCAATTTAAAAGATATAACAAGTGGAATTCAATTTTATCTTATGATCTTTCTCCTTTACCGATTTAAACAAAGAAATTTCATTTTTGGCAGGCATGTATATTACACGCACAATTTTTAGTCTTTTAGATTCTCTCTTTGACTTTGAACTTTCTTAATACTTTTTTACTTCTTAATCTTTGCCATCTTCTCATGTCTATCCGTCTCTCAACTTATTCTATCTATCTTTCTCTCACTCTCGTACTACCACCACTCTTTTCGCAAGGAAGAGGACGAAGGACACTCGTCGTCTCTCATTCGACTCGCTACGGACCAATTAATTCTGGCCCGTCTACAAAACTGCATCCGCTTAAAGCTGTGAAAAGAAAGATCGAGTGACTCGAATGAGATAGAAGATCCTTTAGAACGATATTCTCTCTCTCTCTCTTTCTTTCTTTCTCCCCAATTAGACACGGATATGTAACCGCCGGTAAATTAACTCCGCGCGACTCGCGTCATGCGTGAGATTGATCGTCGAGTTTCTTGGCGAGACAGGAAGATTCTTTCTTTCTCTCTCTCTTTCTCTGTTTCTCTTATTCTTGGCGCGAAGGTTTTCACAGAGAAACGTGCTCTGTTCTTGCACGTTTTAAACGCGTGCCAGCATTACGAAGTAGAACGCTTTGTGCTCATGACACATCGACGACGGAGAAAAATCGTGCACCTAGACACGATTCTCAAAGAAGAGCAAAGGAAAGAAAAGAAGAGAAAGAATATTTTCTTCCTCTCTCTCTCTCTTCTTTCCTTTCTTTTTTTCGTTCTTTTTTTCTACTAAGATCCTAGCAGTAAAATGAGTACCTCATTAATTTTTCTACGATCGTCTATATACGTCATTAATAATTTAATAAGGTTCGATGAGACTATTAAAAATGTCGATAATTTTATCCTTAGGAAAGAATTTAAATCGATTTCATTATCCTTTTTCTAAGAGATTTCATTTAATTATTATATTTCTTCTTCATTTTATTAGACTTATAAATCCGATGGTCCTTCAACTAATAGTATTTTTTTCTTTTTTTATATTTCTCCTTCTTCCTATCATTTTTCTCTCGAAATTTTCATTAACTGTAGTGAGTTGCTTTTGAAATATTAGCGAAGAGTCGGAAATATTTGTAAGAAAAAACTCTCGGGTCGCGGAAACGATGCCATTTCTTTCTTTCTTTCTTTCTTTCTTTCTTTCTTTCTTTCTTTCTTTCTTTCTTTCTTTCTTTCTTTCTTTCTTTCTTTCTTTCTTTCTTTCTTTCTTTCATTCTTCTCTCGGTGTAACATTGTTCGTTTGTACAAATAAAAATGATAAAAAAATATAAAGGATCCCATCACGTTTGGATTCTCTTTAATGTTCAAAATATAGGAGAGAGAGAGAGAGAGAGAGAGAGAGAGAGAGAGAGAGAGAGAAAGAGAGAAAAAGGTAGGGAGGTCTATGGAAAGAGCAGAATCGTGCGCAGCCTGATTACACCATAAATCGAATCTCGGCCAACCGCGTGGAACCTCGGATTAAATGAAATTCCTATGCCATCTCGTATATCTTTTCGGTTTGCCGGTCCTACAAAGAATATCAAGCACTGTTTCCTTTTTGCTCCATTCTAGTCATTATGTATTACATGAAATACCAATGTACTGATGTTCCAATTTTACGATTATAGTTTTGACATATCTTTCATAAATGCAAACAAAAAAATAAAAACAAAGAAATAGAATCAAATAAAATTGTAGCTCATACAAAGCTTTCCACAAAATGTTATAAATTCTTTTACATCGATATCGATTAAGTAATCAAAATTGGTTTGGAACGAGGAAGACAAGAAAAGTCGATTTAAGGAACGAAACGTAGTAGAATGAAAGGTCTCATTACGAAATCTTGAAAGGATTCAGTGCGTGGTAGTGAACTTAGGCCAGAAGATGCAAAGGAAGTATCACTTTCGAAAGTTTTTAACGAGCTTTCTCAGTCGCCTTTTCCACGGGATCGTAGAAGTGTGTTTACTTTGTTAAAAGAGGAAAAGAGAGAATGAGAAAGAAAGACAGAGAAGGTGAACAAAAAGACGCTGGTACCCGTAGAAGAGGAATTTTGTGGTTTGCCATCGTTTAGTTATTTGTCTTCTTCCCGTTGGGTCACCGGAGAAAAAGGTACTTCGAAATTAAATGCACAACACTGTGAAACTCTGCCATCCGATCGTTTGTCTTTGATACCTCGAGACAAGACGTTAATTGAACTGATAAATTAAATTTTAACGCAAAGAACATGCGATATAGATCGAGAGAAAGAGAATAAAAGGAAAGAAAATGAGGAAAGGAGAGAAGCAATTAAAATTAAGAACGGATCGCGATACTAAGCTTCTCTCTTCCTCTCCCATTTTCATCATTTTTTTTCATCTATCTCTTTCTCTCATTCTATCTTTCTTTCTTTCTTTCTTTCAGTGCTTGTGTATAGAAACAAACTTAAACGCAGTCCCGAGTTTTAATACCGCCCTCGAAGTTTATAATCATTTTCTTATTTTTCCCTTTGCAAAGTAAATACAGAGAGAAAAAGAAAAAAAAGAGAGAGTATTTTAGCTCGTTGTAAAATAAAAAACGTAATAGCAGAGTTAGGAGGCCGTTGTTCGTTTCTCTAAGCGAAGCTAGTAGTATACAGGTAGGTGGTACTTACTTGGACCTACACACGTCTTAGCAGTAAGTAATTTCACGCTCAAGGATACAATGGCAGTAAATCACGTAAGTTGTATCCTATGTTCATAGAGTAGAACAACCTGAGATGCGTATCGTAAATTTTCAAGGCCTTCTGACGTGTGCCGTAAAGTAATGAGAAAAGTTTCCATTATCGAAACCTTGAGTTAGGAATAGCGTTTGATCTCGCTTTCGATGCATAATTTAGAGACGAATACGTCGATTTTCTCTTAACTTTATTATTGATTATATCATCTACACTACAAAATCAATGAATATTCTCGAGTGTTCTAGAACATTTAAATCGATGAATCGACAGGAACAAAGAAAGAGAATAATCGTGCTAGAACGTTAATTCTTGGACGGTCCGAAAGCTTGCGTATTTGTTGAGCTAATGTCATAGAAAAGAGCTAAAAGGAGAATAGAGACAAAAAGAAGAAAAAAAAGAGAGAGAGAGAGTAAGGGGTATAGGAAGGAGGAGTGAAGGGTGAAAGAGCAAAGAGAACGGAAGAAAAAGAGGTAGAGGGGTTGCGTGACGACTGGGGTGATACCGAGGGTGACCCTCTCGCGCGAATGTCCGACCCTTTGTTTGAGTTCTGTCAGCCGAGATACATTTTCCGTTTCGCGCTTAGGGTGCAAAGAGCGATTGTTCGATGCCAGAAGCCGGCGAGCAAGCGAGCAAAAGTTTTACCTCTCTCTCTCTTTCTCTTCCACTCTTTCTCTTTTTCTCACTCCATCTTTTGGCTGCACTTACGCGCATTATCAGACCCTATTTTCTGCTTGCTTCTTTCCTAGCACACGATCCCTCCTAAGCACGATTCAACTCCACGAGGCCGTGAAAATCGCCCGTATCGTAGCCGCGATCCTCTCTGCTACCAAAGGAAACAGAGAGAAGAAGAACTACGACTCCGCTTTGTACTCCTTTGAACTTTTTCACAGTAGTCTCGCATTCATAACATGTGACGGGATTTCTCATTCGACGTTGAGAGGATTTTTCGTTCGTCGAACTTACGCACTCTAACGCGTGGTTAGTATTCTCTTCCTCTCTCTTTCTCTCTCTTTCTCTTTCGTTTTCCCTTTCTCTTTCCGACTTTTAATAGATTTAATCTCTTACTCGCTTTTAAAACTTCATTTCTATTATTAAACGCGTACGAAGAATTAAACAGGATCGTAGATTCTCAATTCACGTTGAACAGATCGACGAGCTTGTGTAATCCTATGCCACCTAATCGGGCATAGAGTATCACGAAAATCGGTTGTGCTTGAATCGGTATTAACGTACCTCGATTATGTAAAGCTCGCGCGATTATGGAAATCAAATCCTGGACGAGGTAGGCAAGCACGAGCACGTGCGCTTGTCCTTGTACGACGAGCTTGACCCGCGCGAAGAGGGTCGCTCGCTCGTGGGAGAGTAGAAAGGGTGCTGAATGAACGCAAACGTCTCTCTCTCTCTCTCTCTCACACACACTTTCGCAATTCCCGTAAATTAAAGGACAATCGAGCCCAGGTCACTCCTCATTGTTACTGGCTCTGCTTCGTACGCTACGGCCGGACAATGCGCATCCACTGAGATTCACCCTCGTATTTCATGTAACTGCCAAACGTTCGTGGCTTCCAACCTGAAAGAGAGAGAGAGAGAGAGAGAGAGGGATAGAGAGAGAAACTCGAGGTGAGAGGATGAGATAAATAAACGGTTGGTTACCTTCCTGGTTAGCGACAAGTAGCTTTTGAATTCTTCAAGAATTTAGGGAACAAGAATAATCCGTGAGTACTCAAATTAAAGGTATGTCTGTAAAGTTTTCTATCCTCAACTGTAAATTTGGTTTTCATCTGATATTTTAAGCAAATATTTATATATTTATTTTAAACAATGTTAACTTTACAGTTATATTAAATGTTAATTTTGTATACTTTATAATTAACGTTTTATTTCTCGTGAAAGAAAGGGTAACAAAAGATGGCGGAAGTTTAAGTTTAAAGGTAGTATTTCGATAAAGTTATAAACTCGAACGTTAGAAAGGGAATGAGAAATATCTGTTTGAAGCTTGTTATACTAGTCGTTGGACGTGAAAGTTCGGTAGTGCAGTTTCGATGGTACCACACCCCGTCGTTGAAGGGAAGCTTGAATTTACACAAGAGCCGTTCGACGCATGTCTGAGTGAAACGGAGGCGTTGAGATTTCAGCAGATCTTGGTTTACCTCGAAATCGCGACGGTTTGCGTCAAGTTACCGTACCGTTCCGGACTTTGATCTTTGAACTTTATAAGTCGCACGAGAGAGAGAGAGAGAGAGAGAGAGAGAAAGAGAGAACGAGAGAACGGAAGGGGATATCTCGTTCCTATGCAGCAATTGATTGAGCTAACTTTCCCTCGGGGTTGCCGGATGCGCACGAAGTCCTTTATAAACTAACTTTTGATCTTACTTCGAAATAAACGGACACGCTTATCTAACCCTTTTTATTCTTCACCAAATAAAGAGAAACGATAAAAATAATTACGCGATTATTTAATTTGCTTTTATTTTGTTTTCTTTTGTTTATTGAAAGCAACACATAGAATCACGTTAGATATCGTGCTCTATTAAGATCCGTCAAATCCATGAGCGTAGCGATTAGAAAAGGCCTCGGTCGTGGCACGCGCGTCAAATAAATCTGGGATCAATAAATTAGCGGCCGGTTAAAGCTCGGCCTCCGACTTTATCTCTGGCGCGGTATCAGCGACGAACGGTCGAGCGAAACGCAAAAGGGAGGTCCGTAAGAGATGGAAGGACTTTTGTATAGAAGTAGGAGGTCTACGGTGATGGTAGTGGTAGCGTAGTGACGGTGATGGTGGTGGTAAAAGAGGAGGGCAGTGCAAAACGGAAGCTAGCCTCAATAAAACACTCGGCACAGCCAGTGCTCTTACGTTTACGTCTGCGTTTGCGCTCGTTTCTCCGCTCGCTAATCTGCATTTTAAATGTCCGCACCCACTCTTTCTCTCTCTTCGTCCGTATTCCTTTTTTTGATTTTGTATCTCTCTTTTCCAAGTTCGTACCTCCTGATAACAGTGAAGCCAGACCAACCCCCCTAGACTCACGATGAAATGAGATTGTCTCTCTCTCTCTCTCTTTTTCTCTCTCTTTCTCAATCTCTCTTTTTATCTTTATTTATCTATCCTTTTTTTTCTTTTTTATAAGCACCGCTCGCCACACTGTCTTCTCCGGATGCAACGGAGGATGTTACGCGAATACGTAACCGTTTTCGTCGAGAAGATAAAAATATCTGCCACCTACCCTTGGAATGGAGGCACCCTTCAGGCAGACGCGATTGTTGAGCTCGCTGCCGCATAAATGAGAGCGTCCTGTCCACGCCAGACGTCCACGCGTATTCTTCTTCTTCCTCCTCCTCCTCTTCCTCCTTTTCATTCGCTCTGTACCCCTCTCTTTCTCCTCTTTCTCTTTCTCTTTCCATATATAAATCTTTCTCTCGTAGTGCTATTGTTCCTTTGGTTTATCGTTGACTACCAGCGACGATATTAATATCCCCGATCGTAATTCTTTGACTAATTTCTCATTACAAGTCATTAATAACCACCCTGGTCTTACCGAAGCTTGAACATTTTTCTAGAGTATCTTTATTGTTAGTTTCAGACGAAAGTTTAAAAGGAAAGTGTCGCGAGAAGTCGTTTTTTCTTATTTTTCTTCTTCTTCAATGTTCGAGGGATGCTGCTTCCGTGGCTAGACAGAGTCGAACGGAAATGAGACGTCGCAGTTATGTGAAAGACATAAATCCCCATCTCCGGTAGTTCGACCTGAAGAAAGTTCGATTTTATGGTCGCCTCGGATTCAATGGTACAAGAGTTACGACGATCGTACCGAATGCATCGTTGAAAGGGGCATAGGGAATGGGTAGATGGTTTCTTCACTGGGTTAACTTTAGGGGAAGATAGTCAGGAATGAAAGGGAAGATGAGTCAGAAGTATTCGGCTCGTTGGCTAAATGGCAGAAGATCGTCCTGCTTGCTTGCCTGCCGTTCGTTCGTTCGTTCTTTCGTTATTGCCGCTACTGCAAGCAAAAAGCTTCCACCAACTCCTCCTTTCAATCTTCCATCTCTTTTTCTCTTTTTTTCCTTTTATCAACCCTCTTTCTTTTGCTCTCACGCGCAAGACTTTTACTTCCACGAACGTGCATCTCTTGGCTTCTCACAGTTCTTCGTGAAAATTCAAGAGTCTTAAGATCCCGAGTACCTTGTCTTGTCTTGCGAGGAGCTATACTTTTTTTTCTTTCTTTCTTCCTTTTTGTTTCCTTTTCTTCATCTTCTTCTTCTTTTTCTTCTTCCTTTCTTTATTTCTTAACTAGAAATAAAGATTCGAAATGAAATCTTATCTTGTCAAATAGAATGGAAGGATTTCAGTTCCATTTACGATCAAACGATCGCTTCATTACGTTCGATAACTGATTTTTTCGTTAAAAAGTTGCTCAGCTTGCGCTTCTTGCTTTGTCTTGTTGTTAACGCTTCGATGCTTTCCGGAAAGTTTCATTGTCGTTGGATCTGTTGCAAGGTGTCGACTAACACCTATATGCGCGCGCACACTCATACATACACAAGTGTATATACAAGCATGCAGATAGAAAAAGCAAGAAAGAAAGTTCATGAAAGAAACTGCACGGACTTATCATGATCCTCTCGGGACTGGCGAAGAATCAAAGGGTGTTTTCTTCCTTCATACTCGTCGTCCTCTTTCTTTTATTTTCCCTTTTCTTTTCTCTTCTCTTCTCTTCTCGTCAAAGCCTATCTTTCTTCTTCGGTGACTTGTGTCGCGCGTGGTTGTCATGCTACTGGCACGCAGACAATGCCCTTTCGCGAGTGGCTGCTCTACTCGCGAAAAAGAGACACAGCCGAGCGGAAAGCTAGTCATCCTTTTGTTTTCCTCGCTTCTGTCACAGCTTTTGAGAATTCTTCTTAGAAAAGATTCGTTCTTAGTTGGGTAGTCTGTCATGCCTTAGTCCTTTTCCTGTTTCCTCTAAACGTGAACTATAATAATAGCTGACTTCCTTAACGCGCGCGAGACGATAAATTATTTCTTAAATTAAGACTTAGCAAGAACTTACGTATAATAATCTAATTGTAAGATATTGTTGTAGAAAATAATTTGTGTTTCTTTTTTTTTCAATAAAAAATGTATTATTTTCTCTAAAAAAAAAAAAGAAAGAAAATAAAATGAAAATAAAGTAGGGCGAAACGACTTAATTCTCTTGTTCGGAATTCTAAGATTAGAGCTAGTAGGTAAGTAAATCAAACGAGACTAAGATTGTTATGTCCGGGAGTTTAAAGTAAAACTCCGTTTCACAATTGTCGAGGAAGCAATTCGCAAGCGTATCCATCAGTGCCAAGCGTACTTTCTTGGAACATGTTAGTAGGAAGTACATGTCTTTTACACGAAGAAACGTCCCTTGTAGATAGGGATGCTGAACGTTTAGAGAAAGAAAAAGATAGAAAGATAGAAAGAGATGGAGAGGGAGAGAGAAATAAGAAGAAATGGTGAGAGAAAGCGAATGCGACAGTACTTTCAGTAACAGGAAGCTCGATCAGATAGGAATAGTACGTAGGAACTTGATGCACAGAAGCTGTCTATCTGTCCAAAGCAGACAATACGAGATCCTACGACAGACGTAGTCAAACCGCGCCCCTTTCATGTACCACTGATTGATACCCTCGGTTCTGTCCGACGACATAGGGATGCGAAGGTAGTAATGTCGTCCTCGTCACTAGTTTCCTACGGCCACATTATCAGCACCAGATTCGAGATAGATACCGACTAATGGAGTACGCGAAATCCCTTTATGCCACTAACTAACGTCAACATGAAAATTGTTTAACCATGCTACATGATTGCTCCTATAATAGGATACTTATAAAATTATGTATCTATTTTGTTTCTATTAATTACATGCATTTTTAACAGGAACATTTATACAGTTTTTTAGTTATTTTCTCTTGTTAATTTGTAAGACCAATTCATGTTAACTTTCATCTATTGATTGTAAAAATTAGAAAATTTATATAAATTTGTATTAGTTTTATAATTAAAAATCTGTGAGTTAGTGTAGGCTTCATAGTTGGAGCATGACGTAAACGTCGTTTTCACGACACGAGGTATAAAATGTAATCATTTCAAAGGACTACACGGAACCATTCGCGGATGCTGCTACGTTGAGAGCTATCCGTCGTATCCGTCGTCACTCTCGTTAGAGTGACGTTCGTGAAACGATCAAAGGAAAATTCCTCGGAGGCAAGAATCTGTAGAATTGCTTCTCGGCAACCCGAGCGCGACGATTACGCGAGGAAATTAGCAGGTTGACTACGTCGTAGTTGATGCCATTCTAAACGTACGATGACGGAGATCTCCAACTTCGAGGGTGTGATCTGAATTAATAAAAAAAAAATGTCCAATTTGATTGATGTCTGATTTAATTGCGTCAATCAAATCTATCGTAGAAATGAAAAAAGAAAAATCCGAATATTTAAGAACAAATATAACAAATAATATTTGTTATTATTTAAAGAAACTATTTCTTGCTCGTCTTAAATGTATGATATTATACATTTATAATTAAAATTAAATTATTTTACAATTATGCGATGTTAAAAGATTCATATCTTTCGAATATCTGAGCCATAAATATCTTTCAACGTTCGAATAAGCTTGTTCTTATAAACGTCATTTATAACCAAAGCCGATACTCGTGGTCGTCGTGTACGATTTTTGTCAGCAAAGTCCACACTAAATATACCAGATTTAACTCTGTCAAAGAAAGTTAATAACATTAGTTTGTACTATAATTAGATCAAAAGTAAGAGTTAAAATAAAGGAAACACTCACGTATAACCCATCATCCACTCAAAGCTGTCGATGAAAGAACGAACTAGATATCCCCGAATGTCGATACCATTTTTCATAACTTGTAAAACTATAGATAAGTGTTCGTGATGGTAGACACTTCTATCTAAGTCTTTGATTTTTCCATCGTCCTGATAGCCAATTTCGGTTATAATGATTGGTGGTAATTCGTAATTAAGATCTATACGATTTAAGAGATTCGCAAGTGTCTGCGGCTTGATCTGAATTATTCACAAAATCATAAGAAAAATAATTCAATAAATTAATTGAGATATCTATTTAATCATACTTACATTATTATAATTTTGTTCTTGTAGTTGCATAGATGATACTGTTATTTGAGCATCATTTTGGAAAAATGTATCATTAGAATTAAGCTTAGAACCACGTACTAAAGTATTTCTGTCGAAACTAATACCAAGAAAATCAGCGGAGTTTTTAACCTGTTGCAATTCGTAAAACTCGAAATTTGGTAAACGCGAATTTAAATGTTCGGAAAAGCTATTATTGCTAATTACAGTCTTCATCATTTCGGGATAATCACCCTGTTCGCTAAACAACGGATGAAGGAACCATCCATTCCACCATTGGAAAGCTCTTTCCGCAGCTAACTGATCTTCGACATTCCTTGGATTCTCTGGTTCAAACCATTTCAAATTGAGAACAATACCAACGTTACCTAAAAATGCAATACTTA
Source organism: Polistes dominula (assembly GCF_049000335.1). Lineage (NCBI taxonomy): Eukaryota > Metazoa > Arthropoda > Insecta > Hymenoptera > Vespidae > Polistes > Polistes dominula. The sequence continues at coordinate 8,794,488 of NW_028300915.1, forward strand.
TTATTGTCACGTTCTTTAATTGAACGTTCGGAAAAGTGAAACTAGTAACTAACTTCAAAAATAATCGACTTGTTTATTTGCATGACTAATACTACTGATAGTGAAGTGATATACACATACATATACATCGTAAAAAAATATCACAAGGAAATAGATAATAATAATTAAGCTCTATCTAATGGCTTACCTTTCTGAACATCGTTAAAATGTTTTTGATAAAATTCATATATGTTAGCATGAGCTAATAATAGATTATGACCACAAATATAATCAGCTTTTCCTGATAAATTTACTGTAGGTATCATTGCATCATCGCCATAACCATATTGACATATGACGGATGGTTCGTTTATTGTAACCCAATATTTTACCTGAATTAAACAAATAAACAAGCAAACAAATTATAATCTTGCATTGTTATAGTTCACAAGAATGATTAGGTTAAAAATAAAATGAATAGATGATACGTACTCGATCACCAAACGCATCAAAAGCAACCCAGGCGTATTGAATGAGAAAATCTATGATCAATGGATTGGATAATCCACCTATTTTTTGCAAAGTATAGGGCATGTCCCAATGAAAAAGAGTCACCATCGGTACCATTCCATGTGTAATAATTTCATTGATAAGTTTATCGTAATGTCGAATACCGTCCGTATTTATACGACTATGTAAACCGTCTGGGAAAATTCTTGGCCATGATATTGAAATTTTATACATTTTACTCTAGAGAAAACAAGAAATAATTAAATAGCATCACATTAAACTTATCGTATTAAATACAATTCATCACTCACGCCTATTTGTTTCGCAATATTTATATCCGTTTTATAATGATGATAAGAATCAGCAGCAATGTCGGCGTTGCTTCGATCACGAATGAGATTAGGATTTGAATGTGTCATGTGATCCCAAACAGATTCTCCTTTTCCTGATATTGTGAAATAAAAATATCATTCGTGAATTTGTGTGTGTGTGTGTATGTGTGTGAATATGTGAATGCTATTCTTCGCAAAAAATATATGACTTTACCATCTTCATTCCAAGCACCTTCTGTTTGATAAGCCGACGTAGAAACACCGAAATGAAATTGATCCGGAAACATGTTAACTATTAAGGCGTTAGTCACATTTATTTGGTACAATGGAAAATTAAATTCTGTAACCGAATTAAAATCAACCGAATTCATAACGTCGTCATTTAACGAGAGAAATAATAATTTAGAAAATAAATTAAACAATAAAGCATAATCGACATCTTGGAACGGCCACATTTTTCTTTCAATACGTAAATTATATTATATTTATTCTTATATTATATTCGCGACAAAAAAATAACAGGAAACAAAGCTATCTTTCTTTGGCAAAGTTTCAATGCATACTCATGGACTTTAACTCGTAAAAAATGATAACAAAAAATAATACAAAGCTATTTTATGCTCGAACTAATTGAGAACTTGACCTTTTTTGTCAGTTTCAGAAAAAAAATATATTAATAAATACTTCAAAGTAGAAAATACATAGTTTTAAGTGCAAGAGATATAAAGTATAAATTAATGTAGATGTGATATCATATCGAAGTATGTCATTGGAACCCTTGGTAGTATTGATCCGAGTCAAGGTCTATTCCCTTTTATAAGGGAACTCTCTTTAGAAACGATAGGTTACAACCAAGCGTATTCTTTGTTACGAACCCTTGTCAAGAAGTGACTGATTATGGGTATCTTGTGGTTAAAACTCGTCGATCTTTAATTGTTAACACTGTACCGGAAGTTAAATAGGGGGCTTCCAATCGATATTTCTAAAAGATCGGATAAAAACATCGAAGTTTCATACGCTTCGTTCGGCATGATAACTAATTGTTTATCAAACTAACAAAAATACGAAATAGTAATGCAACTTATATTTTATCGAATTTTGTTTACGCCAAAAGATACACACATGTTGATTTTTAACTCAACCATTTTTCACGTTTTTACTCGTAAAACGAAAATAAATAGGAGGATATTTGTAATTTTTCGTCCGTGTGTTGAATTTACGTCTACGAAAAATAAAAAAATAAAAAAATATATATATATATATATATATATATATATATATATGTGTAAAACGGAAAAAATAGTCTAAAAAAAAATATGCAAGTTAACAACGACGGAACGCAACAACACGTAATGACATGTGATGGAAGATTTTCATTTATGCCGCTTTCAGCAACGCATGTTCCCGTTTTACACAGGAATATTATGGAAATACGGGATGCTAGCCAGCTAGTCATCTCATGGAACATAGCCGTACCTCATATATCACTATCTGAAGTATCCGACATTATTCTCGCGTGCCATAAGCACGCAATATCCTAGCATGTTCCTACAAAGTAAATACGACTTTGTGTATTATACGATTGATTCCAAATTCTTAACTCAAAGAACCTGAATTTTTATTTCAATTTCTTTCCTCCCTTAAACTAAAATTTCGAATTTAGAATTTGTATTTTCAAACATCGTGAATCATGGCATTGTCAAACACGTTACAGAACAATGTCGATAATCCTCGATAGGCGTGGTGAACCATCTGAGAGTTTTCTTCGACGAACAAGGGTGTAAACGATTTTTCACTTTTTTCTTCTCTCCAATTAATTTAGTTTTACCCAAAGTAACATTGAAAGATTTCTTTAGCACGGAGGAATCGATATAAGGATTTATCTGCAAACGCAATTAAATAGAAAAAGGTATTTCTTGTAACGTTTCAATGTAAATCACAACGATAGTCCACAAGAAATGGAAAATAAAAAATATCTGAAAATGGAATTTTAAGAAAGAAATCCTTACACAATACTCCTGGGGACCAGGTATCTTCTTTTTCTTCTCCTTATCACGATGTGAATACGGTATCACACCTCCCTTGATTCCTTTTGATATGTCATACGAGATGGTATAATGTGTCGGAGCTAGACACAAAAAGTATGAAAATCAAGGCATTGTCCTGGCTCGATATTGCTTCTTGGTTCGTGCAAGAAGCCTGTTTGAATTGACAGAGTCCATGAATTAAGATGATAGGATGAATAATGGAGGAGTTATAACACGTCTAAGAAAATTATGCTATCCTACATCTTACATTAACTATGATTTGAAAATATTGTTTTGAGGAGTGAAGAAGAGTAAAAAAGAAAAAGAGAATTAAAAGAAAATAATGAAATAATTTAGCTCTCTTAACACATATTTCCAGCGTTAATTGACCGGTAGCTTATAAATAGACTTTTCATCGATTTCCGTGTTCAATTGAAAGTAATGTGTTGGAATAATTATGAATAAAATTTATAGGAATATAGGGATGATAGAACTTAATACCTGGAACTGTCATATCGATTCCTTTGGTAATCTCGAGAACACGACGAGCCCTCGAAAGGAAAGGTGGAGCCAAACGTCGGCAAAGGAAGTCGCATCGATCACGATTAGCCTTGAAGGAGGTTAAAACTTCGTAAGCTCCAGGATCCGGCGCATCGATCTACAAAAGTAAGAAAAAAAAGAAAAAGAAAGAGAATAGTAAAAATGCAATTTACAAGAAATTTCTATCTAAGGTGGACAAACTTTAATTTTGGTATTGATTTAATTAAAACAAAGACTATTCGATAGCACGATTGGTCCAACTCTATTCTCTTCAACCTGGTGATAGTCTCTTGTGACGAAGAACAAATACCAAAATAAACGATGTTTTGGACTACCCGCAATTTACGTTTTGACTATAGACTGCAAGAGAGAGAGAGAGAGAGAGAGAGAGGCAGGGATTGGCTCGAATTTCCGGTTCAACGAGCCGGAAGTGATTTCACCGGACTACATCGGCAGCCTCACGGACTATGCGTGGAAATGACCCCCCGAGCACGCTGGAACGTCATTTCCGGGGGATCACAGAGTTACGATGCTTCCCTACGTTATGTAAATATGACTTCGTCGAAAGCAGAACTACTACTGGTCATCCTCGCGAATTCCTCGCTCAAACGAAGACTAGAGAGTTATGCGACTGGATGTTTCTCTTTGCTTCATCGATCGTATTTAAATATACATCATCCTCCCCATGCTCTAGATGATTTTATTTAGCGACTCGATTATATTGGACACTTATTTTTCTATCGGTTAGAACCTAATCAATTTTATAATGTTTTCTAGAAAATTAATGACACGTAATTAATTTCTTTCTACGTGTGCTGACTTTTCTATAAGAAAAAGGATATAAAATAATTGATGAGCGTGGGACGAGAACTAGCACGTTGGAGTATAGACGTAGATGAAAAATATAAATGTTTCGAACGTGATCGGAAATGTATCTCGTATAGGCGGAAGCAGGAACTGTTCGAATAGCTTTGACCATTCTAGGCAAGCCTATATATGGTTGAGCCATCGAATCCCGTTCCAATGCTCTCTCACAAACTCTCTTTCTCTCTCTCTCTCTCTCTCTCTCTCTCTCTCGATTAACGGCCAAATTGGATCCTGACTACGAACAGCCTCGAGTACAGATGCAACGCTTCGATCCGTTGCCATTAATTTCGTCTCGGGTTCTCCTGATTACCTTGCGCTTTGAGGATTACTTGGCTTTACCCAGAGTCTCCAGTTTCTACCGAAAGAATCCTTGATGTTACGTCTGACCATCGATTTACTCTTACTACTACCTACAGAATCTTTCTTTCTCTACTTCTCCTTGCTGTTAAAACATTACCAGCATGAAAATCGTATTACCAATGACATCTCTTAGATTAAAACATTAGACTTGATTGTTTTGAAAAAAATATTTTTTATTAGATTCGTGTATAAATTTTCTTACCCCTTTAAGGATCTTACGAAATCTTTCTGTCCTTGATTTAAAAACAGCATGATACTCGTAACTTTTTTTAAAGTTCTCATGCTTTACTTCTTGTCTCTCTTCAATTAGTTCTTTTTTATTATAAGGAGTCACAATATTTTTCGGAAATGAATAAGGTGTTGGCCTTTTGTAATGATATTTGAGACGTTTTATGGATTCATAAGAAATATTTCCTGCTACTATGTGATATCTACCAGGTTCTAGAAATACATTAAATCGGTTAATAAATTTCATACAATCATTGAATATATTTGGAAAAAAATTAACTACGTAACCTGGACTCGAATTGTCAGTATCCTTTCTTAAGCGAGAAATGAGACTTCCAAATGGTGCTCTACGTAAATGAGTAAAACAATTTTTTGGACTTTTGCTATCGTACGTTCCTGGACCAGGAATATCTATAGATTTTGTATGTTCGAATCTCTGGAGCAAATTAAATTAATTTGAAATAAAATATTCACAAATTTTTAAACATTTCTATTTACCTCAGCAGTTTGATTGAAAGGTGGAGATTCTATGGTATATTTGTTGCATTTACAATTAATTTTTTTATATTTGTCAAAGGTACTTTTAGGTGGATCATAATGATTTGGTCCTGGTAATCCCTTTAATAAAAATTATATTTTCTTACTATTATGTTTGTGGAAGAGAAGATAAATCGTTTAAGAAATAAATGAACTTCTCGTAATTTTCGTCTGAACATCGCTTCGAGGTATCGTGGTTGTCTTGACGTAGCCCTTTTTATTTCCCTAAACTTTTCATCGTAAATTTGTGTAAGAGTCTTTTTTGTTTCATGTTCGTAGTCCCCTGGTCCTGGCGTTACGAAGGGTCTTTTCTCTTCCCTTCCAGTCATTCTACTCCAAAAGTTTCCTTTATATCTAAGAGTAGCAAAATTTTCTTCCTACGTATAGAAAATGAAATAAAGTTTGTATATACATTTGATATTATGATATTATTGTAGAAATCGTTATTACTCCCTTTGGAATTTCATATATGAAAGTTGGTTCATCTTTGAATGTTAAAATTTTAATAAGAATTCCATCCTCATTAATATCGTAACCGTAAACGTCACGTTTCGAAGGTACGGATATTCCAGAAGTTATGATAGAACGTGGTGGTTTTATTAACCACAGCTGAAAAGATAATGACCCTGATAAACGTCAAGAATATGAACGAATTAAAAAAACATTTTACTTTTCCAACTGGTCTATTCCAAATGTCAGGATGTGATCTAATCTTCTTCGGTATTTCTTTGAATAGATCATCTGGTAAATCGTATTTCGTTGGACCTGGTCCTTCGTAAATTTTTTCTTTAAATCTGGCATCAGTGTAATCGATGCTGACACCTCCCTACAATTTATAAAATTCATTTTAAATGAATAAGGTGAAATTTAAATCTGAACATTGATAACGATTCTACGTTCTGGAATGTGCCATTGTGGTTCTATTGGATTGTATGAACCAGGTCCTGGAAAAAGAATTGCATCTTTCGATGCAATCACAGTTTGTCTCCGCGTGCCACTTAAAAATGGATATCGACCATCTGAAATATAATATTATAATAATATATAACGTTATTATATATTATTATATATAACATATAATAATATATAATGTTATAATAATTTATAACAAATTGAAGTTTTAATATCGTATGATTACGTGTTACCTAAATCACGTGGTGGTTTTGATATATATGATTCATCATAAGTTCCAGGACCAACGAATGTAGAAGTCTGTGTAATTAATTTTGGAAATCTTTCAGCTCTATCATATGCCATTATTTCAAATTCTTATGATACACATGATGTTACTTGCATTAAAATAATTTTTCATATAAGACATACTTCTTGATTGGATTATAATACAATTTAGAATAATTGACAATCGTATCTCATTTCAAATCATACATGAAAGTAATAATTTAATGATTTAATTTTTTACATATTTTAAAATATTACCTGTGTTCAAAATATTCGATATTGCGCCTGTCGATATGCAACCCACAATAGAAATCGTAGAAATCGTAGAAATCTCGCATCTCGATAGAGGTCGCCAATAGTATATCGAAGCAGAGTTTGTTTGGTCGATAACTGCAGATTATTATTTTTCAATCTGGTTTATTTTGAAATACAAACAAATTTTTTTATAAATAATATAATTAAAATAAATTTTTGAATAAAAGTACAATTTTACAAATGAAAAATAAGATCATTTTCGTAAATTAATATTTGTGACAATATCGACGGTGCTTATTAATATAGGTGTCTAACTCAATGCGACAATTTCGACCAATAACAATGAAATATATTTCTGCACATGCGCATAAACGTATTAGTCGAAGAAACGATAGAAACGTGTCGAAAAAATATATTGCAGCTTAGTGATTTTTTCGTCTTGGAAGTTTGTAATTTCTTTCTCGATAAATATATTCTACAGATTTTAAAATATATAACAGGATGTCCGAAAACGAAGCGAAATTCGATGCAATGTTGTTAGCTATTGCTCAACAACACGAAGGTGGTGTTAAAGACGTAAGTGACTTACCGGTTGAGGTTATGTCTTGTTACAAAAACATCACTTAATTTTTTTGAAATGTTTATTCTATCTGTCTTTGCTTCTTCCTAACAAAATTTTGTTTCGATTTTCAGCTGTTAGAAACAATCTTTAGTTTTTTGGAAAGGAAAACAGATTTTTATACTGGAGGTGGCGAAGGTGCAGCTGAAAAGGTATATTTTTCCTTTAAAGATAATTTTTTTTATCGAATATTCTCGATCTTTCTGGAATCAATATTGTATGTACCGTAATCTCCCTATAACACGGTACTTTTATAACGCGATTTTACGTCCCTCGTATAACACGTGTTTACTTTTTATTTCTATACTGCGAAATTTATAATGAGTTGTACAGTTCACAATCAATTTCGCGTACGTTTGCACATTGTGTCAATTGTGTTCTTATAAAATTAAATTAAATTATTTTATTAAATTTGTTATTTCGTTATTTCAGATAGCTCCGACAGCGAATAAACATGTAATAAAACTGTTTTTGGAATTATTTCTTATAATAGTTAATTATTCGAAATTAACTATTTTTTAGTTGCATAAGTATAAGTTCTTTATTGAAAATGTTTTTAGAGTTTGATTTTAATAAAATGCACAAATTTCGTTCATAACATAGTTTTTCCTTAATATTTCTTTAACGAGAAAAGTTAAACGTGAATCATTTGTACATAACGCGTTATACGAGGTTATACGAGCGCGTGTTTTACGAGAATGCTCGTGTAACGCGGAACGAATATACCGTGTTATAGGGGGGATTACTGAACAAATAGGAAATACCTTCATAATAGGAATATAAAATATTCAGATAATAAAAATATAGAATAGCAGAACAACACTATTCGTTGACTATACGACGTCGAACGACTATTTAACACTCAAGGAAATTGTGTGATTGATAAAATGCTCTGATGGAAAAACATTAGTTTAATAGAGTGTTTCAATTATCAGGGTTCTACTGTATTTATAATCTATAAATCTATAAATAATATAATAATTTCTCCTTTACAACAATTAAAATCATGAGTGATTTATTTAAACATACTTATATTATATAATATGAATTTCTATAGCTTATTACCGGAAAATTCAAAAAGTATGAAGCAATTGCTTTAGAGAAAGCTGCTGCGAAGAAAGCTAAACGCGCAGAATTAGAAAGAATATCGAAAGAAAAGTTGGAGAAAAAGAAGGAAGAAGAAAAATTAGAAGAACAAATGGATATGGATTCTAGAATAGTTGAATTGACGGATGAGCAAGCGGTTAAATTGCAACAAGAGATAGATAAAAAAGTAAGTACTTGATATTTATTTATTAAGTATATGTAATTATTGTAATTGATATAGTAGATAATTATCGTTCTTTATGTAGAAGATATCTAAAGAAGCAACTGCTGTTCCTGGAACTAGTGGTGTTAATGCTGACGGTGATTTAAAGAAAGAGAATAAAGAAATCGATGATGATGATGATGAAGAAGATGAGAAAGAAAAAAATAAACTAAGGCCTAACTACGGTAACGGTGCAGATATGCCAAACTACAGGTGGACGCAAACTCTTCAGGAAGTCGAAGTAAGTTTTTGAACAAATCTAAAATATTCTAATACATTTCTTTTAACCCATAAAAATTGTATTAACTGTATGGCAACTTTATTTACAACATAACATAATATCTATTTACCTTTGATTGAAGAGTGATTGACTATCCTGGAGCATCTTTATTCAAAGGAAATAAGGATATTAAGGATATAAATGAAATACGGTGTTTAGGTTCTAACAGTTTCTTGTTGAATTGATGATTATTTAATACGCAAGTAATATCACAGTCGTGAAGGGCGATCGACGCGATCACTCTTCATTGCTTTTCCAACATATTGATATCCTGGAACGACATCGCACGACGAAATTGTCCAGGTTTGATTTAAGGCGTTTTGTGTTAGTATGAATTAAATTACGAGTTCCTAAATATTAATATTCTTTATCGTCGTTGTCATATGTTTATTCGATATATTACCAAATTCAAATTTCTATTAACTTAAAAGAGAATCTTTATCGTGGATTTAGAACGAGGACATCGATACAATTTATACAACGTACGTTAAATTGTTCGAGAACCGTTTTAATCAACGACTAGAAATCAAGATTAAAAAAAGACAAAAATTCCAAAAATCGTACGATCATAATTAGATCATAAGAATTTTCATATTTTTCTTTTCGTTTGTCTTACACATACTTTTGGATTTTATCTCGTGATTACGATTCGAAATTTGGACGACGATCTAGGGGGTTCATTAGTCAATATCATAAATATAATACAATTGTTCACAAGGCGAGGGTTTTTTCGTTATTACTATCAGCCGTACTAGCTCGCTTGACAAGGTCGGTTATTTATTACACAAATGTAATTACTGGGATTCACGTACCACACTTTTTGACAATGTGCAATACAGCCTTAAAATTCTATCTCTCCAGCGAATTGTCTCAAATCATTAAGAACGCGTTTAACAAGACTCGCGCTTATATAAATACGAAATTAAACAGGGACTTTCTTCTTCGTGACTCGTGTAGCAGATTGTAGTCGTTGATTATCATCGGGAACACGATCCTTCCATGTTGTTTCTCTCATATTATTCTTTTCTTCTTCCTTTTCTACATCTCTTCTAAGAAAGTTCGATCTTGCCACGACGTATGTTGTTTATGTGCTATCGCGAGGACTCCAAAGACACGTTCGCTCTTCTCTTCCCTTCTCTCCGTTCGATTTCTTGATCTCGGCCTAATTGTATTTGTCGCGAGCCCTCACTATAATCAGAAAAAATAATACCAGAGAAATTCTCGAATGCTGTTTCTCATGAAGATTCGTTTAGATTGATAATGAGACAACAGTTAGTTACAAAAGGACACTCACTTTCCATGAAGAGGATTCCTGCTAAAAGGCCGACCATGAATAGGAAGCTCATTGTGCACACAAGTACGGTGAGCTGATTCCTCGCACACCAGGACTTCCTGTAGACGGTGGTAGGTCTGCCGAGGCCGTTTACAACCGTAAAATGCGTACTGCTTGCTACCGATGCAGTATCTATTTGTTTGGGTGTTGTTACCGTTGGCGGATGCATCGCTGCGAGATTAGCCAAATTGGCGGCTGTTAGAAGTAAAGTTCCCGATGCTGCGCTCTGTACAAACAAAACAGAAATTCGATCTTCTTTCAACGATAATCGAAAAAGTAAAAGTTTTAATTTATAGAGCTGATTAACATTTGCGTTAGTTAGTGAAAGTAACTGATTGTGAGAGAAATAGTAGGTTTAATGACTTCATTAAGATATGGAAGATAATCGTTAGACATTTACAACGCTTGTTTATTTCCAGTAGGAAGCGTTCAATAGAATCTTTTTTTAATATCACGATTAAACCTTTATCGTGCCCGGAAAGATCGTAATAAAAATAGTATATAACCACACTGAAGAAAAATTTATCTATTTTAAAAGAAAAATAATTTCAAAGAATTATAGTAATGGAAAAAAATACTAACGTGTGTACTGGCGGTTGATCCCTGAGATGAAGTAGATCCTCTCGAAGGAGAATCAGGATGCAAATGATGATGATGATGATGATGGTTGTGGTGATGCGCCCAGCTTCCATTTTCGCTATCTTTTTCAGTTCGCCCAGCCTTGGGACATCCTAAGGACGGCCTTGGGATGTGCCAGGAAAGCGGACTATCCTTCGCCGCCGCTGTTGTTTCGATCTGAAAAGAAAAGAAAAAGTAAATGAAAAAATAAAAATAGCGACATAAATTGACGCGAAGCTTCGATTGCTCAAGCGATAATGCAGCGCACGATTGCACTGCTATGCCTTGCCCGCATGTCTTCCACCTGCAACCTCACATCGTTTATCTGTCACCAGAAAATACGACGGCTTCTTGTGTACAACGTTGGTCTCGTGCCAACGGCAGAAGATTTAAGTTCTCCATTCGTGTAACCGTAATGCGAATAAGTGTTTTCTTTTTGTAAAACTACTAACATTTTTTTACGAAACCATTTTTTCTCTATTTACTTATCTTTAAATACTGTTGATTACTAATCAAAGGAATGTTGTTCTTAGATTTGTCTTTTAGAATTCTTATGAGTTTTTTTATTCGATAATAAGTGACATATTACTTCGTAAAATGTATGAAAGTATTTTGTAATTTATCTTTTTTTTTCAATTCACGAAGTACGCGAAGTTTATTAAAAGAGCAAAAAAAGATAATCATCAATTTGAAATAATGAATATCACAGAAATAAATAATGAATAAATTTGTTATTGATTTAGTATATTTCTTGTATTTATGTTCGTTCAAAGGTATACATACTCCTTCAATGTTCTTCCGTCCTCGGAGGAAGATCGAGGAGAATTTGGTCGTCTGCCGGGGGCAACGAAGCGAGCCGACATTCCGGTTTTATTGTTGCACAACGACGTTCTCGAATTCCGTGCGCGTTGTTCGCTCGTTCGTAAAATCCAGGCCCACACTCTTTTGCGCACGAGTTCTAGCGATCGATTCGAACACTCGACTTGGTGTGTATAATACACCACTATCGTGATCGCTCGTGATCGTTAATTAATAATACACCGTCGACGAAAGGAATTCGATAAAGGAGGCTTCAATCGATGCCTTACGAATATTCGATAATCGATTTAATGCTCAAGCTCGAATCGTGCGCGCTTATTTTTACAGTGACCACCTTTCCAAAAAGTCCGAGACTTATAACAGTTTATTGATAGTAAATCTAAAGAAAAAGTACAAAAAGAACTAAGAACTCTAAGAGTAGAAAACCAGTTTTCTGCCGTAGGTATTTATAAATTGAGATTGAAAATATCAACGAATCGAATGCACGACGAATTTTATTCGATTTGGGCAGGGTTTTTTTAAAAATAATTTCTGTCTATTGTTCCTTGAGACTCGAAATTATTTTCACGTAATTTGCCAATTTCAAAATATTTCCGAGAGATTGACATTCTTTTTTTTCTTAATTGTTTATTTATTTGAAGTTCGATTGATTAAGTTTGCTTAATTGGCAATATTCGCACGTAAATCAAGTTTATTTCATGATGGTGGTGGCCTACCTTCATGGCTGGGCGCCATTCAAGGACTACTCTCCTTAGTCTAGACGAGTTTCTACATTCTTTTTCGTCGTCAGTGTTGATTTAACAAATGATAAAAACGATAAACAACGATATTGTTCAATTACGTGGATAAAAAGAAAGACGGACTAACTATTATTCGTAAGTTGAAATGTGTTGGTTTAGTCATGGGATTCTCCGAAAAAAAAAAAACAAGTTTTTAAACCGTTAGAATTCGCGAAATTTCCAGCATATTGACTTTCGTCGTTTGGAGAAAGCAGTTATCGAGGTGCCATTAAAGAGGACGGTTATTGCGTAATGGATCTTGGAAAGCAGAAGATATTTGTTGTTTCATTAAATTAGTTAGTGTATGTAAGCCTATAGAAAGAAAATTTCAAAAGGAATATTTTTTTTATTTTATTTTTCTTTGTGGAAGATTTTCCTCACATTACCTATCCTCCCACTTTTTCCTATCATTTTATATATCTACCGATGTTGCTAGCTGTGATCTCTAGTGTTATATATAATATAAATACTACATTAAATATACTAAAGAAAATCACTCTAAAACCGACATGGTTTTCTTTATATATATATATATATATGTTTAAGTAGATAGAAAAGAAATTTCAAAGGGTTAAGAAGGGCTAGTCAAGGGAACGAATAAGAGAGAATGGTTCAAAGAGGAACGTCAGCTATTTTTACGGAATTCAATACTTTGGTCAGCCTCGAAGCGCCACACCTGCATCAGGTCCAAGTAATTGGACACCCTGAAACGGATTTTGAACCTGATAGACGCGTCCGCAATTTGGCCGCAACGCGTTTCACACTACGAACGCACAAGAGGAGGCACTTCGATAATTCCTGCAGCTCATTGTTTCTGCCTACTTGTTTCAATTTGTCTTCGCTTATTATACCTTTTTTCTTGTTTTTTATTAAATTAATTTATTAAATTAATATTTTTTATTTTCATCGTCCTTGCTCGGAACAATGACTTCTCTGTTAAAAAAGTAAGTGTAAATAAAAGACAGGCATCGAGAATACGACCTCGCTATCTTTATGATTAAAGCGCTGGACGATTAAATTTGACATTGACGCGCTCGTTCCAGCTCAGGGGGAAGAGTCTGATAATGGATCAAGCTCATTGCTCCTCCTTTAATCGAACGTACGATGCCCTTCGACGATCTCGATTTTGCAATCCCTTGATAAACTTTCTGTTATTCCTCAGTGAGCTACCTTGGAGGATTCAACGGACAATGGTTGTGAGTGCTTCGGATCATTAATAGCCATGATGCAGATAAATTAGCATTGGATCCCATTAGAGTAGAAAGGGAGAAAAAGATATATTTCTTTCTTTCTTTTTTTTTTTTTATTGCTATTATTCCTCCTAATCTTTTATAATTTTTTATTTTTATTTATTATACAAGGATTCATATATATTTCATTTTCTTTTCACGTTGAAAATATTCCGAAATAACAACACACTTATCTAACTAGTTTTTCGTTTTTATCTGAAGCTAACGGAGCTTTGAATCTCCTCAATTTCTATTTCAAACTAACAACCAACCACTGGTTTTCCTTTTGCGAATAAAATGTTCTTAATATATTCGTTGGCATTTCGAGCAATATCCACGTTTCTTCTATGTTGCGATTCAAGGATATGTTTAATAACTAACGACGGGTGCATTCCTACACGAATCCGCCATAATGTTATCTACGTACGTTGAGATAATATAACGCCTTCATTAGACTTGCTGTCAGCCAACAATCAAGACATCATTGCGCACCGTCTCTTTAAGGTGAATGCAATTAAAATTGCGACTTTATGAAATACACCTAGGCTACTTTGAACTCTCTTTCTCTCTTTCTTCTTTTTTCCTTTTCTCGTTTGCCACCGGAGATACAAATCACTGGCGTGATTTTAATCTTGAACTATTCGCTGCTCTATCTACTTCCTAATGAATTATCTATTTGAGACGTTCACTTTTACAATAGCTAAATAATAAGGAGATAGACAAATTATGGAAGAATATACCGCGTATTGATGGAGGAAAAAAAAAGAAAGAAAGAAAGAGAGAACGCAAATGTCATAATATTTGAAAGGATACGTGGCAATTTATTTTAACCGTTTAAGATCGATATTGTATGGATTAGCGTTTGAGTCCTTGGACATTCGACTCGGTTTTAGCGGGACCGTTTTGAGAAGATTGAAGTGTGTTGTTGGACGCGTTACGAATAGGATTATGAAATGGAATCTCTATTACGATGAGAGTGAGAGTATATTTGGCTCTCGCTTAAGTTTAATGCAAAGAAGTTATTTGGCGAGATGTAATGCGTGATCAAAGTGAATAATCGTTCAACCATTTTCTGCTTGAAAAGAAAAATATGGAATCGGTTTTACAAGCTCGAGCATCGAATGAGTTTAATTGTAAATTCTATTCTATAAATGGTTGTCTATGATGTATACTTGCACTTGTGTCTATAGATTTTCTTTATGAGAATATCGAAAGACTTTATTGATTTCGATTTGTAAGATTATAGATAAAGATCGTTCTATCTATCAATCGATCGATAGATCTCTTTTATTGTATCTACCTACACATATGGTACAAATCTAAAATAAAACTCAAAAGCTAAATCGTAAATATCGGTTTCGTAGTTAACGATGATTATACGTACGCCTACTTCGAAATTGCCCTTGTTCCTTTTAAGTTAGATTCAGGGAAAAGAATATCAAACTAATCGCGACCTACGAATGCTATTACTTCCGTTATCACTATCGTTGCTAATTAAGGTTTACAGTAAACGACTACTTATCGTTAAACTTATACACAGATGCATCTATCACATATACGTTCAAGTTCGCTAAAAAGAAGTGTTAAAAGTATAGCAACCGATCATGCTCTTGTTCATTCTAATCGTCCTTCTAATTTTCCGTCTTCCGTATTTTTACATCGTGCATGGATAGATCACGAGGTCGGTTAAACTTCCAATTAGTAGATATCAGGTTGATTTGTAATAAAATAAAAGGCCGTCGAAAGGTAATAAGAAAGAAGGATCTTTTAGTAGTGATTCAAAAGAAAAAAGAAAAAACGAAATTTATACACGCGTATAAGTGTTTAACGAAAGTCCTTATCGGTAATTACCTGTCATTATTATAAACGTCTTCGACTAGGGATCGTTATGTTACTAGCGGTAGCTTGTTCGATACTTATTGTTAATCGATTGATATTTCAACCCAAGGATGCATCTTAATTTATTAATATTAAGGGGTTACGCCACCCTGGCGCTTGGAAAAATAGCTATAAATTTAAACTTTTTGTTAACACAGACATTAAATATAATAAAATAATCTTTATTCTACATATATACATAGTACTTTTATGAACAATTTCCAATATTAAATTAAGAAAAAAAAATGGCGGAAATATAAACAGATATGTAGAACCCTGTTTTGCTGATGGTGGACATGATTTTGATTTAACAAATCCTGTGGAAAAAAAACAATAATTGTTTATTGATAAGAAAAGCAATGGCTTAGTATTCATCGAGGGGAAAAAATTTTTTTAATTTTGTTGTAGAAATAGCAGCTGTTAAAAAAAAACTGTTAAAAAATTAATAACATTTGAACAAGACACACAATCAAAAAACGGTCCGATGAATACTAAAACAATCTTATGAAGTGTAAATGTTACAAATTTCAAACAAATCGTTTAAGTAAATTTTTGGATATCGTGTCCACCATCAGCAAAACAGGGCTCTACATGTCAGCTTATATCTCCGCCATTTTTTTTCTTAATTTTTAATATTGCAAATTGTTCACTTTGGTTTATTTTTCTTGTTTTTTATCAATTTATGACAAAGATCGTTTTTTCTTATCGTATAGAGATAACTTCGTGGAGATCAGTAGAATTGGTTTTCTTCAGAAATGTCAGCAAACAAAGCGCTAACGTTTGCAATAAGTAATTACAAGAAACGAAATGAAAGTGGTCGTATATGTTTATGATATATACGTATGTATGTGTACATTCTATCGGTCGTCATCGTCTCCGTGGTCGTCCAAGAACCACTTCGAAAAGAAGAAGGAAGAAAGTTGTTTCCTCATGAGAGATCTCGACAAAAATATCCTTACGTTGACCACGGATATGCGTTTTACAATGAGTCAAGAGTTTTCACCATCTGTTGACTCGTTGGCCTTTCTTTACGCGAACACCTCGAACTATCATCAATGGGTGATATATACCGCCACTTTCGATATATCCGTTTCGTTATGGCAGGTACTTAACGTAAGTATTATGAAAATAATTCATGAGAGACTGTTTAATGTTATGCTATTGCAATGCAAATGTGAAAAGGTTACGTTAAACGTGCTTTTATGTAGGTGGATTTTTTTTATTTGGAATCTTTCCCTTCAGTCTTCAAAATTTGAATGATTGGAAAGCAATATACAGGAGAATGCAAACGTGGGATGATGCATTTCTGTGTCTTATCTTGAACTTGTATACTTGTTTCCTTTTTTTATTTCGATCGGAGTCGTAAAAGCCGTCGAAAGTTGTGGAAACTTTCAAGAGTAGTCATATTTTCTTGGTCATACAACAAATATACGTGAATAAGAAAAGCCGGGAGAAATATACGCCATTTCAGAATTTTATTTATTTTTTTTTAAATCGATTTCTTCGTTTTTAGTGGAGATTTATGGATTTAGAAAGATTTTTAATTTAAAACAAATTTCTAGCCATATCATTTACAAGCTTGGAATTTCTTATTTCTCGCTTTGAAATTACGCAAGTATTCTCCAATGTATGTATGTATGCGTATATACGTGCATTATCGAGACTATATCGACTGTGTAAGAGATTTCATTAATTCTTGCAATTTACATGCTCGCTTGATAATTCTGTTCTTTCTAGTCCCGTGTTCCCATTACTTTTCTTTCCCAATCCAACAAAGAATTTGCTATCTTGTTCATCTCATTTTGTTAGGCCACGATTAGTAAGTCCTTCGCAATCGCTCATGGCGATTCGTCAAATTTAACGAGCTCTGTATCTCGTTCATTCGTATCGTGAACGTTCATTTTACACATAGTAACCAACGATGTCACCTAATCATTTTCGTCTCCTCAATTTGAAATAGTGTGAACAGCTCCTTGTGTGTATAATTAATACCCAATTAACACGTTTTTCTCGTCACTTCGTAACGGCACTTAACAATCTACATAATCATTCTTTTTCATTTCGCAATATAAAAGTACACGTATCAAATACGTAATTTCGTCTGAATATTATTTTTCGAATTTGACATTCAATACAAAAATTTTCAAAATTATTAACCATAAAAAAGTACAGGATAATTATACGATTCGAGATACATATTCATACAAATATATCACATATGTATGTCATTTTATTTGAATTTTTTCTTCAAATTTAGCATTCAATCCAAAATTTTATTCGTAATCAGGAATCTCATCTAATTTTTATTTATTTTTTTCAAGGAAGTTATATGATTAGATACATATATCTAATCCTATATATAATATCCTTATAAAATCTATATAAAATCCTTCGTAATTAAGAATCATTGAAATGTTTTGTTAAATTTTTTTCTTCCAAGAAAGAGTTACGCGATTAGATTCGAGTTTGACAGGCTCTTCGAAAGTGGAAAAACAAGCAATTACGATTAATAATAGACGATAGAGTTATATGACCACAGATAGGAACGCTGGATATCGAGATGAAAGTATTATAATTTCGGTTTCTTTTGACCTTACTACTTCAACACTTTCTTTTTTCATCTCAGTAGAAATTTGCCTTATGACATAAGCGCAGACTCTTTCGCTCGGGATACACCCACATTAACAAACCATTTCTAAACTACTTTCTTCTTTTCTCGCGTCATGGTCAAGCATTAAACGTGACGATTATTTCCGTTCATGAGATGAAAAGCTTAAAATAAATTGTATGCTGTTTATTTTTTTTTCTACTATACCAAAGAAATATATTATCTTTTGATAATATTATTGTTAGAAGATATTACTTGATTCTAACAATAGAAAATAATTTACTTAAATAAACGAGGTTCTATTTCGAAATAATTATTTACGAATCGCCATCATCATTTTATCATATTATACCTAATTTATTTAAGTGTCAAGATTATCGAATTCTAACTATAAGAGAACTCGAATTTAATTTAATGTATTTGCGATTAGACCTTTTCTAGGTCGTTTGGAATAGATATTTTTTTTTAAGTGCCCATCCAATTTACATATACAACATAAATACAGACTCTGGATAAGCGGTATTTTTCGTTGCGCCATCGTTAGAAGTTATGTTTTATCCTCGTAACAACTCGTAAACAAGTATTCAGATGAAAATAATAATTTCTGTAAGCTCATCATGATCATTTACATCTGTGAATATTAAAGTTTATAGATTTAATAAAACTTTAATGATACCAAATCCGATTGTTTTAAAATGGCTCTTTAAATCTTCTGTTAATTAATTAACCTCTTTTATATTTTGTGTGCATATATTTAACTGTAACGAGGAATATCAAAATGATTTTAATCGATTGGCACTTCTTGGAATCTAGGATACGTTCGATTTCAATCGAGCGAGTGTTGAAGTTTGCGTTCTAGTTTTGAAAGTGAACGCGTTTGGATAACTTGTCATTCTCTTAGGTGTTACCGTTTCATTTTTTATTTTCTACTTTTTTTCTTTTTTGTTTTAAGGCAAGGATCCAGCTGTATTACGTGTTTCGACTGCGAAACGAGCTGCGAATACGAATGACCAAAACAAATCTCTGAAGTATTCGTCTACTAAATGTCCCCGTTACTTTTCACTTTTGAGAACCTGTGACACACCTGTATGTATCATGCGAATGATGGTCAACAGGAAGAAATAATTTGTTTTTAGCATATCCTATAAAGGTTCATAAAATTGGATTTTTTATTTCCGAACTAATCAAAGAAAAAGTTTATCTTCAACAATCTTGCTAAATTAGCATATATACTTTCCTTACATAATTAATATCTTGACTAACGTTTGCCGTTACGATATCATCGTTCAATCATCATCATCATCATAATCATCATCATCATCATTATTATTATTATTATTATTATTATTATTATTATTATTATTATTATTATTATTATTATTATTATTATTATTATTATTTTCGAACGTTTTTACTTAACGCAGGATTCTACTTTGTAATTTTTTTTTTTTCAAATTTTTTTTTTCTATTATTTGTAAGTAAATATATTTAAGAATACTCTCTGAAAATTTCAAAAAGATCAGAGCATCCTAACTGTACTTTTCCGTCCCTCGAATCTACCCGTGCGCGTTAATCTGTAGCGCGCGGTGAACCTACTCATACCACTTTACTTCGTTTGTTCGATCAACTGCGTACTATTATAAATCTCTTATTTCTGCCTATCTCTTTATTATTATCGGTAAATAAATGATATTTTGTAGACGTAAAAACTAGTATTCACTCCATGGTATGGGCCATGGCACCTAAACACATTTTTAATGGAAAAAATATTGTCAAAATGGTATGCCTTACTGCGGCATGCATATTTAATGAAGGTTTTCAAACAATTTTAAAAATTATGGAGGTAATGGGTATTACAATCGGCGAAACCGCTGTTCAGTATGCCAGCAAACGAGACAACGAGCGCGTTGTCAAAGAAAATCGCCGCTCGTCTGAAGCTTCCAAAAAGAGCAAAACAAAAAAAAGACAAGCTAGACTTGAAGAACATTGTCTTCTAGAGTAGTCAGAAAGTATACTGTATGGTGCAGGTATCGCTGATTAAGCGTAAGTTAACGTTTTTTGTGATTTTTCTACTTAAAAAAACTTTAAATGCGTTTTTTTTGGTATCATGTTTTTATACCGCGTGTTGTAAAAATCTCCAAAACTAGCTATTCGATTCGTCTGAAATTTTTACCACATAATCTATACACATGTATCAACCGCTGGTAGCAGATTTATAAAAAAATTTCATTTTTTCTTCTTATTTTTTGCCAAAAAAATAAGAAGAAAAAAGAGATTTTTGATAATTTTTTTTCAACTGACACCATTTTGTTATTTTTGTTTGTAAATGAAAAAATCTGCTACCAGCGGTTGCTGTAGTCTTTGTGAACATAAAACTATTCGAGTTTTTCATTTCAGATAATCCGATGTCAAGATTTTTACAACACCGCAAAGGCTAGTTTATTTTTAGGCTTTCAGTTCAAGGGCCTTTCCAACGTATACAGAGCGTATAAAATAAATAAAAAAAATTATTTAATGTACTTCAAGAGTTTATTTATTAAGCACAACAAACTCTACATCAATATCTTTCTTAGTTCTCTAATAAAAAATTAACAAAAATACCTTTTTTTTTCGAGCGACTAAAGTAGAATCCTGCCTTAATGTACATATCCTAGATGTTCATTCGTATGATACAGACATCTGTTCCGTAGATTTCATTCCTATTAAATCGATGTGTCAGCTGGTACATACACACATATAGTACTTAACGTTACATGATGATCTCGTAAGTCAAGGACAGACCAGGTGTCCATCGTGTGTCCGTTGTTGGATAAAAAAAAGTAGACAATTTATTGAATACAATTTCTTCGTTAAGTTGTCACAAAGTAAAACTTGTCAACTTGGTTAAATCAACTGATCTCTGTTTTCATGAATTAAGGACTCTTCGATGGCGGCAACGGCGCCAGAATGATTCAGTGACAGGGGAATATAACGATCAATATCGCCTTTCAATGATCAAGATCAATGGGATAACTTTTTTCTCTCGGGCTAAGTCCGTTTCCACATGCATTTCTTAAACGAAAGGATAATTGTTCTAAGCAACAGGATATTAAATACGATACTTTATCAATCTGGTTCTACTTTTAAACGCAACATTTATTTTATTTCACTTGGTAATTCGAACGTTACTCGCAGTGCCACAAAACTGATACAAAAGTTTGCAAGAATTTTATTTTTGATTTTATACGGTTTCCTGTTTCTGTCTTTTTTTTTAAACTTATTTTGCTCTACCATCAGTTAGTTATTCATGTAAATTTATATTATGAAAAAAGTCAGTGATTCTACTGAGAGACAAACAAAATTTTGAAAGTAGAACCTTGAAGTGTAAAAAACATTAGGAACTTAAATTTAGATCTTTCGTTTCGTCTTTTTTTTTCATCTTCTGTTAAGCAGTCGGATGTTAATCTTGTATGGGGGTTTCCTAATCGGTAACGTAACGTGACATATGGTTGGCTTCACACAACCAGTAGATTATTTCGTTCAAGATATACGAACGAATCGGCAACGTGGCAATTACGACAAAGAGGATAACTTTAACGTCAATGGATCCTGAGCAAAGTGAAATCCCTCTTCAGAATCGTCGGTTTAACGCCGCGGAACATTCTTTTTAAGGTCAATGGCTTCTTCTCCAGTTGTCATCTCGTAATGGATTCGTCCTTTATGTCGACGAAAATATATTTTATTTACTTGAAAAATTAATTTCTTTTTCTCCATTTTTTATCATCAATAAATAGGAATTTCCGATGCTAATTAAATTGTTTCTATTTACATTTCCATTTTATAGCTTAAAATAAGATTTTGTTTCTTTTTTTGTATCTTTGTTAGTCCAAGTTCAAAACACATTGTAATCATTTACCTATCTTTTGAGATTCCTAAATACAAATGATAATAAGAATCCATCTTTTGGTGATTAGCAGTACCATTAATAATAATATCGCATAATAATTGATTTTTCAGCTACCGAAAACATGTTTGTTTGATAGATAAAATTCCATAGACTTTTGTCTGCCGTATAAATGATCGATAGAATGACCTAACATATTGCTGTTTTTTATTCTACGTGTTCTTCCACTTTCAGTTCAAATTGTTTGATCGAAAATTACGAGATATCTTCAGGAAATACGAATGTTGTTAACGATTGATCGAAATCTATCTATATTGAAGAGAACGTCTATGCGTTCTCTTCAAACTTATATGTATATCTTATTTTAATTCTTACAACAAAAACAAAAAACTAAGTTTCGAGAGAATCTGACGAATGCACAGTTTAAAGAGTAAGATAATTGTAGGATTTATTTATTATAATATTATTACCATATATAGAAAAGTCACCGGTATGGTCTCTGGGTGGAATAGCTGATGAAAAGTACACTTTTCCAAATTCAAGTAATAAAAATGGAATGCTGAATGAGATAGTTATAGATAGACACCAAAATCGTAGAGTGTTTATCAAAGGAAATATAATTCGTCGGAAACTAAGTAAATATAAATAATCCTTTTTTTGAAACTCAGGTATAAAATTTTTTTTTGTTAGTATGGTTTTCAATTTTCCGTTTTCATCTACATTCTTGCGCTGTATAACAAACATTTTAGGATAGATGAAATAAAGACGTTACGAAAAACATATGGAAAATACTGCTGGACTGAACGAAGGTTCTGGTAAAATGCAATGAAAAATCTAATAAAGATATTCTCTAGAAATGTTTTTTCAACTCTATAGCCTACCACACTTCGAGACCCTTATTATTTATAACATATCTCGTTTTTATTCTTTGGATTACAAACTTATCTTTCTAAATACTCTCGTCTAAATAAAGATCTGAACAATTAAAAATCTAAAAAAACGCATTGAATCGTATCGCTCTCTCAGCTTATCGAACTGTGCAAACAACGAGTCTCGAATTTGGGACCCGTGGTGTAAACTCCACCAATTCACGCTGGGTGTTCAGGCTGTTAAAAATGTTTATATTTGATTAAAAAATTAACGTAAATTTCTTTATAACGTAAATATTAAAATTAATAATA
The DNA here is from genome assembly GCF_049000335.1 of Polistes dominula. Classification (NCBI taxonomy): domain Eukaryota; kingdom Metazoa; phylum Arthropoda; class Insecta; order Hymenoptera; family Vespidae; genus Polistes; species Polistes dominula. Next base: position 8,817,838 of record NW_028300915.1, read on the forward strand.
TAACTTTCTTATATGCATGGGTCAGTACATGTCTTTGGATATTTTTTATAAAAACATATAAAAATAAAATTTAATAGACATATTTTGATCTTTATTATATTTTTTTACTTATGAATCAAATATATTTTATAAAGAAGCAAAAAATAAAAATGTGACAGTAATTTACTTGCTTTTGAATGGAATTTTTTCAGCTGCTGCTAATGTATTCTACAGTGTTATCTAATTCTTTTTCTCTGATGTATCTTGTAATAATTCTTTTTTGTAAAATATTGCAGACAACACAATTATTACATATTCTATATATTTCCTAATTATTAATTATAATATTTGCGAAATAAAGAATTTAATACTAATTTTTCAATAAAATAGAAACATTTTTAATTAGAAAAGATATGACACGTTTTGTAAAAGAAAAACTATAGACATGAATATTATCGCATCGATAATAAAGATTATAAATATAGATCAAATTTCAACGGACCTTCCCTGTTTTTTAGAATTTTGTTCTCATGAAAGGGATCCGACCTTGGGGTGTAGGTAGCTGAAAAAAACTAACATTTTCAAAACTCTATCCATCAAGATAGAATGTCGAATTCGATAGCCATAAATAGAAACAAAAATTGTAGAATGTTTGTCGACAGAAAGATACGCCGTCCTAACCTAAGTAAATATGAGTATATTACATACCTTGGGCGGTAAAGTAAGAAATGTCTCAGAGCACACGTAATTGTTGTCCGAGGCGAAGCCGAGGTCAATAAACATGTGCTCTGAGGCTTTCTTATTTATTGCCCATGGTGTGTATACTTTTTTCTGCTCGACGTAGGCGGAAAGCGGCAACTTCGTTTTGCACAGCGGGCGGAAAGTTGACACTTTCCACACGAAGTGGTGAAAAATATATTTCTTTTTTGAAACTCAGGTAGATGAATTTTTTCTTGCACACTTTTCACACTTCCTGTGAATTTGAGATATCTGTATTATTGGTCTACACACAAGTATTTTTTTTTTTTTAGCAACTAATACCTTAAGATACTGTAAAAAGAAGGGAACAATTGTTGTCGTATTTTTTTCTCTGAGTCGAGTTTTGAAATACAAGGAATTTAAAATCTATTATTCATTAGTTTTCATTGTTTTATTTTTTATAATTTATTTAAATTACAAAAAAAAATTTTTTGTTTAATTTGTTTTTTAATTTTTTTCAATTTTAATTTTTTTTCTATATTTCAGAAATAAGATACATTATTGTATTTTTACTGGAAATAAAATAAAAAAAATATGGCCTATTTTTTGGTCTTCCGTGTCCAGTTTCTTCTATTTTAAAATGCTTCTATTTTATTGAAAAATTAGTTTAAATTTCACAAGTACGTAAACATTATAATTAAAAAACGTCTTTAGATATTTATAAGAATATAAGAAAAATATTCTGCAGTGTTGTCTAATTCTTTTTCTCTAATGTATCTTGTAGTCATTTTTTTTGTTTGTAAAATATTGCAGATAATACAATTATTATACTCTATATATTTTATAATTATTCATTATAATATTTGCGATATAAAGAATTTAATATATTAATTTTTCAATAAAATAGAAACATTTTTAAATAGAAAAAGATGACACGTTTGGTAAAAAAACAGACCACGCACCTTCTTTCTTTATTTCGACCGTCGGTTCGTTTGTACATTATTCTTTTGTCGAATACCTACGTGCTTATCTCTGTTTTATCTTTTACCCTTCTATTGATCCTACCTACAAACAGATATAGAATCGAAATAATATGTGTCTACGTTTCGTAGTTTGCAGTCGCTCACAAACACACACGTATACAACCAGAAGCGATAACTACGAAGCATAGCATAAAGAGGAGAGCGAGAATACTGTCGGCTAAAAAACTGTATAGCTATATTCTGTCTCATTCTCTCGCAGGCTCAATCCTATATGTTTGTTTCTTTTTCTCTTCTTACATCCGTTTCGGCCCGTTTTCGTTATGCTGTTCCGTTACATTTTTTTCAAATCACCCCTACTCTAAAGAAGTTTTCACTTCAAAAAAAGATAAATCACGTAAGCGCCTTCCCCAATCTTTCCGCTATCTCTCCGGAGAAATTATCAAGATGATTAAATGTAAAGTTGCATATAAATAATGATTAAAGTCGATTTTAAATGAAGAGTTAAAAGAGTTCTCTTATGACATGGCTTTCAAGGAGATGCAAATATCTAAGGACACACTCAACACGCCTCTTTTAAATTACTCCCAGTTCATAAATTAATCTCAAGTGTGAGATATCGATCAAACGCGAGTTATCGCCAGGGGCAAGGAAAGACCCTCGAGGTTTATTATCTCGGATATTATTCCTACTGGCGAATTGTAAACGTTGAAACATAAAGAATTATGGAACTCGAACTGTGCACGAGACTAGTTACAAGTTATGTAGTAGTAGTAGTAGTAGTAGTAGTAGTAGTAGTAGTAGTAGTAGTAGTAGTAGTAGTAGTAGTAGGTGTTTGGTCACCGCCTTTCTTTAAATACGCTTCGAGTAAGTAACTTTATAGTCTGGTGTAAGTCACGTCCACAACGTCTCGTAAATATCGAGTCCATTTTCGAATTTCAGAATGTCAAATATTTTTTGATAAATAGGTATATCAGAATTCGGGATTATTTTATGTCAATATTTTGAAGAACTTTTAGGTTCTGATTTATCATGCTATTCTTTATTCTCTTTTTTTATATTTTTTTTATCGCAATAATAATAATAAGCGTGGATAGATGATCTTTGATAAAAGATGCACGATTGTGCATAAAATATGTTAAACCAATTAAGTATATATCTTTATTTGTGTGTGGCAGAAGTAACGGTACCGTGCTTGCGTTTGCCACCGTTCCAATGAGAGAATGTTGCTGATCCAGGATGATTAATTAAGTTTCCTGATGTAGAAGTAGCTGTGGGGTGTACGCGTTAACCTCAACATTATCAATAATTATTTATGACATCAGAATAAAATAAGTATTTACGTTCTGCTTATCTAAAAATCCCGTATATTTTCGACCCTGACTTCTTAGCGTTGTTAAAAGATAAAAGTTCGTGGTGAAACAAAAAATGGCTACCGGTCGAAGAGAGAATTTCACTACAACACGTTCTCGCATACTTTCACAAATGTTAGCTCATGAGTTAATATTTGACACCGATGTAACGTATTACGTTACTTTTAAACGTAAATTTTTTTTTTATTTCAATCTCTTTCTCACTTCTTTTTCATCTCCAAGTTTTTATCTCAACAATCGACTAACTGGATTCGGTTGGAATCTCGTTTTTGTGTTACATAAAACTGCGCCAAGTGTCAGGTTCATCGAGTATTCACAGCGAGTGAGGCTATAGCGTAACGGATACTCGCATGCCCATGAACTTAAAAGAATATTTTTATCAAAATATAGAATTTGTTATAGATTATATTCAATCATTTATGCGTTACGCTTTTCCTCACGCGCGTTCTTACAACTCTTAAACATTTAGATTATTTTTGAATATAAGATAATCAAAAGAAGAAAATAATTTATCTTTAATGAAATAGATAATCATTGAGCTAACAAATTCTCAGTTGTACTGCTCTCTCTTCTATTAAACGTTGTCCATAAAGAAATAATTTTATTACAGATTAAGTAAAGTCATCTAACTTTCATTGTTCATTCGTCTAGAGTTCTAACGTTGCTTATACTGGACATTGCAGAGGTATTATCGCTTGTGTAATAATCTCTCTATCATACGCACACGTTTTATTTTCCTTCTATTTGTCCGAGTTTAGATCGTTTATGAACACTTCCCGATTAATTTTTTCAATCGTCGAGAGTCTGACATCAACTATAGTGAAAAGAACGAAATAGAAAGCCGAGTTAGGACTGAGGAAGTAAAAAGAGTTGTTAATTTTTATAAGAGGGGAATTACGAGGAAGAGAAGATTCACGATATTTCCGCGATGCATTACTGATTCAAGATCTTGATACTATCAGTTAAAAGAAGGTGAAGAAAAAGAAGTGACGAATGTGACGAGATATGGTAGTTGTTGGAGAATCGACTAATAAATACTGAGTGAGAAGATTCAAATACACTACCTGAATAACTCGAATCGTATTAGTCATAAAACAAAATGTTTCATACTAAACGTTATTTCAAAAGATAACATAATTCCATATGAATATTTCTTTTTTTCTTACCTCAATTTTAGTTCCGTCTTTTTAAGTATTATTTACATAGAAAATAAAAATATAAAATGTAACTAAAAACGTTACACGTGCATAATGTAGGATTATGCCATTTTTGAAACCAAATAAGTACCGTATGACACATTATTTTCTATCACCGACAGCAATCGAGTTATTCAGATGACCTGTTTGTTTTTTTTTTTTAGTTTTTCATTCGATTTATAAAAATTCATACATATGTTTTGTAGAAGAACACGATTGTGCTCTAAACTTACATGTCTAACAACATCCTTGTGGCCATCATTAGATGCATCTTCGACGTTGATTTGAATCCTTGACATGTGGTGCGGTGTCGATTCCTCGTGAAAGCAACTGGACAGAGAACTCTCCTGTTCGTTATTAGTAAAGGTTGATGATTCTTCCATCTTCATCATTCGTTGAGTTTTTGATTAATTTAATAGTATTTATATTTAGAAGCTACTCTCTCTTCCAAGTTGCACTCTCCAGATTTTTTTATATTTTTTATTTTCTTTTTATAATTACTCACGGATTCCACAAGAAACCCCACTCGATCACCCCCGAAAAAAATTCACGCCTATTCTGTGATGAAATATTCTCTCTCTTTTTCTTTTTTCTTTTTTTTAGAAAACCTAATTGCGTCCTAAGCCTAAAAACCTTCTCAAGAATCAAGAAACTTTGACCTCGTATTAGAGCGAGTAGATATCTCAGATCTACACAACACACCACGTCCTTTCTCTCCCTCGAATAAGAGCTGAGAGCAGGACGAACGAGTGTCCTATTCCTTTCTCGGGGGTACTTGAGTTTCTATGTAAAGTATATTAACAGGTCGAATTTTCCTTTTCGATTATTTCGAACAAAATCGTTCACGGATTCACGTGATTAAAATAATAGAAGTTTAAGGGTTGATCCCATTGTTCGATCACGTGCGAATCTTTTTTCTTTTATATATATTTACAAATAGATATTCATGTGTATGTGTATATAAATATAGATATATATATTTGTATGTATATGTGTGCGTGTTGTGTATGTGTATGTGTGAGTTCCGCACGCCGTTTCGTGATCGTCTCTCTCGCACGCGTGCGACTAGAGCCGCCTTCGTATCTGGCCTTTGGACTGGCTGGCAGGAGACCACAAGATCGGTTTTATACCTTCGTATCTCCCACTCTATACACGTTGGTCTCGCTTCGCGAGCTCGCGAGCAGGCACGTCGATCCTGCACACGGGCAGTTCCACCACGGCCGAGAGGATCGATTTTTTTTTCTTCCTCTTTCCCCTCCTCTTCCACGCATACTCGCACGCGAGACAACATATAAGATAGAATAAGACCCATTGTGATTATGTCCAAGTATATTATACGCTCGGCTCTAAACGCAAGGACGATCGACTGGAGGAGAATAAGAGGGAGAGAGAGAGAGAGAGAGAGGTGGGTATGAGGGGAAGAAGGGTCTCCTGTAGTGCCCTAGCTCTCCCAGTTCACTCGACAACCGATACTCGATCATTTTTCCACTTTTCAATTTTTTTTTCTTCTCTGCTATATTTTTTTCTTTTTCTCTCTTTTTCTATCTCTCTCTCTTTCTATTCCTTATTACTTACTACCTACTTACCTACTCGTTTATAAGTAGATAACGAGGCCTTACCACCTGTTACCTCTGATTTTACTAAGTGTTTATTTCATAGGATTGTCTAACACTCAACACGCTCGAATTAGATCTTTGGTAGTTAGAGTTTTCAACTAGACACACGTAATTTTATCATTATCATTTTATCTGAGTCATACAAATTAGTTTTAAATTAGAGAAAATGGAAGTTGTCTTAACTTTTTTATCGATATTATTAATGATGATTATTCGTTCTCCGAGATGTCTGGATTTTTGTGTGTTTTCTCTTTTTATTTAATTTAGTTTATTATTTTTGCGGACGAATTCAAACGAATGAGATCATCGTGTTTATATACTTTCGGTTTTTATTTATTTCTTTCAACGTCGGATATTTTGTTTTTTGTTGTTAATTATATCGCATTCCAAGAGAATATGTGATTTCGTTTCGTGCTAGTTTGTTATCTATATTGTAAAATTTTTCATTTTCCGTTCTCTCTCTTCCATCTGCACCCTCCCCCTTCCTAGGCCCCTTATTCTTAAATTCGCACGATTATTCTCTTATCTTTTCTGCCTGCTACCGGATTTATGTCACTGTATTAAAGAAAGAAAAAAACTAGCACTTTTATATCTCCGACTACTCCCCGTATGAGATTTTATTTTAATTTCTTCTTTGCGTACACCGATCGCCATGGCTCGCTTGTCTCATCTTTCTGCGGCTCGTATATCGGCCGTGTCTGGACAGCAACCTCGAGCGAGTTCTTTGCTTCTCTACTACGTGGATTATAAGAGTTCTCCTGGATTACCAAAACGAGGAAAGAGCTATTGTATCCTTCTTGCTGAAAACCTGTTCTTTCTTTATTTTGTATTTTTTTTTTTTTTAGTTTATTTTCTTCTTTTTTCTTTTGTTTTTTGTTTAATGCAAACATGCGTAGGTAATTCTCATTTAAGATAAGGAACAAGACAAATTCTGTTATTTATTTTAAAGATTTTTTTTTGTCTCGACTTTTCTTACTTCGTTTCGAATGAAAAAAGTTAAATTTATTTCTTTTCTTTGGAACATTTGACCGAGGTTCTGTCATAATCGTTTGGAACTACACCAATGTGTCTAATAACATGAAAACTGATGGTCGAGCGAGCATTGTCTATATTTCATAATTCTTGGTGCAACTAGGAGGTATTCGCGTGGGAGGATAGAGATTCCCGTGCAGGTAATTTCGTAGCAATCGTATAACAGTCTAATATCCCGTTACGCCAGAATTCATGACGTGAAATCCAGGTAATGATAGAACGCTGTCGTGGATCTTATATAGGTACTGTTTGGTCAGGATAATACTATTTTACATTTACCAAATCATGTTAATATTTAAAATAGATATACCCCGACATTAGTCGAATAACACGTTTGTTCATATTTTAAAAGTGAACATCTTTAAAGATATATGTATATTATTTCGTAGAAATAATTTAAATATCTAAGAAGTAACATGATTCATGATCTATGTTACATTTGGTTATAAGAAAAGTTCACGAATTTCGTGTTTTCGATTTTTCCTACGTCATTTCTTATAAGATTACATATTTCTTACGCCACTAAACGCAAGGTTGCTCGACAAAGCATTCCCGTTCTCTTCCTTGACCAATACTTTCGTAACCTTGAAATTTTCGACGTAGTGTAATGTCCGGGGAAGTCAATAACGAGCAACCAATTACCTAGGATACACCCTTAAAATCATTAGCTCGTTTCTCGGAAAGAAGAAATCGATGCGTCATGCTGTAATTCACACCGACAGGTATAGCAGCAAAAAGGGGAGATCTTAGGTTCAATCTCTCTCTCTCCCTCTCTCTCTCTCTCTTTCTTTTTTTCTGAGTCAGCAACGATCTTTTCCGATCTTTTTGATGCCGAGGACACGGAAGACGTAAGCAAGCTCGTTAAAAGTTGACTATTCCTTCAGGCATCGTTCCTTTTATCAACTACGATAACGAGATGGAGAATAAGAAGAGGGAATTATATATTCCGATCAGGAGGTAAACCATGTTCTCTTAGAAATCTCTCTATTTCGGGCAAGGACTTGAGAATAGCTTCCGTCCTGTTAAGAGTCAAGTCGTCATCGTTTGCGTTTGCGTTTGCTTTTGCTTTTGCATTTGCGTTTGCTTCTGCGTTTGCGTTTACGTTTACGTTTGCATTTGCGTTTACATTTGAGTTTGTGTTAAATACCGCCTCTGAGCAGAGCACTTCTCAGTCTAAAGAACACTTACTACTACTTCTCGCGAGGTCGCGAATCTCGCGAAACGATCTCGATTGCTAACACTACGTTAAGTGCTTCTTTCTTTTTCTCTCACACTCTTCTCTTTCTGTTCACCTCCGTTTCTTCTTGTCTTACCAACCTCCAGTTTCCTCCAAGCCAAGAAATTACGTGGTTTCTTTCGAAGGCACACCGATCTTTTCGCACGTAGACTCTCAACGTTTTTTCGCGAAATTCGTACTTTTGAACGCTATATCTACCCACCCTCCCATCTTCTTATTATTTTTCTTTTTTTACTGCTACGAAATCGACCTTCGTACACGAGCCCGAAATTCCACGAAATTCATGACGAATTCTTGACCATTTCAAAATCTATTGACGCATACATCGATTTTACGCAATAAAAAATACGAGTGGTATCATTCGGTATACTCTTCAATCGAAGTTAGAAATCAATGGATCGATCGATCGATTGATCCTTCGATCGGATACTTTTTGCATATTTCTTCCTTGAGTATACTTGCTAGGACAATTACGAACGACTTATTGTGTGTGAGAGAAAATATATTATGTATATCGTGAAGGAATGGACGATCGCGTGACAAATTTCATTGAACGAGTGAACGAGTAGGGATAATCAATCGATTGGCTCCTTGTATCCTCTTATTGGATTCAAATTTAAATTAAAAAATTATACGGGACGTCTAGAAAATAATAATCCTTTATATTCAAGTCTACACGTTTTTTTTGTTTGTTTTTTTTTCTTTATTTTTTTTATTCATTAACGCGAGAAGAAAAATTTGGTTCCTAAGAAAACACTGAAACATTGTGAAAACTAATTAAAATTCTTCATCTTTTCTTGATCAACAACATCGAATGACTAGCTTGAATGTCCTTATAGAATGCAAATGAAGATAATTTCATTTCAAGTGCATTGTTCGGATCATGATATTCTTTAAAAAAATATATATATTATGAAAATTTAATAAACAGGTTGTTATATGGTTTTATCTTAAGGAATTTTGATGAAAAGAATTTCTTAGTTTTTGAAATATCGTTTTATAAACCTAAAACTATTCTCAAAAAAAAATTCTCCAATACAAGTAACCTTTTTTGAACAAAAAAAAATTTTTTTATATCTAAATTTTATTCAAACATAAAAAAGTATATGCCCGTAGGGCACATGCTTTAATATTATAATATAGGACTTGGATTTGAAATTAAAATTATTTTTTTTTGTATTTTTTTAAATACATTCATTAGTCATAACGACTATTCTAATCTACATAAAAACAAAACATTGGTCAAAGAATTTCAAGCTGTTAGGCGGAAGTCGAAAAGTTAGAGATCCAGATTTTTTTTAAGATCTTTTGACTTGCGTCGTCATTGTCTTTCTTATTCTCTCTCTTTCTTTCTTGATCTTTCGGCACTCTCTATTTAGTCTCTTTCGATCGAGCAAGGTCAAAACTTTCGACAGCTTCCTGATCCATGTCGCTCTATACGTGCTTCGCTTACGTACTTGCATGAGTGCGTGCGTGCGTGCAAGTAAGCACACGTTGCTAATAAAACAGATAGAGAGAGGGGGAGAAAAAAAGAGAGAAGAAAAAGTCGAACGTTCAATGGTAATATCAATCGTTTCCGATCGCGAGCAAGGTTAAAAGGGATTGGTTCTTATAGTATTCCTTTCAATCTCTCTCTCTCTCTCTCTCTCTCTCTCTCTGTTTCTCTCTGTTTCTCTCTGTTTTCTCATTATCTATGTTACTTCTCTTTCTTTAAAGCGAGGAAAAAAAGGAAAGAGAAAGAGAATGTTTTTGTCCTTTCTTCCTCTTATTCGTCTTCATCTACTTCGAAATTTATTTCGTTAACAGCCCATCGGGTGGCCGTGCAAACCTTCGCTCTGTTAAAATTAATTACTCGTCTATCTACCTGTTTCTCACCTTCGAACATCCTGTCGGTGATCGAGTTTGGCAATTGTTCAAAGTCGCAAGGTGATAATAAGAGAATCCTGCCTTTTCATTTCATTTATTCTCGAATTTTGAACGTTGTCGATTATTCAAAACACATGTTGATTTACTGTGGGAGTTTCTAGGAAATTGTTTGCATTGATCCTTCATTTGACATACTCTGAAGAATTAGAATCGTGCAAATGTTGGATGATTAGATTTTCTGTGTGCGTATATTTGTGTGTGTAAATCTATATATATCATTCTATCAACTTTACTAAACATTGAAGAGAAAAAGAAAGAGAGAGAGAGAGAGACGGATAAAGGATGACTAGACATGTTCGTTCGGTCCATCCTGAACTCGCCTTGCTCGTAGAGGGATTATGCAGATAGTGACCCAACGAAGATGCACGTTGCAGAGCTCAGGGACGAGAGTGGCTCTTTGCATATTCATGATTCTCCTATCGGACGTTCATTGTAGTATCGTTGTACCAAAGATCTTAACCAATGATACATCCTCTTGGTCAGAAGTTTAAAATCAACGGTCGAATATCTTTACGTTTATTTTAATTCTACTAAAAAATGATGTAGAATAAATGATGAATTTTGTATTTAATATGTGAATGTAATATAATATTATTATAAATAATATATATGTATCTTATATATTTCAAAAAAATGTGTATATATGTATATAAGAATTTACATTATAACTGATATTTAAATTACATATGAATTTAACGAAATAAATGATAGCTTCAAATTATGAAACTTTCCCTATTCTCGTCATAGAAGATGATCTTTCATGATGAAATCTAAATGGGTGGGGTAACTGAAATGTCTTTCGGTCGATAAGGTGAATTCGAGACATTTAAACTAATAACTAAATATTCCTGGGAAGTTAAAAATTATAGGATGAAAGAAAAGGTGATTGCATTGAAAGGTCCGAGATGTTATAATTCTGAGTGTACAAGATCAGAATTATAATTAGTAAACGGATATCCTTGTGCTCGACGTAAGCTGCCATTGAAATAATCCTGAATAATAATTTTAAATTATATTTAGATCGCACGAATATATATATATCATTTTTCAACCTAGATAACTTTGTGACAGCAAATGTTGCATTCGTCGCACGTTGACATAATTTACAAACTTTCAAACATTCAAGTCATATTATTTATTCGTCTTATTAAATTAGGTTTCTTGAAATCATTCATCCTGACACGTTTACTGAAATATTATGAACGGTAGGAGTAATCATTAAAAAAGATCCTTGATATAAATTACAAAATTAACATAATTTGCGAAATAGAAAACACTTAACTTCAACTATTTTTTCGTTCTTAACAGTTCTTATTAAATTGGTTATCTTGAAATCTTAGATCCTGACACGTTTCAATAATGTATCAAAAATCGTAGACGTAACCCGGAAAAATATTTATCAATCTTACAATGAATAGATCGATAGGTGGATCGTTTGGGTTTGATTCGTTTGCAAGCCTTGGTTAACTAAATGAAGTTTTTTCTACATAAATCCCATGATATAAGTAATTCAATAGGTGTTTGTTATGTTGTTAGGATTATGTAGATGTAGTGGAGATTCCAGTTGAATCGATCGACTTAGGCAGATCCCGCCTTTGCATAAAGTCCATTTTGAGACGTGAATGCGTTCTCTATGGTGTTGAATATCTATGTTCGAGAATGTCTTCGTGCGGGAAGCAGAACCGGACCCCGAACCCGGATACGGTTCCCTCAGTCTCGTACATTACGTTATTGCAACGTTGTTACTGATTCGATCAACCGTTTATCTAATCGACCCAGAACCGTATATCCGTGCCCGTGAACTCGAGACACTCGATGTATGTAAAATTAACTATGTAGTAAGTGTCCCTTTAAATCATACATTGTTACGCTCATTTGATTTTGGTTTGGAAACTAATGTATAGCGTTTAGAATTAAATAAATTTATAAATAAATACATTAGTATACTTTTAATACATACTTAATGAGTTTAACTTGAAAGCTTTATTTGTAACTAGTGAATTTAATTCTTTTATTGATTGTAGTTCAGTGAATACGCATAAAAATGCTCAAGAAATATGCCAAAGTATGCAAAACATATACATCATACAAAATTTACAATTATATTAAAATTCATGGTCTATTAGTATTGATTTATGATGTATAGTTTATTCCTGCTAATCTTTGGAAAGTCATATAAACAAAAATTAATAAAAGAAATATAATCAACTTTCATAAAGGAAAATGAGCCAGTTTAGTTTAACGGTGGATTTCGCAGAGGACCGTACGTTAAATTATTCTTATTAGTTGGCATTAGGAACTCGAAAGTTCATTGCCGCAAATATCAAATCTCGCCATTGTTCCCGTCCCTGAGCGCGATTCTTCCATTCGCGGTCTTCATATTCTATTTCTTTCAGATCCCTTCTAATATTATCCTCCCATCTACGTCTCGGTCTACCTAGTGGTGTTTTCCCGTTCAGTATACCAACAAATATTTTATGCGCCGTTCGATCCTCCCTCATGCGCACCACGTGACCGGCCCATCTTAATCGGCGTGATTTTACTACGTTAACGTCGAATTTATACTTCATAATATTCATTTTCTTTGATTAGTTATCAATCATTTAAGGTATATTACAAACTCTAATGTATTCATATCTTAAATTGTTTAAACTAAAATATATTTTTAAAATTTTCACGTAACTTTCTCAAATTATTTCACGAATTATTATTTAGATATTTTACATTTTATTAGTATAATTTGTAACAAATATTTTTTTGCATGTATCCTAGAATTTAGGTGAATATTTAATTTTTTCTTTACGATTAAGGGATTCATAAAATATTTTTACACTTATATGAAAAACTTTTGGTTAGTAGTGTATGCATGTATTTACCGTTCTCACCATTTCACCTTATCGAAACTTAAAAAATTGTTTATCTCCTAGTTTCCTGCGTTAATTGAAGTAAGGTCTGAAATTTCATAACGATTAGAGAAATCGTTACATCTAGGATAAATGTTTATTAGTTTTATCCGCCTAACTAACGGTATCTAAGTATATTCAAAAGATTTTAATCTTTTAATCAACCTCTCGATCTGTCGATCAATTTCCATGAACAGGGCGATTATCTGTACTTAATTTTAGCGTACGTGTATGTCTTTCTATTCTTAAAAGATAGATAACGTTATTTTCCAGAAACCGTCGACGGTTTATAATGACGTAACGCGCGTAACACCCAATTAACGGATTCGCAAGGTAAGTTGGTAATTAACATCCCGGACTTTGAAGCGAGTGAATCATGCTCGTCAAATTGTTCTTCACGTCGATCTTTTTCTCAACAAATTATACCGAGTAGACGTTTCAATTTCAATTTTATAGTGAAAAAGAAAGGAGGAAGAACATGTAGAAAACTTCCAACTTTGCACCTGTAATTATATAGTTTTCTTTCTACATACATTGACTACGGAAATTGCATCTTGACAAATGGTGATAATCTTATTTTAACATTCGTTGAACGATTATATCATAACTCTCTTTTAAATATCTTACGTGTTTGTTATTGTACACGTGTGTGTTCGTAAATTATTGTTAAAACGAATGTCATCGTAAGAATAATTTTTATTTGGAAATCAATAACATAAAGAAAATCGTTACGTTTTTCACAGGGAGAAAACTCTTTCAGTAACTGGCTGCCGTAATCGTTTCTGTTTCACTTTTTATCTTTTGCCGCGCTATCGAAATGTTGCCATAATTTCTCGACACCGGATTGCCGTGAATGCATTCTCATTCTTCTCTCTATCTTTCTTTCTTTTTCTCTCTCTCTCTTTCTATGAGATATACTTTCACAGTTAAAATACTAGCACGAGAAATGTCGAGCACCTACGCCAACGGTGTAGGTTCCTTATCCGGGCCTAGAAATATCTATACTCATACATACACATACATGTATTTATCTCGACAGCTATATTACCTATTATTTTCTTTTTTGATTTTTCCTTTCATAAATTTCATTTTCTTTACAATTATGTATCTTTTGATATTGTATGTATTTAACTTCAAGAAACGGTACTCGCACGTTAACTACCGCTTTTTGAAGAAACACGTGCTAAAGTGGTACGGATGTTTCTCCTTTATCTGAATAGAACAACGAGATAAGCGATACTTGCAACAATATTTTTACCATAGACATCCGGATAAATAGGAAAATTCCAAATGACAAAAATAACAAGTATCGGTTTGCTTGTGGAAAATAATTGTTTAAATCTGCATTACAAATTTTTCCTTATGTTTCAAGTTTTTTATTTTTATTTTTATTTTCTTATTTTTTCTTAAAATAGAATATATAGAGAGGGAGGGGGAGACAGAAAGAAGATAGTGTGAGTGTGCACGAAACGAATCTATACATGAAATTATATTTTTTTTTAACATGATCCCAATTTTTTCTTTTTTTCTGTCACAAGTTTTTAGTTAAAGTAATTATAGAAGAAATCTTGGTCGTTTATTGTGCAAGACGAGATGAAGGGAATGCTATCTTCAACGTGTCGTGAAGCGCGTGGACGTATATTTGGTATCTTAAGTTAGTCGAAAAGAAAGTGTCCATCGGAAGAAGCCGCACCTTCGTAACGCCTATGTACACGTGATTTAATGTTGGCGTTAACTTTTCACGTGTTCAGAAGAAGCTGTTTTACGTAATCGTCTTACAGAGATCTAGTAGACCAACCTCTTCTTCGTTTCTACTTTTGATATATTGTTAATCTATTGATATTTTTTCTTATGTATTATTCGATCAAAGATAACGAAGTAGAAAATAAAAAGAAAAATAAATCAAATAAACGAGTATTGAAGTTGTCAACATCTTTTCTGTGTGTGTGTGTGTGTGTAATATCGAATTTACAAATAAAAAATAAAACAAGGAAAATTCTACTTGATTGAAGAAATTATTCTGTGTATCTTTTCTATCGTCTTCCTCTTTTTTTTCTTTCATTGTGTCTCGAAAGATAGCACGATTCGCGTTACTTTCGTAATGAAACGCATGCCCCCGACCGTGTTGGTTGGTTTGTTTTGCGCGATGAAATCGGTAATGTAAAACACGAGAGAATAAAAAATTTCTTTAAAAATTACAAGAGTCTAAGGAACGAAATCCTCTCAGTTACATTGATAATAAATCTTGTTAAAATAACATTGAGAGATATAATTAGCTCGATGAGACTCTGTATTTAAGGATAAAAACAGCGAACAATGACCGGTTTACAAGTTGTACTCTATACTATATCATAAGTTCGAACCAAGCATGTGTGTGGCAAGTGTTGTGTATAAATTGTGACAACTGTGCTTGTAATTCAGCGAGACGTCCTTCGGTAGCAAATTATAATTACAACTGAAATCTCTTGGAGAGTAACGAGCTTCGTTGAATTTTTTCTTTCTTAAATCGTCGTAGTAGTCATCGATAAAACATTTATTACTTTCTTTCAATCCTTTCGCAAAATTATTCAGATCCTTTTAATGAGTCGATTCGTATAAATACTAATATAACCTATATGGAATATTATTTAAAACAAATTTATATTATCTTGATCGATATCCAAAGGAATGATTGATGACATTTTAAACGTACGAGTTTCTTCAACTAAACTGACGTGATAAAGACTACATTTCGAGTGAGTTCATTAATTAGAATGATAAGAAGCAAACGAACGAGGAAGTTTTAACTTCTTTTTTTTCTTCCTTGAAACTTCCTTGATTGATTAATTCACGAACTCGCACGCGATCTTTGCTGTCTCCAAGAATGCTCGGATATTAAAATAGAGATTAATAAAGTAAGAGTTAAGAGGAAACTCGTCTGCTTTCGACGACAACTGCATTCGAAATCAAATGGTTTTATTATAAATTTTTCCGAATGTTATATTCAGGCATAATAGTCATCGTCATTATATAGTATTTCTCTTATTATTGCATACGATCCATAATGACTTTGCTGTTTCGTGTGAAAAAAAGTGAGAAATAAGAAAAAGAAAAGATTGATCCATCATACTATAGTTGAAATCCGTTGTTAAGTCTTTTATCCATCTTGCGTGTAACTCGATGGTCCTTGAAATGTTTGCTCGTTAAATTGTGTTTTAGAAAGCGCGAATCTACAAGGGATTATTATTATTAATCATAATACATGAGGAAACTACTTGATTGGACCTTTGTTTAACTTTTTCACCGAACAAGAGTAAATACTGCTGGCTTTTGTTTTATTGCTAGGTGTGAAAAAGATTCTTCTATTTCTTTCTTCTTTGTACACGTGTTGTTTATCGTAAAAGTTAGGTACTTGTTTATAATACGCTCAACAATCTCTCGAAGAAAAGGTAAAAGGTTTATCTACAATTTATCGAGTATACCTTCGTTATTTCCAAGTTTAACGAAAAATGTAAGGTTTTTCGAAAGCACAAGTATTTCTTAAAGTTCACAGAAACGATAATAACATTTATCTTGTTTATCGGCAGCCTTCATTCGCGTACCTTTCCTTCTGAGAACAATTTCCTAAGTACTTACATGACTCTTTTGATGCTGCTGTTGCGAACAAGTCAATGATCTGTAGTCAAGGACACTCGCGGCCAAGGTAGACTCATTCTGGCCAAGCCTATTTATCCGGTTCCTGCTTACGAACTTACGAGAAGCTTAATACCGTTAAAAAGACAGATCCTGGTAGTTAAAAAATTGTTTTAACCGAATGATTTTTCTCTATGGTATTTTTATCTTCTTTCGACTGTATAAATTTATTTTTCTTTTTGTTTCTTTATGTTCTTTTTATTTTTAACCTTTATACGTTCTCTTTTTATATTCGGAATTCCCGATACACGTCCTTATGTGCACGTATAGAATCTTAGATCTCGAAAACATAGGATCTGAAGTTCACGGTCGTGTTTCTTTCTTTTGTGATACGAAGAGACAAGGCAACAGTAAAATTCTCTTTAGTAGACATATATTTGTATTACGTGGGTGGTTATTACGAATTCTTAAAAGTATAAAAATTCTTCAGAGTCCGGTTATTATGTCACGTCGTCAAGAACGACGACTTTCGACGACTTCGAATGCAGGAAAAATGAAGGAGAAAGAGAGAAAGGTACAAATGATTCGATGACACGTCGCAAATATGCATGCACGCATGCATGTATCCGCTTATATGCGTTTCTTTTTTCGTTACGTACTCAATACGAATGCATAATCGACAAACATTTTCTTTTCTATTGGTAGAAAAATGAAAACAAAATATTTCGAATGTTTCAACATTTCGTTTTATATCTATGGAAAATTTTTTGAATATATTGAAGTTTTCTAGGAAGAAGTTTCGCGTTATTATATTCGAATAAATTATTTGTTATTCGAATGTGGATAAATTTTCTTCTTTCGTGTGCAATCATTGTACCTATGGTTAGATGCACGCATTGAAACACAAACGAGCTTCATTCGCACGGCCCTTTTCTTCAGTTAGTTACAATCAGTCACTCACGCGATCGCGATATTGTCATTTTTCTTTTCCTTAACATGTTGAACGCCACGTCCACCATCGGTGGCGGACACTAGACTTTTCGTTTAGGCCGCGTCAGTCACCGCTGGCTGACAGTATATAATATATATAATATATAAAAACTAATATAATAATATATAAAAACCCTAACGGGGACTTCCTTGAAAATGAGCTTGGCGCTCAACGTGTTAAAGAGAAATCAAAGCTTATGTATATTCATGTGAGTATACAAACATTTAAAACAATTTATTTTATTACATCAATTTAATGTAATGTTATGTAAAAAATATTCTCACTTTATTTATATACTTATCGTGGGTAAATTTTCTAAAATCGAAAAGGAACTTATCTTCCTGTAAAAAAATACGGAAGTACTTTTAATAAATATACAATTATGGTAATGGAAAAAGAACAGTCGAGAGTTTAATCAGATCTAGCGAAATGCTAATTGTTCTCAAACTCGATTATGTTAACATAAAAGAAGAACAATTGTCGTTAGGAAGTACAGTCTGCATCCATAATATTTATTTTATAATAACCATTCAACGTTTATATAACAAGATAGTTACTTCTGCACTTTTCATGTAAACCTACAATCTTTCTAAATTTCATTGTATCAAACACAATCCAATTAAAGACTTTTTGTTATCATTCACTTAAACTTATTTTTCATGTATACATTTCTCTCACATTTCTCTCAGTTTTAATAAATAAATTCCAATGTTTGTATGTTAGAATAATAGGTTATACTAACTCGGTCTACGCTTTTGCTTACGAAACTATCGAGCATGGTACTTTTTTCTTCATCGTCATCATCATCATCATCATCATCATCATCATCATCATCATTATCATTATCATTATCATTATCATTATCATTATCATTATCATTATCATTATCATTATCATTATCATCATCATCATCCTGTCGGTGAGTTAACGAAGTTCTTTGAAAAATTAGAAAAAAAGAGACAATTCTTGGTCGACACTTGTTCTCGCTCGCGCAAAAGCAAAGATAAATATCGATCTTTTCAATCTAAGACACATCTGGCGCGAATAAGAGAAGATAAAAAAGAAAAATAAGAAGAAGAAGGCAGACGATCGATTACGCGGCGGATCGTCTAATTAGACGATCGAGATCCACCGATATTTCACAATCGTCTCTTCTTTTTCTTTCATTTTCTTCACCGTAGACTTCGTCTTTTTGCTTTTGATTAGCAGCATTCGATCTTCGCGCCCAAGAAAATGATGCAATGTTACTTTACCATCTAACGATTGATGGTTTCTTCAATAATCTTACTTAAAGAAAGATCGATTTATCGTATTCTAGGTGTTTACGACGTTGACCTCGTCTTGACTACGAAGAAGAAAGAACAAGAATCTACCTTATTTTCTTCTTTTTCCTCTTGTTAAAAAGAAAGAAAGAAAGAAAGAAAGAACGGGGGGTTATTCGTGTGCCAAAGATATAAGAGAAAGGAAAACTGCGTGGGTACCAATTCTATGCCACACTGTTTGAATTCCAGCTCTCGTATATTTTGCTTCTCATCGTGAATACGATCTTTTAATTTTATTTTTTCTGTCTATATTGTAATTCATTCAAGGATAAAGAATAAATAAAAACGATGCGAATGTACATGCACCATATTTAAGTACGATTTTTGACAAAATTCTCATATTTAATATAAAATATACGAAAGAGCAATGGTCGTGGAATATTGTGATGAATTTTTTTTTTTTCTTAAAATGTACAAAAAAAGGATAGAAATTCTTTCTTACATTCGAGAGTTCGTTGACTTTAGGGCATATAAAAAGAAAGAAAGAAAGAGTAGTTCTCGTCATGATTCTCACGATGTTAAAATCCTTCTGGATATTCGTATCGGCTTCTCATTCTCGATTCGTCGTTCGTCGCTGACGGATTCAAAAAAAAAAAAAACGCGACAAACACATTGGAATAATGTGAAAGGGGAGGAGTTAAGAGAGCAGGCGAACAAACAGAGAAAGAAAGACGAGTAACAACGATAGAGTAATCCTTTGTCAGTGCAAGGTGAACGAGCGCTTACGCGATTCCAGTGTGAAGCAATGTCAAATTTGTTCATAGAATTCTTTTCCTTTTTTATTCCTTTTCTTTTAATTTTTTCTTTTTCAGTCCTGTATTTGTGGACGTTGCAAATCAATTTGCCTGTTTTTCAGTTCTGTTTAGCCACATTTACGTATCCTTTGTAAAATCGATTTTCACAAACGTAGTACGAAATTGAAAGGTACGAAGAGGTGAAGGAGGAGGAGGAGGAGGTGGAGGAGGAGGAGGAGGAGGAGGAGGAGGAGGAGGAGGAGGGGGTGGAGAAGGAAGATGAGGGAGATAATTTCGTACGGTTGCTCCTAATCAATTTATCCTGTTTTTAACAGGTGCTCGAGAATCACGATTTCTTTAAATGACCTCACGTTTACTACGTACATGTTCACTATAGATTATAAGATGATATCAGGTTAATATTAAAGATGATTATTGAAAGAAACGATTAGAGATAATTAGAATTTTTGATCAGGTATACTCGTAAAAGTGTTCTAAATATATTTTAGGATTTATGATTAATATAAACGCATATAATGGTGTTATTAGTTACTTTCGAAAGTTAATCAATTTAAAAAATTTGAATTTTCTATATATATCTCGTTTAAATTTGTTTTAATCTTACAGTATTAATCGTAGGTTTGTTCCTTTCTGACAGATAAAAGAAAGAGACAGGTTGTCTCGGTTTGGAGATCCGACCTTCAGATTGAACAAACCTGTGACACCGGAGAACATTTTAAAAACGTAATCTTCTACTGTCCAGGACGTCCTTGTCGAGAATGGTTTATTTCGCGCCACCACGAAACGCACGATTTTCTCTTTTATTTCGGGTAAAGGCTATCCACCTGATTGGTAGATAAGTACGTACATACATTAACAAGTATATAAATTGTGTAAGTACTTCACGATTAGTATTAATTCGAGATTTTTCGCGGTAATTTACTACACTTTAATAATCGTTAAGCAAAAGATGGAATCAAAATGAACGAGTTTATTTTTCTTTATTATTATTACTTTTTTTTTCTATTCGTGTGTTATTAATAATATCTCCTTAAAAGCGTATGATATAGTTGATCGAATTCTTGTAAGATAAGTCGGAGAAAAAGATTAAAAGAGAAGAGGTAAAAAGTTTATAGGGGTGTTCACCAGTTGGAAAGGATTCGAGAAAAAATTTCATCGCCGTGTGAAATTATGGCAAGGACATGCCTTGATCTCCGTCTTATTGCCAACCCTGAACCTTTGTCCGCTTGTATCCCGGAGCTGCTGCTTGTCGGTCTCTCGAGTCTTCTTCTTCTTCTTCGTCTTTTTCATTTCTCCCTCTTTTCTGTTTCTCTTTCTCTCTTTTCCTTTCTTGTTTTCTGTGCTCGTTCAGTTGGCTTGCTTGTTCGAGACCACAAAAATGTCTAATTGCAGCGCGGGTGCGTACGATCCGATACAGGTTTCTCTCTCTCTCTCTCTCTCTCTCTCTTTCTCTCTTGGTATCCCGTAGAATTGCATTCATTTTGCTTTTACAAAGAACACGAAAGAGAAAAGGGAAAGAGAAAAGGAATAGAAAAGATGGAGCGGGAGAGAAGGAGGAACTTGAAAGTACTTTTGCCAAGAGATGACTTTTATAATTTATATGCGTAGCATGTTCAGTATACGATTAGTATAACTGCAATAAGCATGTCTGTTTTAGCGATAAAACAGCGGTGTTCGAGTATACACGTGCATAATTCTTTCATCGTTCTCCTCCTTTTCCTCCTATTCTTCTTCTTCCCATATTTATCTTCACGGATTCACCAATTTCAATAATAAATTTCTTTATCTGCACCTGTTAAAAGATTGGGAGGAAGAAAAAAAAGATTTTTATTCGGAGCGTGTCGAGTCATTGGCAAATTTACTACCAAAGGACGTTGAGGTGAAAACGAAAATCCGTCAGACGAGATCCATATCCTTATTCGTTTGAATGACGTGGAGAGAGAGAAAGAGAGAAAAAGATAAGCACAATAAAAAAAAAAAAAAAAAGAAGTTAATGGCGAAAAAATGTTGTTTGCGCTTACATTTCGAAGACGTTAAAATGATCGATCATTTTTCTTGTAGTCATCCTACAGGATTTATTATCTTAGTAAATATACGTATACCGGTTAAACTTTGTTAACTGTGTCTTTCAAACATACCCGGAACTCCATTTTGTACGGATAATTATTCGTTTATTGTCTTATCTCTTTTTTTGATGATTAAATTAGAGAATGGTGAACAGTTTTAGGTAGCTCTCCTATCGTTGTTGTCTTTCATTATTATTCTTGTTCTCGTTTCGTTATCGTTTAATGTTTCGTGCTTTTAAACGAATGCGCGAACCCACAGAATACTGGTCGCATAAATCATTTACGCCTCCGAATAAGGATCCCATTCGAGATCTGGTTAAAAATAGAAACAGCCGTGTTAACGGACCACGCGCATCCAGACAAACTTCTGTCATCTATATTTTTTCTTTTTTATGCGCTCATCGAAGATCCTCCTTTGTTCTTTTTTTTCTGCTATATGACAAAAGTACCAGCGAGAGATTTGCATTTTCGGAAATTCCTAATTTGATCTACGTTGTTTTTTTTTTTTTTTTCATATTTTGTTTGATTTGGTTTCTAATAATTCTTTCGATGACACGTCACGCGAAAAGATTGGCAACAAAATTCGATATTTTTTTAAGCTTACAAGATTAAAATTTAAATCGTAATATTTTATTCCATCAGGAATCATTGCAATCGATGAGTTGATCCACGATTAGTTAATTCCTTCAGGAAGCGTACGTTGTAAAAATATGTATACTCTACTTATGTTATACTTAGAGTTTATGGCACTCGTAAAGAGCTTTTATATTGACTTGACTGATCGAAGTTTTATGATTTTTTTATTTTTCCTTTTTTTTTCTTCCTTCATTTATTAATTAGTCCTACCGTCATTTTATACAATGCGACTTCGAAGTGAGTCACTACGAGTGGTGTCAGTTAGTTAGAAATGCGTAATATTTTATCAGGAAGTGGTAGATGCTCAAGAAATGTTTGTAGTTTGTGTCTGGATTCGCATTACAAAGACTGAATTTTATGACAAAACAAAAATTATTTATGAGTCGATCTGTCTGTCGACTAGTTCGTATCATATCTAATAAGGAAGTGGTAATAATGTGCAAGGTTGGTAAAGTTAGCATTATGATTTCTTAGGATATTGTTAGTGTTGTTAGATAATTCCATCGTAGAACGTTACACATTCCACGTTTTATAAAATTGATTCATTACGGGAAACAAGAGCGACGAAGGATTTTTTTTTCAAATCCTTACTGTATCATATGATGCGCATGTGCGTTATATTTCAAAGGTCGTTCATAAGAAGTATCCAATTAACATCAACACAGGATAATTACGATCTTTGGAATGCCATATCTCTTCTGCTTTTAACGAGGTTACTTACAATGTAATGCGATATGCATTAACTTTAATTATCACCGAGTCAATGAATTTGGTTGTCTTACTAATTGCTTCAGAATCACACGGAAGTTTATATTTATTCCCTTGTTTCAATTAAGATAAAATAATGAGGAGAATAGTAATTGTGTTAAGTTACACAGTCATTTACAAACTTTTAAAATGAAATATTAGTTATAAGCGATCTTATCATTTTATGATTTTTATTTTATATCCAATTATTTATATCCAATGAAAATAAAATTATTATTTAAAAACAAATTATTATCTTCAATAATCTTCAAGCTAAATTTATTCAATTTCAGGTTATAAAAACGTTGTAGTAGCTTTATGCATAACTTCATCTAATTATAATTTTATATTTTCACTAATAGTGCGTGCATTTACATCTCCGTTCGCAATACACTAGTAACGATTTCAATGCTTGTACAAGAAAGTAGTTTCAAAGAATTAACTCTAACTTACTTAATGTCTTACCAAATGAATCATTTATATTCTTCCCAAACTTTCTCCAAGAACTTGAGTGTTTTTCGTACGAAAAACATGTCATTCGTTTAATCAAGATTACATAATAATTCTCTTAAAAGCCATAGCCCGTTTATTTCATTCAGAAAGAAAAGAGAATTTTGTACGATATTCGTTCCAACCTACGATTCGATTACCAGGCCATAACAACCTTAACACAAAAGATAAGCTACCGAGTTAAAGCGGATTATATAATTTTTTTATTAGCTAACGGTTTACAGGGTAGATAGATACTTTTTATTATGCGTTAGTTATAGAAGAATCGGTGAAAGTTATCGAAGTTAAAGTAGGGTTTCCATTTTTATCGTTTTACTCAACATTCCAATCTGATAACGTAACAACTTTATATATATATTAGGGTGGGTCAAAAAAATGAATTTTTTTTTTTTCAAGTGCCACGGAAAAATGGGTTGCTAGACACCTTAAAACAATTCTCACCAAAAATGAGCTCTTAATTTTAATAGGAAGATCCTCCGCATCGAAGTTTTTTATTTTCTTTTCAGTCTAATAGATAAAAATTCATACCTCATTATTTATTGATTGTACAGAAAAATGTTCTTGACAAATTTTGTAGGAAATTTAATGCTCTACAAAAAAGGTATCTTATATTTTTTTTCCGTAAACCTCACTATTTGAATGATATTGAAGATTTAAATTTGATGATTTTTAGACAAATTTCATTTTTGTTTATGAATTTTATAACGTGACAATAAATGACTATTAAAAAGTGCACAATACAAATTTTTGTAGGAAATTAACTGCTCTATAAAAATGGTGTCTTATGTTTTGGCGATTAAATTAAGCGTTCAAAAGATATTTAGAGACAAAAATCAGTACACATGAAAGTTTGATGATGAATATCTTTTGAACGCTTAATTTAATCACCAAAACATAAGACACAATTTGTATAGAACAGTTAATTTCCTACAAAAATTTGTATTGTGCACTTTTTAATAGTCATTTATTGTCGAGTTATAAAATTCATAAACAAAAATGAAATTTGTCTAAATATCATAAAATTTAAATCTTCAATATCATTCAAATGAATGACTATTAAAAAGTGCGTAGAAAGAATAGAATGAATCTTAGGACGTTAGTGGAATCATCCTTTGGGTGCATCGTTTTCTTGCAAATCCGCTTTTTAACTTGCCTCCGAGGAGAAGAACTCAACTCGAAGGACACCAGACTGCATGATTATGGTAATAAACGATCGGACGTTGCACCCTGCTACATGTGTATATACTTTTATTAAGACGACTAAGAAGTCTATGGGATTTACCATCTGGTAATACAACTTAATACATAGCTATTATTTTATTTCTTTTTCTCGATTTTCATCTTTAATTTTTTTTCATTCTTCCTGACCTTGGATAAAGATCCGTGAGAAGAAATTAGTTAAACATAGAATTTCGTGATTATGTGATTTTTATTTTACAAAAGAAATATCAAGCAATAGTAATATTTTAGGTCTAAAAAAAATCTTATGAACAATTTAAATAATATAGATAATACTATTCGCTATTAAATGAACTGTTACAAAATATTTTTAAAAACTTTAGTAAAAATGAAGCTACTGATATTTTGTTATTATTTATTATTAAATTGAAATCTTCAAAAAAAATTTGTTTAATCAGTCACCTTTTGGCGTAACTTTCGGCTTAAATAATTTGAATTTCGCGCTCGTTAAAATACCAGATTTTTTTGACGGCACGAAATATATACGAAAATATAACTTTTATACTGACACTGGGAATTTTTCTTATTAGGAATCACTTAATTCTTACTCTCTTACGTGCTCATTGACGTATCGAAAAGTGTCGTGACTTTTATAGATCTTTACGACGTTTGTCCGCTTAACTGATATGATAAATAAGATGACTCGTCATGGTACAAGGCAAAATTCGATTAACTCTTTTTGTGGTATAAAAATAATTCTACTGTCATACGTGACTTACATAAGTACAGTGAAAGTATAACAAACGTGAGACAATGGATGCAAATGTCGGAAGAATTGTCGATAATAAATAAACAAAAGATCTTGGTCAAAATTCACTCTTATATTTTTATCTTTCATGTTCGAATTGATTGTCGATTCATTTCCATCATCATCCCCCCTGATATTTTTTTTTCCAATTTATGGTGATCCTTTAGGTACCATTTTATATACGTTTCTTTTTCGCGGAAACTTGTCATGGCATTTGTGTCATTGAAATCGATCCGTAATCGGTGAAACATCATGGAACTGCCATATTAGGCGACACCCTCTAAAGTGGTGCATTGCGTGTGTAATATGTGTATATGTACGTACGTGCGTTCGAAAACGGGGCTCGTTACGAGGTGTGTCCCGATTTTAATTTCTTAGCCCTGAGAAAAAAGCAATTTATTTCGTTGTACGAAAAAGTGTAAAGAAAAGATTATCACGAACGGATTCGCGCCATACTATAGTAATAGTCACGATTATTGAAAAGTGATTTCGTCTAATAGACTAATCTGGATCAGAAAATCTAGATCCGTGTTTCTACAATGTGTTGTTAAAATATTGCTGCAAACGTTCTCCTAATATCATCCATTGTGCTCATCGCAAAATGTTTCCCCATTATTTATCGGCTTGTTACGACACTCGTTCGTATTCCTTTTTGATATCCCTAATGTACAATGAAAAATGAAGGAGCATATCGAATCGCGAACGTGAAGTGAAGAGGACAGAATTCGAGATATCCCATAACCTTTCTAGAATGTGTCAAATGTTCAACATTATTCATGAAGTACACATTTAAATTAAATGAACGACAAAGAAAACGCAAACTGGTCTTTGCATCTCATATTTTTGTTCTCTCTCTCTCTCTCTCTCTCTCTCTTTCTTTTTTTTCTTTTTTTCTCTCTTGACAATGGATATATCATTAATGAATTAAAAAGAGCTTTATTAAGGGATCTTACACGTAACTTCATCCGCTTTTATCGGAAGGTATAGTATGAAACAAAAGTGTTCGATCACGAAACGCGAGAGTCCAAGTGTTATCGATTGCGTAACCAATACATAAATAACTGTGTACAATAAGCTACTGCAAGATTGATATGCGTTTCTTTAAACTCGACCTCAATCATTCGACAAGAGTTTTTCTTCCTCTTGTTTATAACTTTTCTTTGGAAACAAATCGTTTATCGTTGATCGTTGCTTCTAATTAACCTATTTTTTTTTTGACATTGTAAATGTTCACTAAATTAATGAAAAATAAAATTGATTTCAATAGAGAACATTTGTAAATGTTGTAACATCGATTATGAGTATAGGAAATGTCCGAATATGTAATAATTTTTCACGTAATAAGAATCGAAGTAGGAATTATTATGCCCGCGTGTTTCCGACAGACGTAACATATTAAAATCGATATACATGATAATATGAAGCATACAATTTATCCTACGTTTTCATTAAATTTTAACTAAATGATAGACTTTAAGGGAATACGTATACGATATTACTTCCCGTTAGAAATTTCTAAATAATCATTGGATGCAACAGGTGATATAAACCAGCCGACAAAAATAAAAGGAACAAATAGTTACCGTTTTCTCGTACGATATGAGAATCTAAATTTAAGACTAGTGCAATATATTTCCAAAGTCAAAAGTTCGTATGGTTGTTCCGTAGGTACTAAAATATCGGCTCGTAAAACGACCATTCGCGGGAGGTATATATCGTGTTGCAGCTGGATGCAATTGGGTTTGCAAAGTATGCGCGCGCGCATGTGTGTGTGTGTGTGTGTGTGTGTGTGTGTGTGTGTGTGTGTGTGTGTGTGTGTGTGTGTGTGATGTATATATATATATACTCGATGCAAATCCGATATTAAGCTGCGAAAGGTACCAGGACGCGATATAACACCAGCGTGTGCAACCCACGTCGTACGATCGGACCAGTTCGAACGAGTTTGAGACGAAGGCGAACCGCTCGACCCACGAAAAGCATCAACAGCACAACGACCAAAAGTGAAAGGGATCTAAGTGGGAGAAGTACCTATTGAAGCTCCCCGACCTAGCATAACCAGTGAACACCACAATACTTCGATGGTAATTTAAACAACACAAAAATTCTTGATGGTGTTAAATGCTTTTTGATACATTTTGGAAAACTTTTGGCATATTTTCTTTTATTCTCGCAATTCGATCTCTGTTCCGCTATTTTTCTGCCTACATGAGATATAAAAAAATATGTGTGCAGATCACACGTGTTAGAAGTGAAACCTTCAAAAAAACTAAATTTCAAAAGAGAATGAAACGAGTGCACAGTATCAAGAGTAATATGTGGGATTTATTTATTGTAGGATTTAATTAAATAAATTTATTGTAATATTTAAGATTGTAGGATTTATTTATTATAATATTGCTACCATATATAACAAAGAGCACCGGTATGATCTCTAGGTGGAATAGTTGATAAAAACTACACTTTTACATATTCAAGCAATAAAAATTGAATGCTGAATGCGATAGTCATAGATAGACACCAAAATCGTAGAATGTTTTTATAGAGGGAAATATAATTTTTCATAAACTAAGTAAATATAAAGTATTCTTTTTGTGAAACTCAGGTATAAAATTTTATTGGTTACGATGGTTTTCGAATTCTCACTCTTATCTACATTTTTGGGCTGTCTAACAAACATCTTAGGAATGACGAAATAAAGACGTTACAAAAAACATATGAAAATTACTGCTGGACTGAACGAAGGTTCTGGTATAAATGCAATGAGAACTCACACATAGTGATCTTTTCTCGAAATGCTTTTTCAACTTCATAGCCTGTTACACTTCGAGACCCTTAATATTTATAACATATCTCGTGTTTATTCTTTGAACCACAAACTTATCTTTCTAAATACTCTCGTCTAAATAAAGATCTGAACAACAAAAAATCCAAAGAACGCATTGAACCGTATCGCTCTCTCAGCTTATCGAACTATGTACACGAGTTACAAATTTGGGCTCCATGGTAAGCTCTACCGATTCACGCTAGGCGTTCCACATTTTTAAAATGTTTATATTTTATTGAAAAATTAGTATGTTTCCTAAATACGCAAATATTATAATAAATAAAATAATTTTCTTATATGCTTAGGTAAATTCATGTCTTTGGATATTTTTTATAAAAACATATAAAAATCAAATTCAACAGTCATATTTTGATCTTTATGAATCGAATAAATTTTATGAAGAAACAAAATAAAAATTTGTCAGTATTTTACTTGCTTTTGAATGGAGTTTGTCAGCTACTTCTAATGTATTCTACAGTGTTGTCCAATTCTTTTTCTCTTATGTATCTTGTTATCATTTTTTTTTTTTTTTGTAAAATTTTGCAGACAATACTTTGCAGACTACTGTAGAAAAAAAATTGAAAAAATAAAAAATCAATCAATGAGACTCGAACCAGCAATCTATCGGATACGAGTCTAGGTCGATTCGCGTTACGCTATAGTTAACAGTATTCGATATAATATTTAAAGAAATAGTATATAGGAATACAAGTAAATCTTTAACCCCAATTTTCTCAAAAACGACTGTACCTAGGAAGCTAATTACTATACACTGTATGTACGGTCTGTAATCGTAACGAACTCATAAATTTATAAAGTTTCATAAACGTCTCAAAAATACAAGCTCTGGATTCTCTGTGAAATAATATGAGTCTACGCTTCGTAGTATACAGTAGCACACAAACACACACATATATATAACCAGAAGCGATAACTACGAAGCAGTGCATAAAGAGGAGACCGAGAATAGGAAAAACTGTATAGCTATATTCTGTCTCATCCTTTCACAGGCTCTATCCTATATGTTTGTCTCTTTTTCTCTTTTTACTCAGTATCGTGGCTGTTTAGTCACCACGCTACATTTTTTTCTGTCTCATTCTCTCGCAGACCCAATGTATGTTTGTCTCGTTTTCTTTTCTTACTTAGTATCTTGGCTGTTTCATCACCGCGTTATGACACATTTGCCGTTATGACACGTTTCAATTTTTCAAATCACACTTATTCTAAAGAAATTTTCACTTCAACAATTTTTTTTTAAATACGAATCTACATTTTTGGAAGTGAAAACCTCTTCAGAATGGAGATGATTTGATCGCGAAAATAAAAAATATCTTTTTTATGATCATTAGTTCTTAAGTAATTATATTACGTGTCTCGATGATAGTAAAATGTAGTCATGCTTGTCATGCTTAAATCCACAACGTTCAACGCTTAAATTCAAATCTTGGCGCTCTCCGCCATCTTATCTTGACATACGCCTTCTTTACGCCATGCGCCCTCTTTATTCATATTGTTTCGTTGTGCTGAAGCATCAACACGTTTTTTTGCAAGTGTTGAATAAGTAATTAAAATTTTAAAGTGATGAATAAAGGTTTTTTATATTAAATTCGACATGGGAAAAAGCGCTCAAAATCACGATCTAGATCAAGATCTCCATCACGAGATTCGAAGCGCAGGAAAGATGACAAACTGAACAAACTCAGTTCTCGCGTTGATAATAACCTCACAAAAATTGTCACAAACGATCCCGCTGAAGGCGGGCGAAGTTTGATCAAGATTATATGAAGTGTCTCGTTCGAAGATGATAGTCTCCCTCGCTGATCCTTAAAAAAAAAGATAAATAAATAAATATTAGAATTATTGGTATTCACTATCATCTTCTAGGTAAGTCGTGATAATTTCAAACACGAAACAATATGAATAAAGAGGGCGCATGTCGAGATAAGATGGCGGAGAGCGCCAAGATTTGAATTTAATCGTTGAACGTTGTGGATTAAAGTATGACAAGCATGACTACATTTTACTATCATCGAGAACGAGACACTTCATATAATCTTGATCAAACTTCGCCCGCCTTCGGCGGGTTGATCGGTCAATTATCCAAAAAAGAAGATGAAGACACAGAAGGAAAGAAATTAAAGTGAATTTCTTTTTTTCAAACGTTTGAACGTCTAATAATAATCTCGAAAATTTTGATTGCTATCAAAAAAAAAAAAAAAAAAGATGACCTTCGTTCATTCTTATTACTACTTACTCACCTCATTAAGCTTAAGAAACTAAATCTAACGTAAGTGTTTATTTAGTTGTTCCAAATGAGTAGTACTTTGATTAAACTTTTTTACGACTTTCTACGCTACTCACAATGTAGATTTTAGAGATGTCGTCGTTCTTTCAACATTTTTAATAGTCTAAGAAGATGACGTGACTTGCTTTGGTATTTGCATTCATCGAAATATTTTAGATATATTATCACATTATCAATCGTTGTTGACGATCATTTACATACCAGATCCAGTGCACCTTTTGAAAATCTTGAAATTTCTTAAATCTAAAGTAAAACCACATTTATCTGTCTGTTGTTCTTACAATTCTCGGATTCTAGAATTGTCGGTAGAATCAAGCAAACTATTAAGAATAACAGTCACATTATACGACTTCTTGCAGTCTTTGGTTATGGATGATAAGCATTGCTTTGTAATAGCATCGGTGATGATGATGATCCTTTGACTGGCGTTCTAACAACGTCCGGATCGTGATTTCGATGCCTCGAGATCGTGGTAGTTGTTTGCGGTTAAACGGAAATGTTATTCTCGAGGTTCTACCTTGACAATAACAAACGGAAGATTCTTCTTGAAAATCCTTACTTCGTGCTTTATCAGGAAGAAAATAAATCACTTTTAAAAAGATTACGCTAAATGCTTATTAAATTATTTTCTCAATCATAATTTTTATGACGAATCTGTTAATGCGTACCTAAACCTGATTGTTTATACGTTTCAAATGTTTTTTTAATAATTTCTATGAATCGTGTAAATGAAATTATTAGGAAATCTTATGTAGAAATATACTGTAAACGTTTAAAAATATCTTATGGTGTAAAATATTGTTCTATTAAAATTTCACGTATGAAATTTTTACAGATACTTACGAAATTTCTCATCATTTCGTTATTATTGTTCCACAATTTCGACCCAATGAATTGCGCAAACACTTTACACCAAATAAATTAAAAGAAGAACTAACGAATCGTTGTTACATCTCTTCTCTTCTTTTGGTGTGTCCCATACGATAGAAAAAATCATTGCGGCGAGAATTATCCATGTGTATAAAACTATCCTTGCAAATTGCGGTCTCGGAACGCTCGTAAGTTCTCGTAATGTAACTTGTAATAATAACCACGTTAGTATTAGAGTCGACGGATAGGATAACAGAAATTAACGCCATGTTTTTTTCTTTTCTTTTTTTTTATTTATATTGTTCTTTCATTCTTTCCTTCCTTTTATTCTTATTTTTTTATTCTTATCTTTTAGAGTGCCATTGAAAAAATCGTAAAATAACGATAATTCGACAACAATGTTAAAAGCAAGCCCAATTTTAATTTGAAGAAAATCATTGTGCATTATTTAGTTAATTAGATGCGGATACTTATCGTGTTTGCAACGAAAAATCATTTACCCACGATTCTACCGGAACAAACCGTTTAATGAACCAGAAGAAACACGCTAATCAGAGAAACACTAACATGCAATCTCGTGTAAAATTAAATTAATTTCCCGTGCTGTTGAATTATCCTCGAACGATATAGATTCCTATTAGATGTGAAAAAAGTTAATTGTCTTTGGTAAACGTCCGCATACTCTCATTTCGAGAATAATTCATTCATTATTAGAAGTATAAAGTCGATACAAGGAAGATACAAATTAATGTCTAACGAATCTCTCGTTATACCAATGTTGACTTTATTTTTTTTTCTCTTTTTTTCTATATTTTTCATTTTTCAAGGAAAACTATTTTATGATTATCTTTCTGGTAACTTCGTAATAAACAAACCATTAAAAAGAAACCTTAAAACGTTAATTCAATCATTGTTTTATATTGTTGTAAATATGATATTATCCCTTAAGAGGAGAAAATTTTTTGATCGTCGATGTGTAACATTTATTCGACCATGAAAAAAATGATATCACTTAATTACAACCGAGGATGAAATTTTACGATCACTCGAACACGAGATATCGTGAAATTATTACCACTGAAACGATCTTGGTTTCTTTTTCTCTCTGTATATATGTATTTGTGTGTGTATGTCATCGATCTTAAAAATATCAAAATTAAAATCAAGATTTAATACAGACGAGAGATAAGATATCATACAAATATAAACGGATATATTATATCAATTCGTTTCCATAATTATCATTTAATCGAGGTTACGTGAAATTACATGATTTTAAATCGATACTTACGGGAATGAGTAAATTTATCGATATATAATAGATTGTTTAAGAAAGAAAAATCCATACTTGACTATCCACAAGGTCATGGTTCTAATGGTTTTATTAGACAAATAATGTGTTACATTATATTATGCACTTATTGAGATGATCACACGTATTATCCGCTAACACAGAAATGACTGTTTATACATGAAAAAACTATCAATGAAAAAAGAAAAAAAAAAAGATTTATGAAGATTGAAATGGTCTGATGTAAGTTTTTACTACAACTAATTCTCCTCCTCCTCCTCCTCCTCCTCCTCCTCCTCCTCCTCCTCCTCCTCCTCCTCCTCCTCCTCCTCCTCCTCCTCCTCCTCCTCCTCCTCCTCCTTGTATCTTTGCACAATTTTTCGAAGAAAGTTTAAATTGTTTCTAATGTAATAGTTTTTCTACATGCAAAGACAAAAAAAAAAAAATATATATATATATATATAGAAAATATACTTTCTTTGGTTTAAGTTACCCGCGCTTTCATAGACCAGCGCGCCTCATAATAGAATCGTTAGATTAGTGAGCTGAGAAACATAGGTAGGAATAAGAACAAAGTCGAGGAACGAGTCAGTCTAAGAAGAAAGCCCAATAAGAAAAGACAGACAGACAGACAGATAGATAAATAGATAAATAGATATAGATTTAACGTACTAGGAAAGTGAGTGCTAAAAGGGAAGAATAGACATAATTGTCGTTTTTCATTTCAGGTAATATTAAATTGTTCATTTTGTAAATATTGTATATAGAAAAATGAGGTTGACATAGACATAAATTCATTTCAGAACAACACTTTGTGCTATTCTTGATCGTTTTATCTGAACCACTCCTATTCTGGTCTTATATATATATATATTTTTTTTATTATATATATTTTTATAATATATATATATATATATATATGATTATTTTTTCTGTTTCTCCTTTCATTTTTAATTTTTTGTCTTTTTTTTTAGTATTGTTCTTGGAATACTAATGTTTTTTTTGTTTGTTTTTATTATTATTATTTTTTTTTAAATAATCTGTTACTAGAATCGCATAGTATATGTTATAAAAGAAAAAAGTATCTCTGATGGTCCAAGTACTTACAATTAGACGGCCTCGATCATAGTCACCATTCTCTGTTTCTTATAGGTGATGATCATCTCCACGATCTTTATAAACGCTTCATGTCATAAGATCCGCCTACGGTTAATGTAAAACGTTCTTCGGTTTCTAGACAATATTTGCAACACCCACACTACGATATTACTCATAGAGACAATAATTTATTAATTTATACGAAATGATTAAGGAAATATTTTGGATTTCTTTATTAGTGCATTTAATAAACAGAAACATTTATATTTATTCGAACTAGAACAATAATTTATTTAGATAGATTTAGATAGGATAACTGTACGTCCGTTAATTTTTACCATACCACGATATTTCTCTCAACAAAATATGATTTTTTTTTTTTAATTTTTAATCCTTTTTCTTCTCCTAAATATACACGGAAAAATTTTTGTTTTTACACAACTAAAATAATAATTTATTAAATTCAATTACACACACGCGCGCACATTAATATTTCTTACACAAAATGATCAAAGAAAAACCATTAGTAATTCAATAGAAAGATCATAATTTATTAACACAATTCTATCTATGCTTCAATATTAATTACAATTCGTTCGATACATAATAACCAGTAAAAACAAAATCGTTCGAATTAAGAGAGATACTTTTTACTCTCGATGATTAATTCACCTAGACCAGTGGTTCCCAAAGTGGGCAATATCGGCCCCTGGTGGGCGATGAAGCGGTCCAGAGGGCGATGAGGACCACAAGTTAACTTTGGGGGGTGGGGGAAATGAACTATTAAAAAGGAAAAAATGTCAACGGAGGTCGACCCGCGCTGCTATACTACGCTACACAACAATGCCGGTATATCGATACTGTGTCAATAGTAATAAAACATTGGAAAGAAATTCCCTTATTAAGGCTTTTTTGTTTCTTATCTCCGCGCCTAATGGGCTTGGTGGGGCGATGAAGCGGTTCAGGGGGCCAAGGAGGCAATTAGTGCGGGTGTGCATTCAAAAAAGGTTTAAAAAAAGGTCATCAAAAAATTTCCAAGAGGGAAGGGATCAATAGGACAAAAAAATTTTGGTTAATAATATTGCCAATATAAAAAAATAAGAAAAAGCAAATTTTTATTGGAAATAAAACATTGTACATACTGCGAGATCGTTCCTCCCTCGATAATTAATTCACTTGTACAGTCGTGTTTGATCTCACACGAAGAAGGCGCACGCGAGGACCTTGGGATTCAGAACCCGAAGCCTGACTTCGTCCGTAGGAGGCCTATAAATTCCAACTTACCCGTTCACCGGAATGTGCATTTTTTAGCGGTTACGGTGGCGTGCAAGGGCAAGGCTTTTTTGCGATGCGATAGAATGGTCTGGGTAAAAGAGAAAAGAGAGTAAAGGGATACTCAAAGAAAGAACGACGAAAGGGTTGTATTAAGAAGGGAGGAGGGAAGGGAGGGGTCCCTCCCGAGAAAAAAGAGAAGTGTAGAAGTGGAGAAGAGAGAAAAAAAAAGGAAAACCCGAACCGGTTGATTCATCGACGTTCGTCTGGTTGCGGATGTTCAGGAGCTATCGAACAAAGACGATGAAAATAACTCGTGAAGATGGGGGTCTAGACTTGAAAATCGTTTTCGTTCCGAAGGCCGTAGGTCGACGACGTTAGAAATTCATTCCTCCCGTTCCACGCTTTAATAACAACCACAGATATCGATTTAACGAGATGGATAACATGCGACGACTATAGTACCAAGCACGTAACTCTTTTTAATACAACGATGATCGTAACAAGAGTTTTGTACTTTTCAGCTGGTATATAAATATCATCGAGACTTCATCTATTTTTTTCGATCGTGCTAACCATGGAAACTACATAAGGAGCACGAACTCCATGTATACAAATGTGATATAAAAATAAGAGGGCGCCCGTGTTCTATTTGTACCAAAATGGAATGGGAATAAGGCGGCAGTTTAAAAAAAATTATAATACGAAATTAAGGGTAATCATTTAGTTTGTTCAAGTATAAATAAATGAAATTAAATAAATGATTCTTTAATAATCGTAAAAAAATGAGCAAATATTAATAATAATAATAATAATAATAATAATAATAATAATAATAATAATAATAATAATAATAATAAATTTAGATTAAATCCTAATCATTTAGAAAAAAATAGTATTAAATGTAAATTTTATTGATAATAAAATTCAGTCAAATAAAAGTAATGATATTTGTATTTTTTCAATAATTATTTACAATACAAAGTTAAAAATATAAGTTAAATACTAATACTAATAGTCATGGAGACTAAATAAGGAGAACTACTTACCTTTGGTACTTTAAAAAACATAGGTTTTTTTAAACTCAATTCCCGTCTTCGTATGAGATCAGTTGCACTCCCACTATTGCAATTTTTAACTGCGCACACCCTGCCCATTTTTATATTTATAATTTTTTATTATACTTATTTTTAATATTTACTTTCTTATTATTTTTTGTTTACATACAAGTATTAGGGTTAAAAACTATTTGCTCACTTCACGAATCGGTACGTTACTATATTCAAAACAGTACAAAAGGAACATTAGCGACACTAGTGGTGAACCAAGAAACCTTAAATATACGATTTGCGTGGACAGATTTTGGCAATTAATACGTTTGAGTGCGTGCTCCTTATGTAGTCTCCATGGTGTTAACGATCGACCGATAATATTTTAGGATCAATATTATGGCATGTATTCTTTTTATTCGGATTATCTTGATTTATGTTGCACGAATTTTTGTTCGGTTATGTTCAGGGGTAACACCACTATAGAGCCTGAAAAAAGACTTTTTTGGGGAATTTTTTTTGCGAAAACTAAATGAGGAATAGAATTTCCCTTTTGAGGGTTGGTTAATCATATATTGAACTATGTAAACAAATATTTTTATTGATTTTAGATAGAAAATGGCGTCGGTATTCGTGACTGAACAAAACCCTGTTTTTTTTTTTCTAAAACGGGCGGACTCATACCTGGACAACTATGAGACCTAGAATAAAAAACAAAAGAAATTCTTAATCTATGTACTATTATCTTGAGAAGAACATACGGATCTTTCCCTACGTCAAATTTTGTGAAAACGGCGCAACTTTGAATAAAAAAATCGACTTTTCAGATCAAACTTTAACAGAATACTTAACATGATATCATGCTTAAAATTATTTTTCGTAGTTTTAATAAGTGATCTTTGATCGCGTGAGTTTGTGTGAATAAACTACTCAAGTATCTTGTCGATTGCCTATCGAAGAACGAGAACGTCCTTTGCTGTGAGTACACGTGACCCTAACCTTAGGATTATACATAATAAAAAAAAAAATATAGAAAGAAAGAAAAAGAGAAAAAGAGAAAGAAAGAATGAATGATCAAGACGATGACTATGACGACAATGCATGGTCGTGCAAACTACATTGGCGGTCCTTGACGGCCGAACTAGATCGAGGATCGTGTACACCTCAAGCTTGTTCCGGGAACCTTAACGAGAGAACATTAAGCATAACGAAGGCATTCTTCGAACGTTCGCATATCCACCTCTTGTCGATTGAACAAAATAAAAAAATAAAAAATAAAGTAAAAGAAAAGAATTATCAAAACTGTCGATCAGGATTACGAGATATGGGGATTCGCATTCGAGAAGAAGGAATCTTTTAAGTAACTCAACTTTTCGATCTCTCTTGAATCCTTTTGCAGGATGCAAAAAAAAGAAATAAAGAAAGAACAGGAGGAGAATTGCTTGACCTGGTGCCTCGACCCCAGCTCGTGATTGTATTATATATATAATTTTTATTTTTTTTATTTTTTTTTATTTATTTTGTTAAGCGGTACGATTGCGTTAATTAAAGATATTCCATCATTTCGCATGCAGATGATTAAAAGTTTACTGTAGTCTTTTTTCTCAATTAATTCGTTTAATAGCTAAAGAGTTTATTTTTTTATATTTATTCCAAAGTATATGAATTATAATTTAAAATTATAGAATTTTTTTGTATGCACGTGTATTCTGTACCTCATCTAATCTGCTAACAAATAACGTAAGAGTAAAACAAACGGTAAATTATATTCTTCGTGGAAGAAAAGACGGTCGGTAGTATAGGAACGTTGTTAGGAAGTGTTCAAAAACCATTTCGTTCTGTTAATTGACCTGGTCTCTTAGTACCACTGGCCTTTTTTACCAACCATAATCATCGTAACACGAGAGCTTATATACTTATGTATTCTTTTGCCCTCAGTAGCGAGGACGTCACCTCGAAACGAGGTTAATCGCACGAAACGCGTTAGCGCGACATCACGAAAGAAATCGCGAGATGTTTTTTCGTTGTTCTTTAAGAAAATGAAGATGAAGATGAAGTTTACGAAGTATTCGTCGCATTCTTTTGGCACCATGATATCATAGCAATATTAACATCATCATCGTCGTGTAATACTAACCAAACATTACATCGAGAGTCTTCTTTATGACGTAATTTATCTTTATAGCGTGATTAAAAGTAGGATGGTTACGAAAAGAAAAATAAATCAGTTAAGGTAATCGCGAAACTGATACTGATGCGTTCTTATTTTACATCGCTTGAGGACTACTTTCCCATTGCTTGAATACGAAAGATAAATATATCTACGTATGTAAGTAAGTACTTTAGAGGAACGAACAGAGAACAGTAGCGCGCGGTATCTTTTGTACAATGAAATCGTTCTTGCCCTTTCATGGTGTTAGTCCTATCTTTTGTTTGGAAATTCGAGTAATGTTGTAATAAATATGAAACTCATACGGAGAATCGCTACTGTAAAAAACGAATGAAAAGGAATCAGGAACGATTTGTTTGTGTGTATGTGTGTATTTATTTAGTCGAATGACGAGATACGACAAATTTGTGGACCACAAAAATCACTCAGTGGGTACAAATGTAGAAAGAAAATAAAAAAAATAAAGAAATAAAGAACAAAGAAAGAAAGAAAGCAATGTAGCTAATTGTTTGGTAATAGTAACCACAACGATATTCACAAGTCACAACATCAACTTCTCATATCTTAAGATTGTCTTGCTATTCGAATTGGTTGCACAAACTTAAAGTGCTGATTTAAGAGACTGGGTTGAAAGAAAGAAACAAGAAAAGAAGGATAATGAGCCTCGAGGTAAAAAGAAAAAAAGAAAAGAAGAAGATAACTCGATAGCACCCTTGTCAACGTCAATCGATCGGTCAATTCGAGGGTATTATCGATTGTTGCATATCCATTAAGCGTGCTGTAATATCTTATAATTCATCCTGTAATACCTATTTTCGTTTAATACGGTGATTCAACTAACACGTTATAAGAAGAATATAAAAAATAAAAAATAAAAAAAGAAATTCAAATACGATAAGAAAAAAGCAACATTCGCACTTGGTAATAAAATTAGAAAAATAAATAAATTTAACAGCAACAAAAAAAAGTGAGAAATAGAACGAAGAGAAAGGATCCTGGACCTTTACCAATGTCCAATTTTTTTAAAAGCAATTAAATTCGATCGATTTTTGCTTTAAGAAGATCGTCTTTCTAATTATTCTTATTATTTTATTTTATTTATTAAAAAATAAGAAACAAAAATAACACGCGATTGGGATTGATTATCCCATACTTTGAAATCCTTTAAATGTGTCCAGTTTTTATGTGACATGGTTCGAATGAGCAACTCCTTTAAAAAAACGAAATACGAGCCGGCATTATTCTTTTGTGGAAGTAGACACGCGCAAAGAACGCCTTCGTGCAAACATGGAACCACACTTAACCCTTAGTTATGCTAATCCAACCACTTGTTTCCCCCTTCACTAAGAAAAGGATCCTTAGAAAATTAGGAAGATATTTCGAATGACGTGGCTTCTTTCAGATATCTTTCTGAGATCACTGTACTCGATATGAAAGGTAATTGTACTCATCGTAGTTATTTATAAACGCTTATCTTTAATATTCCTATTGTGATCTTTCTTCGTTGTTCTCATATATCTTAAATTCTTAGACATCGTGTCTTGTGTTTAAACGTAAATTGAATTAATTTTTCATCCGAATTATGCACATTTTAGTATAATCATTCAATTTACTATAATCATCATCATCATCATCATGGTATAATCATACAGTATATTCCAAAATTTTTGGAATTGTTTGTTGATTTTTGTTAAAGTCTGATTTTTTCGTGACTTTAAAAGAATTTATATAACTCGAAATTAACAAATATAATTCTCTAAATACAAATTAACTGTAAATTAAAAACTTTTAAAGATACTTTCTAACTTACTTCCATATTCAAGTAAGAGTTGATAATCGATATAAAAAATCTTATTTTGGTTACAAGAGAAATATTATAAACTATTATATGTATGCACCACATTGGGAAAGAAAATTACATTAAAAAATAATATTAATTTATTGATATATGACTCCAAAGATATAGAGGATTAAATATTCTATTTCTCTGAATTTAAACAGTGAATCGAAGCTTTTGGTGTGTAGTATATATTTAAAGTAAAGAATATTAAAATGTTCGAATGCACGTTAATGGGAGAAAATCATGGTGGATTATGAATTACTGAATAACTTTGAGTAGTCAGGTATTAAATGTTGTGTTAGATGTATTAAAAGGAATCTTGAAGATCATGCACATTCTCGTATACCTTGGTCGTAGACCTTACTCGAGTAATATTATCTATGCTTGCATAACAAACCTCTCATTGCCGCGTCGATCGTGTGTTACTTTTCCTTTTGCTATCATCCCGCTTACCAAGTGTGTAAGAAAAGGTTACGTGGAATGTAACGTCTCATACATAAATATTAGTTAATGAATTTTTTTTGTTTTTTTATTTTCTCCTTTACACTTTTTTTCTTTTTATTTTCCTTTATTTTTTTTTATTTATATATGTTCAAAGGGCGACCATTGCCGTTCCCCGTGACAAACTCATCTTGCCCATTTATTTAAACCTACGTATACTCTCGTATATCACGAATCACTCGAAACAACTCTCCGTGTCGCAAGAATTGAAGTCCTGTCATTAAGATTTCTCTTGTCTTTCACTGTCTGATCCATGCTGACGCATAATCACTTTGAACCGGAATACTACAATCCATATCTTGTTATTCTAAATACGATCGAAATGCTAGGCTATTGATACAAGGCTATTATGTTAACACTAAACATAACGACAGTTTATTTTTACTTATTTATAAATTATTTTTAATAAAAATTATATTTTTATGTATAAATAATAACTACGATTAATTTGATATTATAAATATTAAAGAACTTATACAAATATTTGTTTGTCTTGGTTCAATAATTTTAATTAAATAACCATAAATAAATAAATATTGAATTTATATTATAATTTATTACGAATTATGTCGATAAATTTATTTTCTTTTAGTTTACTACATACGTAATTATGACAAACCTGTGAGAAAAAGAAATAAAAGTAGATTTTCTATGTACTCATAACTTCGTATATTCTAATGAATATTGAAATAATGTATCTACGTGAAATAGATCGGAAAGAAATTGTCTAAGGACACCCACTATTCTCAATCGGTCATATGACAAATCATGTGTTCTCGATTTCCGTTCATTTAGAAACTTTAACGAGAACACAGAATCAAGCTTATGAACATGTAAAAAAAAAAGAGGGGGATTCAAAGATACTTGGCAGGCTTATCGATTTATTTTTGCATTTTGTTATAATAATGACATCGTTAGACTTGCTAATTTGTGCGTAGTCGTAATACGATAATACCATGACCTTTGTTAAGTCCTCGCGAATTGAATTATTTATTATCACCGAGATAATCTCGGTTGTACGCACAAGAGGAAAGAATTTTTGTTGAATTTGTATAATAAAAAATATTTTCTTAAAAAAAAAAAATATACAAATATAAGATTGATAAGTCAAAATTATTTCGCACTTGGTTTACGTCATTTGGATGTTCTCAATCATCTATACTACTGTTATTATAATAACTTGTTCAAACAGAATCTTATTTAGCAACGTTTATATTCTCGCGAGACAAGAATCATACTTCGTTTAGATGAAAATGATCATGCTAATCGTAGGACTAAAAAACTTCTAATCGTAAAGAAATATCTCTCTTTCTATTACCTTTGTTTGAGCATACTACTGAAAAAAGGAAAGAAAGAAAGAAAAAGATATGTATATATAAAGAGACAGCAACTGACATTAAAAGTCACCAAGCACGACGTGACTTTGTAATCTGACCATGGCATCTCGCCAAATAAACGAGCTATAGTCGTGGTCACGGCAATGTCGTATCATGACTTTTTATTATACCGAGATATTTGTTTGTGTCTTGTTGAAATCGTCGTAGGGTAGTACTTCTTCTTATAGTTCCTTACATTTTTTTTCATCAATCTTTCAGTAATTTACATTTACATACGCAGTAACACACATTTTTGTATTTTGTATAATAAAAATATATCTGGTATTTTAAATTTTAATAAATAGCACTATAATATATTATAGTAGTTTTTATCTAAATCAGCAAAACAAATATTTTGTATATCGTAAATTTTGACATTCCTTATTGACCAATTCAATATTTTAAAAAAAGTGTGGGCGCCTATCTTGTCTTCTTTTCAGATCATATCGAATTATCTACAAAGTCTCTTTTTCTCTCTTTTCTTCCGAGCAAAGATTTATTCTTTTCGTATTAAAATATTTTCTTGTTGTTTTTTTCTTTTTCTTTAGTACGCACCATTCCAAAGCACACGCACCACTTGGTGTAACTTCGATAAAGAAAGGCGTAAGATGAGAAACCGTGACGGGTCTGGCGTGGCGCCGTTATAAATATCCGCACAACGCGTTTCGCGATTACGCAAGAACGTGGCCAACAGGATTGGGAACAGAAACTTGCCTAAATTCAAACAGTACTTTTCGTATCGCAATTCGAAATTGTTTATAAAAAAGAAAGAAAGAAAAAAAGAACTATTACGAATCAATTAATTTAAATTTCTTTGATATTTTTTGAATTAACGAGACAATAAAATATAAATATTAAAACGTAATGTGAACATTTACTCGAAACAATAGTAGATAAAGATGAATCATAGTGTTTTTAAGGTATAAGAAGACTCACGAGATACGCCTACAATAGAGAAACAATATAACAGAATAGTGTTGTTATACCTTGCTAGGCGTAACTAAATTGATCTACTTTCAGCGAGGTGAATTATAATATGGAGAACTCGTTCACAGTCTTTTGTTATCGTAACAAACAGCTGCTATGAAAACAATGACAACAAGACAACACTTGAAAGAAAAGTTAAAAGACAACTAAAAAACTAGAAAGAAAGATCGCAATTCTCGTGGTTCGTTACAACGTCCCAAATTCCAAGGGTGCTCTTAACCACACGTCTAATACGCAATAACGCTCGTCTATCTCTTTATCAGAGTTAGTGTCTCGTTGATGTGTATAGTTGGTGGCAGGCGTATGACATTAAGTGTTAAACTAGTCGGCTATTTCGCTTTAAGTAATTTAAGACAAGTTGAAGAAGAAAAATACGACATCGAAGGTTTGTCTGTCTGTCTTTTCATCTATTCATCTATCTATCTATCTATATATCTATTTATTTATCTTTTTATCATTCTCGCGGTGATTCCGTTAAAATTAACACCGCCAGTTTAAACTGAGCGATAGATGTCGGTATTCTGACCTTTCGAATAAGATGGAGTAGAATAAAGTATCATATCTCCCTATCCATAGATTGACTCACTTGGTAAGATACGCACGACGATATTTCCTTGTTCGGTGAAAATTATGTACCTCGCTCGAACTACATGATCTAATACTAACATTTCTTCTATATATTCTTATGTATAAGTACATACGTAGTACGTTAGAACAAATCGATTAGCGTGTCGGACAAGGGAGAGTTATCCGCTCTTGTCAAGGCTAAACCCTTTCTCTATTGCAATCTCAATCCGCACGTATATCCTATTTTATTACCGCCGTCCTCTTTGCATCCTATTGAAAAATGTTACTCTAAACAACTCAATTGTAACTTTTAATTCAAACAAATCGACGAAATTGATTTTATTTTCAATTCTTCCGACAATATCATCGATTTTCTTGTCGAATTACGAAAGACAATTATCTCTTTTCGTATTCGATTCATTGATATTTTCTTTTTTGGTAAATCTAACAAAGTCATTCCTTGTTGATCGCTTCGGAAGAGAATAAGAGATAAATAGAATAAAAAAATTAGTAAAAGGGATAAAAATGAAATATTTAAATCCTTTCGGTCGATATCCTACGGCGAACTGAAATGCTTGAACGACGTCGTGGCAGTTACCATATTCAACGAAGCGTGTATACGACTTTTCCACAGTCACTTTCATAATGCGAACCACTTCCGAAAGTGAATTGAGTTATTCGACGCGAGAATAAAAGAGAGAATAATATTATATATATAATATTAACACATTGCGTACGGCACACTGTTTGCGTAGGTAGGATACAGAGCTACTGTTGCAATAGCTGTAATGATCCATTGATTAATATAACATTAATTTTTTTCGTTAATTAGAGATTAGGATAATACACGAGACTCCGTTAAC
Source organism: Polistes dominula (assembly GCF_049000335.1). NCBI lineage: Eukaryota > Metazoa > Arthropoda > Insecta > Hymenoptera > Vespidae > Polistes > Polistes dominula. Next base: position 8,862,421 of record NW_028300915.1, read on the forward strand.
CTGGTGTTTTCTTATTACGTTAGTAATAAGAAAATCAAATTTTGATTCCATCATTAATTAAATCATGAAAACGAGATATCTCGTGACCCGTACGCAATGTGTTAATATAATAATATATATATATAATATTCTTCATAAAATTTGTTTCACTATAAACGATTCGAGAAATGCGTATTTAATGGAATCCTTGCATTCACAACCGCGTTTTCTCAACGAGTTTGGGTCATGGCTATTTCAAATGCTATCACTTATGTCCATGACTAAATTTTAAGCAACACTTATTTCCCATGATCGAGCTCATCCTTTAAATAAGATTTCATTTTTCGTATTAACAACAGAATTTAACTTAAACTAATTGTAAGTGGAAAAACTCTGGTGATATTCAGACTCTTGATAAGGATAACATTTCTGTAGCAAAGTGAAACAACTGGACCATGTAAAATCAGTTTGATCGTTAATAAATTCGTCGGGATCGTTGAGCAAAGAGTACGAAAGATCAATCGATCGTTCTTTCGTTCTTTCGTTTATTCGTTTATTGGTTCGATCGTTCGACAAGTCTAATTTATAGTCGTATCCTCGATTTCTTTGTGACTTAACGCTGCTAGAGGCCCGTCAACGCAATGAAATTTACGCGGGTTACTCGCATTACACATATTACCAATCTCGGTAAGAAGTTTCGTAATATTTCCTGACAATACCAATCTCGGATTACCAAAGTAACGTAATGCGTGTGATTCTCATTCACGCTTCTCTTGTCAGCTGGTTCTTTCGTGTACCATCTACTTTATTCTTGTTGTTGTTCTTATTGTTGTTGTGTAGGTCTGTAACTATTAAACTACCGCGGTCATTATCATATTGTCGTAAACGTCACGATTAATTTTTTTTCTTTCCTTACTTCGTACACTCATAGAATCTTTATCCTTTGAGGATTATCTTCATTTTAGATGATAGATAAATAGAAATGTACGTCGTTGAAATTTTATTAAACCATGATAAATGATTTCACATTTAACTTGTAATTAAGATAACGAAGATTCAAATGAAATTTATTCTTATCATACGTAGAAAAATTTAATTACATTGTGACTAGGCCATTTATACGTACAAACGAGTCGACCATAGATACATACGTTCAAGGGAAAACTTATAGACGATCCAACGTATGGCTTAGATCGTTTACGTTATAAATCACGATGAAGTCAATCAACGCTGACTCGATACGTGACTCGCATTGTTTCTTAGCAAGTGTCACGGTCGCATTAAAATCCACGAACGTGTGATTGACCTAATGATACTCAATAATCGTTGATATGAAATGTAACTGTTCTTAAATGAACTTTAAACAATTTCATTATCTATTTTGATCTAAAAAATAAATGAGAATTTACTATTTTATTATGTTGTACTTAAATATTGTTTGAAATTGGTGCCACGCGATCGTGCACGTTTCTATACCGCCCACGTCAATTTATCTTGTGTGCTTCTAAACTCGATTTATTTTCATTAGACTCTAGGTATACTTATCGATAAAATATGATTCATAAGTCGAGAATCTTATTACCTGTTGGAATATTAGATTCCTTTCTATGTCGAATGATCGAACATTTCGATCTAACCTATTGACCTATTGATTTATAATAATTTATGAAAAATGTAAAAAATTATTTTAAATTAAAAATCCTTTATTTATTTATTTTTTTTTTTTTTTTTTATGAAGAAAGAAAAACATCTGTTCAGCGTGCAACCATATAAAAAGATATCGATAATGATTACGGTGGTATTAATTGTTTCTACGACAGCGTCCTCGATTTATTCTCATCAATAACAATGTGAACCGTGGTAACACTTATTATCCACCCCGACGACAACCACGTAACGTTTTAGAAAACATTTATCACGCGCGTCAGTGATATCCACGTAGATCGTTTTGCACCAGCTTAGTAATACACTGCTAATTAGTAAAAAGAGATAAACATAATCAAAGGAGGAAAGAATAGAGTAAGCACTTTTACTCACCGACATAGCGATCGGCGATAAAACCAAGCAGTTCCTTTCCAAAGAAGAGAGGACACCCAAGCGAGTACTGTTTTTACACAAATTGTAAGTAAAATAAAAAAAAATGTATTCTCAAACACACAAACAACAAAACCAAAACGAAAAAAAAAATAGTTGACTAATTCCTTAATAAGAAAACAACTTACTTAACAACTTTATATATTTAAAGCAATTATAAAAAGAAAAATTCTTTTAATCAAAGAACACAGAGGATAATCCAATTCGTTGGAGAACAGTAGATAAATAAATTAAAACAAAAAAATAATAAAAATGAAAATAACAAAGTTTTATTTTCTTGAGAAATATGGTTGTGTTGTGTCGGTGGTGTTAGCACCGGTTTCACCAGGGAGATAAGCGGGATTCGCTCGTAATTCGAAGACTGGTCATCGTCGTGGCGATGCCACGGTATTCAAAGATCGAAACGGCGGCAAGTGTCGGCATTTGCGGGGGATCGAGTGATTCCAGCGGAGGAGCGTCCCGTGCTTTCTCGCCGGGAAAAAACGGGCTTAAAAGAGAGGGAGAGGGAGAGGGAGAGGATTTGACCCCCGCACGCGATATTCACGAAAGAAAAGGAAGAAAGAGGGGGCCTTGTCGATCCCACGGAAGCGCACTTGGTAGGAGGGAAGGGACCTACGAGGATCCAGCATGTTCAACGTGTTTAACGTATTGCGTCGATACACCTCACTTTTTTCTTTCTTTTTTAGTTGTTATTGTTACTGTTTTGCTATTACTGCTAGTTATTTAATGAGAAACAAGTATTGTGTTGTCGCATTTCCGTTGGATGATTTCATTGAAATTAATTCGTTTCATTAAATGAATTTACTGAATTTGTATTTTCATTGAGGCGTTGAACCTTTTGAGTTAGATTTTTTTTATTGTTGTGGCAAGTTCATTCTTATTTGTTTAAATTCGTAGTTAGATTACATAAATTAAAGTAAAATTATTTATTTATCAAATAACAAATTAAAATAATCGACTGAGAAGCATGACAAGATAAGTGAATAATCACTATTCTTATCTCAGAAGGTTAATTTCATAAAATTCCATAATTTCAATTCATTAAAATTTCCATAAAAAACAGTTTGTAAACTAAACGATGTGGAATTGATTTAATTACTCGACGATTTACGTACAAGTAAGTACGTACTCGACAAAGAGATAGAGATAAAGGAATACAAAGAAGTAAAAGAAAGAAAGAGAGAGAGATAGAGAGAGGGAGAGAAAGAACCATGACGAAGCCAAAGCTTGCTATGAAGACACGTATTGTTTTGTGCCAGCGGTACGATAGTTATGGGCCCTGGCAACCTTGTCCCAGTAGCTTGATTCTTGGTCCCGTGAAGAGAAAATAACCTATCGACGACGATTCGTCCGCGTTGTTGACGAGTAAACGACAAAATACGGGTTTTGATAAGGAAAAGAAGGAGGGGAAGTAGAAAATGAAAATGATGAAAGATAAAAAAAAAATAAGAAGAAGAGAAAAGAATATTTCTTTTGAAGAAATTCGAAAATAAAGAATCGAAGATATAACAAAAGGATATGAAGGCTTGACTCCTCTCAAATATCCTTCCGTAGAGGTATCCTCGCATCCTTGTTTTCGTGCGGAGGATGCACGGCACCCAGTGCTATCTGGGTCATGGAAGCACCATCCTGACGCTCTCAGATATCACACACATTCTCTCTCTCTCTCTCTCTCTTCTTTTTTTTTATTATCATTCTTTTCTCTATCTCTCTTTTTCTCTTGTTTACTATCTTTGTCTCTTTACAAGTGATTTTAAATTTACATTACTGTCTGGGAAAAGCGCGGGTGCCGGGCAAATGAGAGAGAATCGTAATGTACGATATGGAAACAATATTACTGTTACTTAAAATGACCCCTTCTTTCTTCTCTCTCTCTCTCTTTTTCTCGTTCGATTCTCTCTTTTTTCATCCGTACATAGTTACGTCCGTCCGTCCGTCCGTCCATCGTTCGTTCGTTCGTTCGTTCTTTATCTTTCCTTCTCTTTCCCTCTCATTGAAAACTCGATTTTGAATGCGTATTAAGACGCAACCCAGACTTACTTCTCTTCCATCGTGGAAACGTTTCACTCGATCACCCGAAGGCGGACCACTCTTACGTAATCAAGGTAGCAAAGAGAGTGTGTACGCAGTTTCCGCGGGAAATCTCACCAACTCCTTCATCGAATCAATCGAATCTATTACTCGCGAATTTTTGAATCGTTCTTTTTTTTAATCCCATTAAACCAAAAAAAACACCGGTCAAGTAACCCTTTCTTTAATGATGATTATTATTATCTTTTTGTTTCTTCTTAAGTTTTTTCTTTTCTTTTTGTGTGGGAGTAACATCCTGTAATCATTTATGGCAAAATGGTCTTCGTAATAATGCACGCACGTATTTAAAATTTTTTATTTCTTTTTTTTCACGAGATGAAAATTAATTCCTTATCCCGAGTCTTTTTAATCGTGATAAATTACAGTTATTGTGTCCCTTGTCAAGAAAAAGTATATACGTGTTTTTGTTTCTCACCCTCTTATCATAATAATCGTATAAAAAAATTTAAGTGGCATTTGAGACCCCCATGTGGGTCATGGACGGATGAGAAAAAACTTTTTATCGGCCTAGACCAACTGTCAAAAGTGGCAAAAATAAAAAGAAGTAATGTTTTTATATTACCCTTTTTTCTCATTAACTACAAATTCCGTATTTATCGCGAAAGACAAAAAGAATCACATTCATATATCAAACTGATGTCATTTAATGCTGCTTGATTTATTATGCAAGCCTGTTTATATATAAACGCATACTATTTGCACACGTTCAACTCTTTTATTGTACAACGAACAAAAGTACATGTATATGTTGAGAGATTCTCTTTCTCCTCGATTTTTACACTCTTCACCAGTCGAATTCTTCTTGCCTCGAATTAAATTCCTACCATGACGATAAATTAAGATATTTGGATAATAAAAATGATTGCATTTCTTTTTATAGGTAAATACACATATGCACATACATGTTATTTTTAAATATAATATTTATTAATATTATTATTATTATTATTATTATTATTATTACTATTATAGGAAAGTGAATTGAAAATTTTTGAGTTTCAACTAAAAAACATTTATTTCTTTTTGTAAATAATAAAAAAATAAATTGTTTTTATGTTAAGCTCAAAACTTTGCAACCCATTCAATTATTATACATATTATTTATTATTATTATTTATCCACTCTTAATATATTCGCAATCGATTTTGATTTTGTTCGTTCAAACGAAAAAAAACTAACAAAAAACCTCTCTCATTTATTTCTCGACACTGACCAGATTTTCGTGAATTTTAAATTGAAAAGGAAAAGAAGAAAGAAGATAATAATTTAATAAACGTCGGTAATGTGTTCGCTAACGACGGTAGCCTATTAATTGCTGTCGCAATAGGGCCTACCTCGTCGAGCAAATTATCTTCTAATGACGAGTTCCACTCTTTCTATCGCAATTGTGTAGAGACCAGCGAAAAAGAAGCTCGTCAACACGTTCTAGAAACTTCGAAGGTGTTTCGAAGTGAGTTGCACCGGTTTGATACGAATTTTCAAGACAATGGTTCTCTCTAAAAACGATGACATAGGATTTATTTGACAATTTTTTTATTGAAGTGAAAACTTTTTTACTTCGCGATCATTGTTCGACGATGCTATCTAGGTCATGGTTCCTCACGGCTAATGTGTTGTCCTAAACAAAAGCAACAAGTATGAAGCCCTTTTAAAACTATTACCAACACATTACGTGATTTTTTTTGTCTTCTCGTTTATATTTTAAGACGATAAATCCACCACTACTCTTGTTCTCCGCTTCAGATCAATTATTTTATTTTAGTTTATTATTTTTATTTTTATTTTTATTTTTATTTTTATTTTTATTTTTATTTCATTTTATTTTATTTTATTTTATTTTATTTTATTTTATTTTATTTTATTTTATTTTATTTTATTTTATTTTATTTTATTTTATTTTATTTTATTTTATTTTATTTTATTTTATTTTATTTTATTTTATTTTATTTTATTTTATTTTATTTTATTTTATTTTATTTTATTTTATTTTATTTTATTTTATTTTATTTTATTTTATTTTATTTTATTTTATTTTATTTTATTTTATTTTATTTTATTTTATTTTATTTTATTTTATTTTATTTTATTTTATTTTATTTTATTTTATTTTATTTTATTTTATTTTATTTTATTTTATTTTATTTTATTTTATTTTATTTTATTTTATTTTATTTTATTTTATTTTATTTTATTTTATTTTATTTTATTTTATTTTTTTTTTTTATTTTAATGTAACGATGTATTCGAAAACACCATAATTGTTTCGTTACTCGAAACTACTTTACGGATGGAAGAACTTACCGAACAATTTAACGAGAATTCCTCACCCTTCTTTAATTTCGCTTCATTTTTTAACCTTTAAGCGGTTTCGTACGATGAAGAAATTACGTTTAAAGTTAGGAAAAAATAAATAAAACAAAGAAAAAGAAGAAGAAAGAAATCATTTTTCGATGAAAGATCTTGTTATCTTATTTCCTTACTTCTTATTTTATTTAATATATTTTTAAGTTTATCTTGGATTACGTATGATTTTGTAAACGATCAAACAGAACAAAAGTGAAAAAAAAGATTGATTTCGTTGGTGCAATATTTTAAAGTTTGCTATATAAATTGAATGATATTAAATTCTTGTCTAATATAAAATCATGCTGATTCATCCTAATCGCATTAACCGATATTTTGTTCTTTTTTTCTTTTCTAGTATAATTACAAAATGTAGAACATATTCTGGTAGTCGAGCACAACAGAAGCATCAATTTAAAAAAAAAAAAAACGTCGAATAAATTACAGAAAAATAAATTATGCTAGATCGTTTACGATATATCGCTTTCAACATACTAATGTTTCACAGGCGCGTTTCGTTTTCAAGCTTTTAAGTGCATACCTTGGCAAGGACGAATAGCTAACCACTTTTATTGTTCCACTCTCGTTACGGTGTCTAACTTTTGAAATTAGTGCCACGGTTGGGAATTTTTTTTTTCTTTTTAATCAAACTTTGCTTCATAAATCTATGAATCGATCAATTAGTCGACAAATCGAAATTAAATAGGATGATTTACTCTTCGAGAAATCTAGAAAGTATCTTACGAGTTAATTCTTACGTTTCATTAATTGATATATTTTTTGATGCTACGTAAAAAAGAAATGAAAAATTCGTAAATGAAACATTAAAAAGACATTCACAGGTTATTTCTCAAACCTCTCGACTTTCTAAACATAATTCGTGGGAATATCGATGTTCTCCCTTGTATAATTCTCATGAAAGATATTTATACTTTTGATAAGACGTGACAACATTTTCTATTCGTTGTTTACATATCTCAGCTCGCGTTTAAACCGTTTGTTCATTCGTTTCATAGTTTTCCTACGTTTATTCGCGAATGATATACCGTTTTTATCCACTTGCCAAGTTAATTGTTATTTTGAAACTCTGACTATTCCTGACCAATACGACGGTAACCTCTTGTCATTATGATTATTTATAATGTGAATAAATACTTTAGCAAATACTACGTTTCGTTTAAATGCACATTCATCTAACATAAGCAATCCTGTTGAGTAGGTGGTGTTATTTGCTTGTTATTTTGTTGTTGTTTTCCAGTATCCCTTGTTAGAAATCGTTAATTGTTCCACGAACAAAAACAAGTGGAAACGTAAAAAGCCCTCTTTCTCTTTCTCTTTCTCTTTCTCTTTCTCTTTCTCTTTCTCTTTCTCTTTCTCTTTCTCTTTCTCTTTCTCTTTCTCTTTCTCTTTCTCTTTCTCTTTCTCTTTCTCTTTCTCAGTCTCTTTCTCTTTCTCTTTCTCTTTCTCTTTCTCTTTCTCTTTCTCTTTCTCTTTCTCTTTCTCTTTCTCTTTCTCTTTCTCTTTCTCTTTCTCTTTCTCTTTCTCTCGTGACGTGCCTCATGAAAGTTTTGCAACATTTCGTAATATCAGTTACGGCGTAGCTGTCAAGTCGTACACAGGCGTTTTACGTAGTCCGGCGAATATTACTTAAGGTGTTTCCATACCACCTTTAAGACAGCGTAATTTAATAAAATTATGTCAGCGAACGAACGCATCGCACGATTCGCAACGGATCTTAAAACTCGACAATTCTAAATCGATCTTTTGCTCCTTCTCTTTCTCTCTTACTTTGTCTCTTTCTTCCTTCTTTCAATTACTCTTTAAAAAAATAAAAAAAAAATAAAAAAAGAACTTAAAGATGATCTCTCATCTGAACTCTTGTAAGTAACTCATCATTTCGCAGTCTTATTATCTTATTGTCAAGTCCAACCAAGAGATAAAAAAATTGACAATAATAAGACAATGACCGATAATAAGACAATGACATGAAAGATTTCTGATTTCATTTTCTTTTTAATTTATTAAAAAAAAAAAAAAAAAAAAAAAACAATAGAAATGTTTTTTCTCTTTTAGAGAAAAGAGCTTTTTCAATTTTAGATGAACGCAAGAACGATGCATCTGGATGCATCTCTCGACGAGAGTATATCCAATCTGGACGTGCTGATTGGTATTTAGGCCTAGCGTTACGTAACCTTTCTCCAATGAACGACCATCAGCAGTGGATGAATAAAATAAACTATTCCAAATGGCGAGAAGAGAATGAGAGAGAGAGAGAGAGAGAGAGAGAGAGAGAGAAGAGGTGTTTGTGCGAGGAGAAACGTCCGGTGGAAGAAGGAGATGGAGGGGGGGGGTTGAGAGGAGGTTACATATGACTCCGTTCGTAGTCGTTTGACATTGGACTTGGTTTTTCCGTATGCATCTCGCGTTTGACTTGCCTATTTCTTACATCGAAAAGAGGAAGGAGAAAAGAGAGAAAAATTTTATTCTCCCTCTCTCTCTCTCTCTCTCTCTCTCTCTCTCTCTCTCTCTCTCCCTTTCTCTTTTCTTTTTCTATTTCTCCGTATTTCTTTAATTCACTATAAACGTGGTGGTACGAACCTTCCCGAAAAAGTTACTCTCTCGAATGTGACAACGACGTCGTCGTCCTCTTCTCATTTTTCTCTTTTTCTCTCTCTCTCTCTTTTCCCCTTCCCCCCCTTCTTTTTTGTTTTAACCCTAAGACTCCAAACTTTTCTGTTCACTGTCCAAGTTGTTTCGAATGTAATGTACGTGCTCAAGTACGCGCGTTAGAGCGAGCATCCGTCAATTATGAATGTAGGAATTCGAAGTGACATTCTTGTAGAGGTCAGCCGCGCGTGTTCGAGGTCATCCTCGTGTCTAAGAACGCACATCGATGTTTCTTCCTCGCTGTTGCTCGTCAAAATAAACTTCTTTTTAAATGTTTTGCATGACTATTAAGAAATTTGTAGTACTGTGCGAGTACAAATTATGTAAGTGGTGTGTGTTTTGTATGAAGAAGAAATAGTGATCGTTGAGATCGTGCAAAAGAAAATGAAAGAGTGAGTGGGGAGGGCAAGGTGAAGCCATTTAATTGGATGTTTCGTGAGAGAGAGTGAAAAGCAAGTTGTTTCTGATTTTTTAATTTTTTCTTTTTTTTGTGTAAGATTCTTCTATCATATCAGGGTCTCGTCAGTTGCTCACGTCCGTGAAGATACAAATCGTTGTTAACATTCTCGAAAATACTATATCTATGTGTGTAAATTCGTTAGTAAGTACTTACATATGATTCTTTATATGTTTTTTTTTCTTTTTTCTTTTTTTTTTCTGAAAGATTTCATCAATCCAACAACAGAAGTATAATACGAGAAATCCATAAGGTTCTTTCTTTTATTCTTTCCGCTATTTTTTTCTCGATAAATCGATCATACGATCGATCATGATCAGAATGAACTCGTTACGCCCTTCTTTAAAGCTTTCATCAATGAAATAGTCCAGATGTAGTTAGGTCATTTGAGTTATTAATAGTCTTGATCGTACCGTAACTAAAGAAATACAAATGTGCAATTAGTATTGAAATGTCTGCTTTTATTGATTCCCGTCTTAAACGAGATGATTAATATTTTACAAAATTATCAAATTCATATTGATATTTATTGCAATTCATAATCGAGAGTAATCGAGGATTAAACTTAATCGAACAGTTAAATCTTTTTTTTTATACAATTTATTAAAAAAAAAAAAAAAAAAAAAACTACTCAAAATTCTGACAATATATAAAGAGCCCAAGGTATATTTGTGATCGAAGATCAAAATAATTTAAATAAGATTAAGAAAGGAAGGAAAGTAAAAATTAAAAGAAAAAGAATATCAAAACAGTTGAAGACTTTTGCGAAAATCGAATTTCGAGGACAAGGTCTAGGAGGATCGTCGACCCCGAAATGAAATAATATAATCGAAAAGTCTTCTTCGATCGATTCGCGTATACTTCTGTTCGTGTTATTTGATGTTTTTGTCTTTCTCTTTCTCTTTCTCTTTCTCTTTCTCTTTCTTTTTCTCTTTCTCTCACCGGATATTATACACAATACGCGAGTTGAGCGTGTTCAGCGGAAGAAGAGAGAACCGATGGCGTAGTTTCTTGTCGTCCAGGATTTAATGATGTCGACGCGATGTGCGTTGTCACTTGTATCGGTCAACCTTGTAACATATATGCAAATAATCCAATAAATTTTACTATAGGTACTTGCTTGCTTGCTTGGTGGTAGTATACAACACCACCATGTTTACGTGATTCGTTACTAGTTTCATAATGTGACTACTGCCGTTTCAGTTGATCCTTGATAGTCCTTGACACCTGACCAGTAGTGTTAACGTAGGATGTTTAATGAGTGAAAGAAAATGAAAAAGAGAGAGGGTCTCTTGCGTACGTTCACGTATGTAGAGGAAGAAGCGACCCGGATTAACCTTCAGTCGTTTCCTAATGCGATTGGTCTGTTCGTGCCACTGTATGCCGAGTAGTAGATATTCATTATATATGTCCATACATCACTTCACACGACGTATTCCTATCGAAAGACGTTAATGATCCTTACAAGTTATTGACCACTACGACTAAGAATTGTCCTCGTTTCTTGCTTCTTCGTATCGTTACTGTTAGAGAGAAGATCCTTTCATGAGGGATAAAGGTTGAGTTAGTTAGCTATTTTTATTTTATCCGCTTGGTATTCGATGTTTGATGGTATGTTAGAAATGTTAAGAGTAATGATCGAATTTTTTTGTTCTTTTTTTTATTTCTCTTTTTTTTTTACTTATTTCTTTTTTTTTCGTCATGATCACGCAAAGTATTAAACAGTTGCTTTGGAAGAAGATATAAACGTACTTTTACAATCTCATTCTCTAACAAAGAAACTATAACGATCCTCCATTGAGTAACTTTCGATCGTCTCGCGAAAGATGCACACTGACCCAGATCACGGTCTTCTTTTTCAAAAAAAAGTGGATGACTGTAAAGCGAGAATAAGTAATTTGTGAGTATTTCGCGTTAGTTGGTTTCTTTCCCCACTTTAAATGCGTTTTAAATCGAAGTGGTCTGATTCGATATTGTAAAAAGGAGAATTCTCTTAACGATCGGTTAAGTAGCGATTATTATTGTGAGTTTTATGGCGAGAAAGAAAGAGAGAGAAAGGGAAAGATGAGGGGAGATGCACGTAATAATCATTAACCCGGATCGATATCCTTTCCCAATACTCAAGTTAACTCGGATGACCGGCGATTAAGTTGCGGTCATCTCACTCGCGTGTATCCATTCTCGTCATTTAAAAAGGAGAGAAAAAGGTTTGTCAGGAACGACAATCGGTTTATCGTAATAACTGGAATCCGTCGATCCTTGCGTCTGCAACGCAACTACGAATGATCTTTAAACATGATGAGGATCATCTTGTAATTATCGGTAGGTAGGTAAGTAGGTATAGGTAGATAGGTAGCGAGTGCTGAATAGCACCAGCAGCAGCACTAGTAGTAGTAGTTGTAGTAATAGCTGGAAGAAGGTTCTGATGCAAGAGAATGGTATTAATAAGTATACACGTGATACATACATATGTACATAAACACAATATTATGTGCTCGTGTGCGGAAGAGAATAGAAATTTCAAACGAGACGTTATCGGGAACACGAAATTGCTCTTAAAGGTAGCCCATTCAAAAGAGTAGGATGAGAATAAGGAGCAGTATGGTAAATGTTGCAATTATTATTTACCGCATATCGATGATTGCGTAATAAAAATATCATTGTCCTCTCCTCTACAAAATAATTATTACCTACTTTCATTTAATAAAACCACCACCATTATTTCTTTTTTTTCTTCTCCTTTTGTCGATTCGATGGAAAAGAAGCACCGTGTGACATTCCGCATGCGTACATGAATTACGACGCTGTATGGTAATAGACGTGAGTCTAACGGCCAACGTATAATTATGCATTTAACGTGATGGTTTAATCGCATCATGATTTATCGGTAAGAATACAAACTGCGTTTCTCGGTTTAAACTCTCGCCATTTTACCAGGAAGTCGTAGCGTTCCCTTTTTACCCCAATAATTAAAAACATTTCCCCCCCCCCCCCTGTACCTCTCTTTCTTTCTGTATTTTCTCTAGTTTCTTCTTTTTTTTGATTTCATGTTCTTTAAAATTTATAACTCGAGACAAGGGAAGGATCGAAGGGGTGGAGGGGGTGCACGGGCTAAAAGAAGATTTAATATTTAATAAAGCACGTGGAAAAAAATTCAACGCTAACTTTGACCTTGTAAATAAAAAAAACCATCACTATCTCTATTTGATCTTATTTATTGTAAATCCATTAAATGTTACTAAGAAACAATGATATTCATTAGCTCGGGGATATTCGTATGCCAAACAAGTGAATTTATTGATATTTTAGCTAATAAATTTAACGATCGAATCGATCGATTTCAGGAGCAATTGATTTCAAAATTAATCTGAATTTGTCCATGAATTTTGAACTAAAATACTAAATTCACTTTCTCTCGTATTTTCAAAAATTTTTATTTTAATAAATTCGCGAGTTTCGATAATTAGTTGTTCTCTTGAGATCTATCTTTCAATAATTTCGTAATTCTCGTATTTCAACATTGTTGCCCTCCAAAGAGGCATTGGTAAAGCTGTATCTGTTATCTAATTCTTTTTTTTCACTAGGACGCATTTGATTGATCATCTTCCATCTCAATTTGTAAAGTGTATTATATAAGACGCTTTTAATGGAAAAATAAAAATAAAAAAATTTAGGGAGAGGGAAAGAACGATTAAAAAACAGAAATCGAATCGTACAAAAGTGAGTTTCGCGTAGCGCATGCACTCTTTTCAGTTGTCAAGGTTATCTTCTTCCTTTTTTTCTCTATCTCACAAACTCTCTCCCTCCCTCTTTTTAAAAGCTGCTCTTTGCATCCCTCTCCTTCTTTCTCGTATTATATTAAAGTGGACATATCAGAAAGAAAAGATTCATCGTAGCTTTCACAAACATCCCTCCTAAATACAAACAATATAATAACCACTTTTAAAATTTTTTATAAAAATTTTTATCAAAGCATTTGTATAAAATTGTGGGACGAACGCCTCCATGCCAAACTTGTTAAGCATTCGTGGAAGGGATCTGGTCGGTGGGCCCTGGATAGCTCAATTGGTTAAAGAGCAGTCGCCCGGAAAGCGAAAGATCCGTGGTTCGAGTCCCGGTCCAGTCAGTCCAGCGGTCCAGTTTTTTTTCACGAATCTTACAAAATTTAAAGTTTTTATATATTTAAAGTATATTTGATAATATTTAATACAACAAATATCATTTGATATATTAAACTCATTTTATATTTAATAATTTAATAAGAATTAAAAACTAAAAAAAATCACTTAATAAAAACAATTATTATAAATGTTCAATGATATAAAAGTTATAACAATGTTTATTATCTTATTAATTATCTCTAATTTTTGTTTAAACGGTTTACTATATGAGTTATTCAAAAATGTCTTTTTTTTCGCATAATTACAATATAAATGGTTAAGTAAAAGACAAAAGGCGCCTGATAAACGGAAGTTAGGAATTCAATGAGAAATAAGGAAAAGTTGTGTAAGAGGGTTGTAATTTATCGATAGGTTAAGTGAGCGATAGCTCTTACTTCCCATTTCCAGATAATACGAAGGAGGCACGCCTCCTTGACTTCGTCCTCTTCCATTTCTCGATTTCACTTTTGGCGGCCGCCTCCTCCTTCTCCAATACACCATCCCCCACCATCATAATATCGTCACAACAGTGGTTATCCTCAGTTACTCCGAGAAAGATGCTTGCGTAATAATCGCGTTCCATCTTTGTTATACCAAAGCTTTTGCAGGATAGGTAGGAATCGCGCATTTGCATTAAATTTGTTCATATAATGAAATGTGAATAAAGTTTATTCGTGTTTTTAATATAAAAGTGAAACAAGTATTTTCTTCACATTTTAAACAAATTTTATAAAATAAAAAATATTTGACATTTTTTACGACCAGCTTTTGCCATTTTTAAGATAAAACCAAAACTCCTTTACTGTTGTAATCCATGTGGTATTTCATCGACTTTTACAATAATTACATTTTTTCTTTATTTTTATTTATTTTCAAGACGTTTTAACCCCTTGACCTCTTACCACGAGTCAGACTCGTGGTAAAGAATTTGTGCCATAAGCAAATACCACGAGTCTGACTCGTGGTAAAGAATATGTGTTTTAAAGCGGGTACGCAGCGGAACAGTTGAATGGCACAGCGCGCGACCGATTTTCTTGTTTCTTATGGCACACGAAATTGTCAGATATCGCGTAGGTCAAGGGGTTAATTGTCGACAGAATAAATGAATATCACAAATTAAACATAAAAGTATTGTCAGATACGATCAATATTGGCATAGTTATACATACAATCCTGGAATCATCATCTTATCGGAAAAATACGTAGAAAAATTTCTTTCCGACCTAATAATATATATCCCGCGTAGAAGTTTGCAAAAAAATTGTTCGAGATATCTCGAAATATCTCAAGGCCCGTTTAAAAATAAACACCAACCGATACAATTATATCCGATCGACTGGTAATGTAGCAAGGTGTGTATGTACATATATACATATATTGCATATAACTTATATCGGCGCATTGAATACCTCAAAGTCAAGCTTTCTCGAAGTAAACTCTTTGGATTCGAGTAAAATTGAGATTAACGGATCGCATAACTTGACCGAGACTCTCTACCGTTCATTTACTCTTACGTAGATAGTATACTAGTATATGGTATTATATAGTAGTCAATACATAACATAGAGTAGTAATCCATAAACGAGTAGTCTCGACAAATCACAGACGATCTCATAAATAATCGAGCTCGAGCACGATTAAAACACGTTTCGCCCTTTTTCAAATTATTTTTTTTCCCCTTTTTTTTAGTTATTTATTTATTTTGTCCCCTCCTCTCCACCACCACTCTTTTTCTTTATTTTTTTTTCTCACAGAAATAGGAACAATTACAAATATAAAAATATCTCGTTGGAAAATAAATGATCTAACCGAAGTCGACACGTTCTAAGAGGATTTTAATGAAAAGCGATGACGAATCTTTACGAAGAATCTCGCAATATAATCCTCACGAGTTAACATTATCTTCCTCTTTTTTCTTTTTCTTTTTCTTTTTTTTTTTTTTGTGTATCTCATTTCCCTCTCTTCTTTTTCATTTCGTATGACGTTACGCCACTGATGCTTCGCTGAAGTGCGAACTCGTGTGAGTTTAGTCGACACTATAGAGATTGTTGTATGATGGTTAAGAAAGAAGAAAAAGAGGTGTTTGGTGGTGGTGGATATGGTGGTGGATGTGGTGGAGGAGGAGGAGAGCAAAGACGCGAAAAACACGAGGAGCAGAGTTGAAGGAGGAGTATCAGACAAGTAAGGGGCCTAGAGAGGGACGACGGGCGAAAGAGGCAAGGCCGTTCTTTGACCCGAAACGTGGTCAACTCGGCGCCAATTTTTCGGGAGGAACCGGTCCGACCTCATGGAATTTTTGCCTTTGGCCCGATACAACCGATTTCGTTGAGAAACCAAACTTTATCGCAACCGTACGAATAAGTTAAAACTATTTGCTGCACACACTCGAATTTTCCATTAACTCTTCTCGTTAAACCTAAATTTTCTTTATTTATTTCGAATTCTGGGTTGTTTTTTTTTTTGAAGGTTAAATTTTCGTTTTTTTTTTTGTTAAGATAAAATGTGTTTTCATGGTCAAAATAATTTGTATTATTAGTACAAATATATAGCTAACTTTGGGAAGACATTTTGAAATCTTTTACTAAATACAAAAATTAATTTTATACTTTTTTTTATTAAAATCAAATTACTTTGGACTAAATAATTTTTAACGCTATATTTCTAAAATTCAGAGTATTTTATTATAATGTAACGTTATTATACAATATTAAATATCATTTACTCTTCAACAAAAATATTTTCAAATTCTTACGTAAAAGAAATTTTTTAGCTAAAAAACGAGATTTGTATATGCAAAATAGACATGACTATTTATAAGAACTAGAAAATGACTAATAAGAATTATTTGTTTGTTGCTTTTTTTCTATAATGAATATCCCTTAAGGATACTCATTTTTAATCTTTATTTTCAACTGAATACAATGAAATCGCGTCACTTCTACTCTTACACATGTATTAGTGGGTGACAATTATCATACACACCTGCATAAAAATATTGATCTATGTATGGAAAAATAAAGTTAAACGAATTTCCTTGTTTACTTGATTACATTGAATCTAATATCAATCTAAATATATTTCTCGTTATCCTTTTTTAAACGATATAAATAATCCATTGCGACAATCCTTAATCACAGTTAGAAAAAATCGTGCGTCAGACTTGCTGTCTGTCTCTCACATCAAATTTACATCTCTATTTTTGTAATAAAACATTGATTTCTTCCCTCAATTACTCATAGAAGATTTTCTTTATTATTTATTCGAATCTACTCCGAGATGATATCAATTCAATAAAATCCCGGAAAAAAAAAATTCTTCATCTTCGAACGCTAATTGTAACGGGTTATCTAACGTAATCAAGCACTATAATGACTATGCATAAACCGGTATCTTCCAATGGGATTCCTGAATTAGAATAAGTTAGCAGTTTCGTCTCGACGCTAATATGGACGATTGAAAAACAAAAAAAACGCGTATATGTGTGTATGTGCATATATATATTTAAACTACTCGCTAAAGAAGATAAAAAAATATCATGTTTTCCGGTTTTTCTTCTACGAAGTAGTTATCATAAAATATGAGCTTTCAAAAATTCCAAAGCATTTGAAATCACTTCATAATCGATGTTAATGCGTTTGACGACGTATCAACAATAGAACTCACTATTTCAATGAAAAAACAACTAATGTTCGTGGACGTTGATAAACGAACAATTTATCGTCTAACTATGGTCTATTATTAAATCTTCCTCTTATTATCATAATAATAACTATTAAGATGCAACATTGTTGTTCATGGAATATTATACTTCTGGCTATTAGAGTCGTTGTTAAAACGTCTTGTCTCATGATCGATGACAAATCTTATTGTAAGAACGTCGTTTTAATTCATACTTGAATTATTATTCTTAGGAAAATGTGATGAGCAACCAAACTACCATTTAGAACGTTTAAAATTATTTGTATTCTTAAAAAATTATATTCTTATTTATAATATTTTAATCATCTTTAAAGATAATACTCATTATATCTGACATCTTTCATGTCTTGTTTATTTCATCAAATTGTACTACGACAAGAATATTAAAATATTTCTTACTTTGTAAAGAAGAGCCTTGGTTCTAAGATTTAATCAAATATGAAATTATGTTTTTCTTTCTCACTCTCGTAAAAAACTCACGCAAAGAAGTGTAATATCTCGATCTCCTTTGAAAATAGTTTCGTTATCGTAGCTTACGATCAAATATCTTTCTTTATTCCTAAGAAAGTTGGTTTCTAATCTTTCTCTTTCTCTGTAGCCTCTATAATCATCAACTGGATAATTTAAAAGAACCTTGTCATGAACCCGTTTCGTTTGCATTTAGATATCCTAGCAATTTAAAATATCCTATTAGCAGTCCTTGGATCGCAACAAGATGCGATTTGTATTATTGAATAAGCATTATGATCGATTTTAAATTAAGATTGCCATTTATCGGGATAGTATTTTGATATTAATTTTAGTATTTCTTATATTATGAAATAAATTTATGGTCAGTATTTATAATAAAATATCAATATATAATCCTAACGCAATCCTGTTCCTTATTATAAATATTGATCAATGTCTATTTAGAATATTGATAAATTTTTATTTATATTAAAAAAAATTATATTTTTATTTACTTGTTTTGTTTATTTTATTTTTTAACGATCGATTCAATGAACAAATCGAAACTTTGAAAAAGGCTCTTTATCTGTCTACTATAATTTTTTCGAAATCTGTTTATTATATATCTGTTTATTTGAGATCGATTAATTCCGTTTCGAAAAATCCGCAGAAATTCGATGGCATGAGCAACGAGCAAACTATTCGTTTACGCAATCGTTTGCTACGTGACCGATCCTTAGTTAGTATCAAGGATTCCGGCGAAGCGCCAAATAAATCGATTCTCGAAGACCGATCGCAACCTTCGAAGTCGCTTATGCTGCTGCTGTGTGACGACAACAATCGTTACAATAACGAACGAACGAACGCGTCATTGATGATTTTTCTACGCTATCGTCCTCTCGTTTAGAATAATGTTAATATTTAGCGTTCCTAGATTATTTGTATTAACTCGTTTTTCATTACTTTAGTGATATAAAAAAAATTAAAATTAAGCTTACACTTAATATTTTGTAGCATGGAATTTATGAAAAATAAAAAAGCTAAAGTTGTATCAAAAATTTTTTTTATTCTCACCAAATAGAATTATTTTCAGTTTTGAAGAATTATAAAACACTGTGCTTCAAATAATTTTAATTTCTTTTTTTATGTGGTTTAATTTTATGATGCTTTAAAGGACTAACATTAAATATATAAACAGTTTATTATTTATGATTATTATTTATATCGTTGTTAAGTAAATTGGTCTTTAACTTAATTCATATTGCTTACAATAAACTTGTAAAATAAATCAAACGAAATAGGTAATTATAATTGTCTTACTGTTAAACAAAGAGTAACATTAAATGCATAATTTTAATACCTAAAATAAAAAAACCGATCACAATAAGTTTAGAGATATAAACTTAACATTTATCCATACTTTTGCAATTTTTTATTCCAACAAATTCAAGAATAACTTTGGGCATGTAATTGCGAGTTTCATTGGTTAAGTAGTTAGGTGTACTTTTAACGGGTGTTTACATTAGATAAGAAGTCATTGTTTCAACGTGAGACCTTTTTATTTATTTTTAATGAAATAAATTATAAAAGATCTCAGAGATTTCTCCAATATCCCAACAGAATTTCCTATTAAGTTCGAATAATCTTCGTCGATTATCATGCGGCTGACCAATACATTTACAGAGAACTTACATGTATAACCAATGCGTATCCATCTTGGGATATTCGAATGCAGATCTCGCAAGTTTCTCGTATTGCGAATGTGGATGAACATTGGCGTTATTTTATGCAAATATCATGTTGAATATTAAGAAAAAAGAAACATGAAATGTGTAGCCGTTTGTGTATTTCACACGAGGTTTGGAATATTTAACATAATATTAGTTAAAAATAAGACGGAAGGATATAAAAAAAGAACATAGGAAAAATATTCACAGTCTGTCTTTTCTAGTTCAATGACGTTCATTTTTATAAACATCTCTCTCTCTCTCTCACTCTCTCTCTCTCTCTCTCTCTCTCTCTCTCTCTTTTTCTCTGTCTCTTTCATCGAGGACTTCACACGGTCGAAATCGTTTCTTCGAAACTATTATATAATTCTCGTATACCTGCAAAATTATATAATTACATACATACACACCTACGTATTGGAAGAGAGAACAATGAAAACAACTTGAAATGTTTAACCAGAATTGAACGTGAATCGAGTGAAGCAGTAAAGTACACTTAACTTGCATGTTTCTCAATTAACAAGATCTCATTAATTTCACGTTATTTCAACGTTTTGCACGAGAAACGTCGCATACACTTTCCATATCGATTCCCAACAAGCCCTCTCAACTTCCGTTTCATAGATGCGATTTACACGTGTGTATATATAGATAACCCTCCTATAACACGGTAGATAGGTTCCTAGAAATGCCGTGTTGTGTGAAACCGTGTTGTATGAGACTTTTGTTTTCAGGCCATGGAGATGAAAAGAAATACTTTCCGCAACACTTTATCTTTAAGACGGCAAGCCTCGCCACGGCTGTAGAAGTCCAGTGTTGTACAAAGGTTTTTTGAAAGAAAACTGTGTTATAGAATGCCGTGTTGTAGGAGAATTTCCTGCAATTTATGAATCGTGTTATACCGAAACCATGTTATAAGATGCAGTGTTGTAGGAGGGTAACCTGTATATATATTTAAAATTCGCCTATAATTAAATTCTTGCCTACGTCAAAATACGTGATTGTAATTAGTGATGTTAATCAGCACAAAGACTCTGTGATTACGATCTTATTTCTTCTTTTTTTTCATTTCATTTTTTTCTTTTTGTTTCTTTATTCTTTGTAAGATTCGTGATAAAAATTATATTTTTTATTTTATTTTTATTTTACCGAGTATCTCAAAAAAGTGTATATCATAATAATTCGTATTTTTCTGTTCGAAATCACTTTTATACAAGTCGTTCAGTTGGAGCCGCGTCCTGTTCGCGTACTGCCTTCTTTATAATGATATTCCACTTTGTTAACGTCGGGCACAAAGTCTGTAGCCATGATCCGTTTCCACGCACCGGTGCACCCGGCTACGTAGCATAAGATTGGCACAACTCGCGTGAGTTTGTCGTTACGCTGGAAACCCAAGAACACGTCTCTCTTCTGACGCGTCTTCAAAAGAATTATGATCCATCCTCTCTTGCTCTCGCTTACGTTCATAGTAGCCATCGCATTTTAACCGATTCTTTCTATCTCTTCTTTATTCCCTTCTTCTTCTTCTTCTTCTTTTTTTACTTAGTTTTCTTAGTTGTCTTTTTTTGTTTTTTTATTCTTTTCTATCCAACTAGCTCTTCGCTCATTGCCTACAATTATACCGAGAATTGCAACATTCGTTGAACCACGCTCGATGGATCATCTAGGATTTTTAAATTAAATACGCGTATGTTTTTTTTTTTTACGAATTTATGGTGCTCGCTTAGACATATTCGCAAGAGATTATATTTCCCATGGCAGGGAAGAAGAAGAAGAAACCGATCAACTTGTGCTAATAATAACACGAAAAACCACTTTTCGAATCTCACTTGATAATCGCATATTTGCGCGATCTTTTTTTGCGTAATAGATTCTTTTTCTTCTTCTTTATGTTTTTTCTTTGCGTAAGAGAGTGTAATAAGTAACGGCATAGAAGAACGACTTTTTGCTTTGATTGAAAATTTACAATGAGGCTCATTAAGATCTAATTATTATCATTAACATATTTGTCGTTAATAGAAGTTAATAATACAGAAGATCTTAACAACGATGACGTCAACGATAAATGCATCCACGGTTTAAAAATAAGTCAAGTTACATCATTATTCAAACTTCTTGCAGAAAAGTGAAGGTTACCGTTATAGAAAAATAATTGATCGTTACGTGCAATCAGTTAACCATCTTTTTCTTCTTATTCTTCAAAAATGTTGTTTCTAATTTTGATCAAGTGACGCGTTGATTCTTCTACAATGAAATCTTACCCACACAAAGGATACACACACACTTTGTTGACCTGTGAGATATCGCAATAGAATCGGTCGCGAGTTCGTGTAATTAAATTGCACTTTTAATTTAGTTTAAAGAGAGAAAAATAAAGATAGAGAGAGAGAGAGAGATTTGATCTAGCTTCTAGATTATGCCGGACTTTCATGTAGGCCACCTTTTCTGCAACGTGACCGGTCCAGAGTTGACCCTTAATCAACAACATTCAACAATAACGAAGTTTAAACCCGGTGCCAAGATCCAAATTGATGATTCTCCTACTCTCTCTTTCTTTTTCTTTAGCAATTAAAGTAAAAGGAGACGGGTACGGAGACGCCAGGAATAACACGGCAGGACCTTTGCCATCTCGCGTGTCACGTAACCATTACGATATCATCGTATTCCTTTCTTTCTTTCTTTCTTTCTTTCTTTCTTTACATTTATTTATTTCGTATTTTATTTTAAAAATATAAAACAAAAAAGAGCCAAAGAACATTAACCAATGCGTTCTCTAACTCGTTCAAGGTCCTTTCAAAAATACTCAAGGTCAATCGTATTGTATTCACTAGTATCGTTTCCCAAATCTATATACCAATCCTTGTTGCGTTCTTACGTTGATTTCTCGAGGTCGTGTCATGCGATCATCCGATCCCAACAAATATCGAGATATATTGTAAGAAGATCTGAAAGTTCGCTTGTGCAGAACGATCGAAACTACCTCTCTACGATCGATCAATCGTCGCCATTTGATTTTTTTTGTCTTACCATCGATCCCCTCCGTATTTATCCACGGGGGTCCACTCTTGTGAAAATTATTTCTTTTTTTATCGTATCATGGGTTACGAATCGTTTGTTTTACCTTTCCATTCTACTCGCGTCTCTTGAATTTCGGTCGAAAGAGATCTCGATCGATTGTGTAAGATCGAGTTAATGAGAGATCGTGGGATGATTTTTTTTATAGTTTTTGTACTTGGTCATAAAAATTAATTACTTTGTATTATTGTATAGACAAGCTTATTGAAAAGTTCGATTTTTTTTTTTAGATACGAGTGCCATTGAAAATCAACTTCTCCGCCAGACAGAAAGACGTGTCTGTGACGATAACGAAAAAACATCTTACCTGTGGTGTCAAAGGACAACCTCCGATTATCGACGGTGATTTTCCTCATGAGGTCAAATTAGAAGAGTCTACGTGGTTGATAGAAGATGGCAAAGTTCTTTTGATCAATTTAGAAAAAGTGAATAATTTTCTTTATCATTATTATTATCTATCATTAATCGAACGTTTTCGTTTACAATTTAGAACTAAATGAAATTTCCTGGAAAATCTTTTCGATCTTAGGTGAACAAAATGCAATGGTGGGCTCACGTGGTAACTTGCGATCCCGAGATTAGCACTAAGAAAGTTAATCCTGAACCAAGTAAATTGTCCGACCTTGACGGTGAAACCAGAGGTCTCGTTGAGAAGATGATGTACGATCAAAGCCAAAGGAAACTCGGACTGCCGACTTCGGATGAACAGAAGAAACAGGATGTGATCAAAAAGTAAGATTCCAGTTATCTAAAGTATAATCCTTGTGTGTTTGCCTTTACTGATTCTTTTTTTCTTTTTTATCTTCTTTTTTTCTTGCCTTATCTGATAAATGCTTTGGTTTTCAGGTTCATGGAGCAACATCCAGAGATGGACTTCTCCAAGTGTAAATTTAATTAAAATTACATTTTAATCGATTTGATCAAACAAAAGTCATTCAATATGAACAGGTTTCATCCTTATATGGCGATTGTTCTATAACTCGTTGTTGATGTACGTATACAGGTCTTTTAAGAGTCGAATGGAAAAAACGTATTATAAGTATTCCTTTTTATTTCGTTAACTATATCATAGCAACCTTGCATTCTTCGAACTTGACAGTTCTGTACAAACAAGACGTAGGCTGTTTTGTAATGAAAGAACGCCATATGATGGCAGCACTCTCTGCTACGTTGAATCGATTTAACTGTTGTAAAACAGAGAACTATGTTGTCATGTTTAAACTCGCCTTTTTGTCTACTTAAGTTCAACTCACATTGCATTTCTCTCATTCCTACAAAATAATGCGAACAAAATAATGAGTACAGACAACCTACACAATGTAATAATACGTTTTTCATTTTTACTTATCATTGTAGATATTACGTTTTCTTATTATTGAATAAAGAATTTTCGAATACAATTCCATCGTTTGGAGTATATGAACAAAAGAAAAAATAAATTCATAATTCTTCTATATATCGCGTACAAAGGTTCATGCAAATGCGTTATTAGAAAAATGTAACGAAGTTATTAATTAACTACACGAAGAATCATTTTCTAATTTCTACATTTTATTAATTACCTAATATTAATACTTAAACATCAAAGATATCACTCAGCACATGCAGTCCTTTTTTTAAAAAAATAATCGCACTGTTAACAAATATAATTACAACACCATAGTTCCTTTTACATTCTCACCAAACATTCGATCAACATTTTATCAAACTTCTCTAATTACGTTCATCGTCTTGTTTCATGACTCTCAAAATCCATTTCACATAATTGGGCAATTTAGTGTAAATTCCAAATTTGCGACGTTTCCCACAACCTTCCCCGAAACTGGTAATGCCGAAAATAGTCCAACCGTGATCGGGTCTTCGGGGATCTCTGCACAATAAAGGTCCACCACTATCACCAGCACAGGAATCCATTTTTCCACGATGATAACCGGCACAAAACATATTTTCAGTTATTCTGTAGTCCACGTAAACTTGTCGGCATATTTTCGAGGATACTATGGGTATCTACGAAACAAAATAAATAATAAATTTAGCTCTTTAAAAAAAAATTCAAATAGTTATAAACTGATATATACCTTAACTTCATGAAGAATATCGGTACCGAAATCATCTGTCACTCTGGATTTGCCCCAGCCTAAAATAGTACACAATTGATTCGTAGGTAAAAGTTGTTTCGGTGCTGGAAGACAAGCTATCCCTCTTGAGGGAGATGGAGTCAAATTAACTGGAAGACGTAACATGGCAACGTCGTTATCGACCGTGTCAGCGTTGTATTCCGGATGTATTACCACCGAGTCCACCTGCAACGATTATATCGTGTTAGCCATAATGCGCACCAAGTAATTGCTCCAAGGTTCAAACACTTTATATATGTTTATGTATGTATATATATAGACTTATAAACGGTTACTTTAAACGGAAATAAGCATGCGAGGAGAACAAGTACCCTGAGCTCCAGTTCAGTGCCCTCTTTCACCGTTAAGTCGTGTTCGCCGATACGAACGTATAAGCGTTTTCTTATGCAGTGGGCGGCAGTCAAGACCCATTTCGGCGAGACCAAAGTTCCTCCGCAAAATGCTTCCTATAGAATCGAGACTGTGCGATAAAAATGTAAACGACTCGCTAGGCTGGTAAATAAAATTCTCTATCTCGATAAAACCTACGTGAAATCTATTCAATACAGCCACCTGCCATGGCCATGCCCCTGGTACGGTTGGACGACCACCGATGATTCGAGTGAAATAAGAAAGTCTAGAATTTTTCTGAGGATTCACCATACCGCATTTCCATGCTGGCTGATCTTTCTCAGGAATAAAACTGTCCACAGAGTTGGGATTCAATTCGAATTCGTCTAATATCACGTCTGTAATAAATTTTTATGTTAGTTTCGTCTTTAACATTATTTTTTCATAATTTTTTTTATTTTTCGTGTAGATTTTTTTACCATCGTTATCTTTCTCTCGACTTCCACGAATTTTTCGGTCTATCCATTTTTGGCAGAAGCTTCCTTCGACGTAACAATAAGCACTTTCTCGTATAACATCACGACCACAGATCCCAGGTTTTCTACACCACCTATAATCCAAAATAATTTCATTAATTATTCAATTATTTTCTGTCTTTTTAAACATCAATTAGTAATTTATCAACTTGCTTGTAACGCTGGGTAGTACACAGCTTTGTACACGGATACCATTTGCTCCATTTGCCATAATGATTGTTAGATTGATCTTGGACATCGGTACCTCTTCTTTTACCATGCCTAGGTGCTGTTTCTTTTGGCAACTATCCAAAATTCCATACGATTAATATATTTAATATTTTTACACAAAAATTCTTCTTAATTACAAATTTGTTTTTAATCAACTTAATGTTCACCTGTACTACGTGAAAATTTTTTGATTTCCGTTGTCCTCGACGTTGACGTTGCTTGCATCTTTTTCTTCGTCCTTTTCTCTTATGTTCGCAAGTACGTTCTTCCTGTAAAAATAATAATATATTTTTAACATAATGATCATTTTTTGCTTCAATTGCGTTAACACTTACTCTAAATACAGTGGTACCACATTGACTCTTTGTCATGCATCTTCTGACACGATTTTGTGAACAATGTCGATCACAAACCGACCACTCGCTCCAATTAGTAAAATAAGATAATTTTGAAGATTCTGAGAAAAATGGAAATAAAAATTAGAAATAAAACAAAAATAGAATAATTATAACTTAGTCATTAAAAAAGTTATACCGCTCTTTGGTGATGATTGCTCCGTGACCGTTTCCTGAGTGAACAAATCTATCCAAGCATCGTCTTTTCCGGCGACTGTGGAAGTATGATTCGCAATCTGTAATAAAATGATTTTTATGAGCTCTTAAAATGAGTACCGAGAAAGGTAAAAACAGGTGGAGGATTTTCAAACGATTAAATAACATGTTTCTTCTCCTCAATACAACTAAGAGGATTAATCTTTGCTGTGTCATAAACACGATCGATTGAACGTCTTCTTTTGAGACATAGACTTTTCATATAAAAAGAACAGAGAAAGAGAGAGAGAGAGTAAGAATACAAAGAGATGAGGTGAAAAACGCAATGCACGTATATCTAACCGCAAGAAACATAAAGAAAAAAAAATCTTAAGTACTTATTCGCGAATAGAAGAGAAAATTAAGAAAAAAAGAAAGAAAGAGATAGAAGGAAGCCCATAAAGATTCTTCATCACGTAGGCAGGTCATTGCAAAAACACCGCGAGATAGTAATGGCTCTTAAGCGAGAAGGAGTTAATGGAATAAGAAAAAGAATAATAGGAAGGTTGTGCGATACGTTCTGAACATCTCGCGAATAAGTAGTTACGGGTTAGATGCGTAACGCCTGTTCTACCAGATCATTCGAAAATTAAACTCGATTTGTCGCTTTGATAATAGCATTGCGACGTAACCGCGATCTCTCCTCATTTTTCTTCAACCCAGAGTTAGGATTAGCTGACTAGCTAGCTAGCTAAGCTAATCGTGCGTTACACAACTGGTGTTCTGGACGTAGGTAGAAACTCAGCATAAAATAAGCGTCAATTTAGCACTCTTTTGCTTTTAAATGCGAAACTACTGTCCTCCTCAAAACGGATCGTGTGCATTGTCGTTGTCATCGTTGTTGTCATCGTTGTCGTTGCCGTCGTGTGGTATCAAACGAGAGAACTCATGAAGAATGCATTTGTCCTTTTTGTACCACTCGTAATAATAATTGTCCTCGTGTATGTGCCCACGCATCAATTCTATCCTGTTCATATACACACATAAGTAATACTTGATATACAGCCTCCGGAGTTGCCGACTAAGAATTTCCTCCTTTTCTAAACCTTTTACAATAAGACGAAGGTATGATCCCTGATATTTGCAATTATATACTATTGAGAATATTTGGTTCTTTTTTTTTATTTTTTTTTTTAAGAGGTAAAGAATAAAATCCTTTTTGTATCCTTTTAATGTGTACTGAATTCGTTACGCCTTTTGTATAGTTCATTGATTTTTTCTTCATGTAATAGTAGACGATGACAGAAACTAGATTTAAAGTATCTCGAAATGGAATCAATTAAGGCTCTCTCAAAAGGTTCTCCCTTTTTAACACACCACTCCTATCGTCTAACTCTTTTGCATTGTCCGATGTAAAACGGTGACACGAAACTCACCGAGTTACCTCATCGAGGTCGAACGTCTCAGTCACACCAAGAAATCTAATACTGAATATGTAAGACGACAAACATAACAAGTATCATGATCGAAGATACACATATATTTTCGAACTAATTTATGTAATCAAGTACGAACGAAATGAAATGAGAGAATTTAATGTTAGAGTCTGTCATTCTAATTTTTTTTCTTGCGTTTCTGAATCATCGATTTGATTAAAACAGTTTTCATGCGATCAGAGACTACCTTGAGATTATAAAAGACCCTTTAATAATACTTCTTAGAAATGAAGATTATTATAAACATAAATTGCAATAAAAAATATAAACCTCATGAATATTTTTGTATAGTCGTCTTAATCCCTTTACTGGTCAGTCCAAGCATTGAAATTTTCAATCAATATGTGAGAAACAACTTTTCAAAAGACACGAAGATGTCTTCTTATGTTAACTAGGAATTCAAATTCACTAACGATCTATATACGTACATCACTAAGTTATCTTATATATTCTTGTTTCTTATTAAATGAATATGCGGAAAACAGGTTTTCACTTCGATTGACTCTTTTAAAACGAACTCATTTTAAAACTCTCTCGTAGAATCGTTTGGTCAACGATCGTTATTAATAATGATAAAAAACAAAAAAGAAATCCCTAACGAAGAATCCTTTTCTTTTCTTCATTACTTCCTTTTCTCGCTTTCTTAAATCAACTTTAAAACTTGTTGATTAAATAAGCTCTGTTTATTTCGATGGGGGGTACAACACATGCCATCGTCAGATATAAAATTACGATGAAATGGATAAAGTTAATATACATATGTACATGTATACGTACATACCTGCACGTATACAACATTCGAATCTCTCAAATCGATTTCTGTTCTTATATGGATCTCGTCCACTTTTTATCGTCTCTTCTTTACGACCCTCATATATATATATATATATATACCACATACAGTGGTCATGCATATAATGAAATACATAATGTACGTCTTTTGTGTGCTCTCTATAAATTTACGTAAGTTAACGTATAACACATTGGCTGAAAAGTCTCTGGCCTAACAAAGAAAACACGGTTTTTTCGATCAAAATTGGCTTTATTCCTCAATATAATCTCCATCAAGAGCAACACAATCATTCCAGCGCCGCTCTAACATTTCAATACTACTTTTGTAGAACGATTTATCTTTTGCCTCAAAATAGGCCTCAGTTTCAGCGATAACCTCTTCATTAGTACTGAATTTTTTTCCAGTGAGCATTCTTTTGAGATCTGCAAATAGGAAAAAGTCACTGAGGGCCAGATCTGGAGAATACGGTGGATAGGGAAGCAATTCGAAGCCCAATTCATACAACTTTGCCATCGTTTTTTTGATCGATTGTGAGCATGCGCGGCACCCACTTTGCACACAGCTTTCACACGTCCAAGTATTCATGTATTATATGTCCTACACGTTCCTTTGATATCTTTAGAGTCTCAGCTAACTCAATCAACTTTACTTTACGTCATTCAAAATTATTTTGTGGTTTTTCTTGATGTTTTCGTCGGTAACAGCCTCTTTCGGTCGTTCGTTGCGTGCATCATCTTCGACGCTCATTTCGCCTCGTTTAAACTTAGCAAACCACTTTTCAACGGTTGATTTTCCTAATGTATAGTCCGAATAATGTTTATCAAACCAAGCTTTGGTTTCAACAGTATTTTTTTTCAATAAAAATCATTGTTTTATTAACACACGAAAATCTTTTTTCTGCATCTTTTTGAAAATAACAAAAGCTGCTTCACTCAAAATGCTACATCTCACGAACCAACTATTCGACAGTTGGGAAATTTATACACATATCACAAAAAATCATATGGATTTAATCCTATTAAAGCCATATATGTGTGAGGCCCGTGATTTTTCAGCCCATGTGTTATAACGCAACGTACGTTTTACGAAAAAGAGGAGGGAAATTAAAAAAAAAAAATTTGTGGAAAAGTCATTATATACGTTATAATCATGTTATTTAATGACACTTTGTTCGTTTCAATCGATAATTATATTCTCGACCTGATTTTTTATTTTTATTTTTTTGGTCTAATTGAAACAATTCAACGCGAGAATAAAACAGAAAGTAAAAGAAAAGGAAATGTCTTTATGGCATAACACTGTTTTATGGATATTTTATAGACACACTCGTTAATGTCGAGTAGATATCGTTGGAATGGTGGTTGCCTTAATTATCGCCGACTCTTTCGAAGAGAAGTACTCTTCCAAGTTACAGAAAAGGCGATCACTTGGTAGAGAATGAAAAGGGAAAGCGAAGAGGAAGAATACTTGGTGGTCGTCACGATTGGAAGTCCGTGAAGGGATAAAGACAAAGTGAGAAAGAGAAAGAAAGACAAAGAGAAAGATAAAGGAATAAAACTAGAGAGAGAAAGAGAGAAAAAGGACGAAGGAAAATCTGTATGCGTCGCGGAGGACGTGTCCAAACTAGGCTGAAGCCTGCGGTGTCTTACATCTTGGTGATGATCCAGCAAAAAGCTTGAACCGCTTAAAGGAAGAACAATTCTGTGGGGGTAAAGGAACCCCGATGAAAAAGAGAGAGAGAAATAACTCGGATCTTGTCGATCCGCCTACCAGAAAGATCCACCGTATCTCGAAAAGCACCATAAAAGTATCTATCAGTAATGCCGACGAATCCACCTCTTTAACCAACGTGTCGCGCTTAATCGAAGCTTTCCATCGAAGGGAAACGGTACTTTACACGATCTCGCCGTTGAATTTGTCCATCTTCGTCGGCTTTACTTTCTTAGAAAAACAATTATCATCGATCTTCGAGTATCATCGTAGTAAGATGCTGAAAGGTCACCAATCAACTTCCTTGATATCCATTTCAACCGTTTTCCTTCTTATACGTATTGATAATTGGAAAGAAAACAAGAAAAAGTTTATCAGGAAATATAGTAGGTATGATTTAAGTAGATAAAAAGAGTTTTATCTATTTTCTATAGAAGAAAAATATATATATCTGAAGATCTCTAAATGGGTTAGAAGAAGAGGAATAAAGTACGAAATGTCCGGCATTGTTTCTTGCACAACGACGCCTCGGTTATACCCTAAATGGTAACGTTGTCTCCCGTTGCAAGAGGGTATCCGAAAATGGCCGGGCATTTCTTCTTCTTCTTTTTCTTCTTCTTCTCTCTCTCTCTCTCTCTCTCTCTCTCTCTCTCTCTCTCTCTGAACAAGAGGACTACCGTCGATTTAATGCGGGGGCCTCGCGCGATGCACCTTTCTTCCATCGTCCGTAACGATGGAATGCTCGCTATGGCGAGATCGCCAACTGATTTATGGCCTATGCTACGATCGAAAAGGGCACGATCTTCGCTACTGATCCTTCCTCCCTCTTACCCACTATTCGCCTCTTCTTCTCGATCTTCCCTTCCACCCTCCTTTTAACGAACGTTCTTTTCGAAATGAGTGTCCTCGGTTTAAGATCTTCCAATAATCAATTACGTAAACATTTGTTTCAATGATTTCTCATTTTAATGAATCAACTTCCTATTCGTGTTTAGAATATAATGTGCATTCGACCACTTTCGACAAGGATAAGGTAAAAGTTTAAAGGTTCAAATCTTTTCAGTACAAAATTAACTCACGTATATTATCAGCATATTTATACTATTAATTTTCTTTCATCCGTCGTATAAAAATCTTACGTAATTTGTATTATAATTTTGATGTTATTTTTTAAATTACAGATCAATGAACTTTGATATAGTCGACATAGAATTTTTATACAAAATATTTAGATATGTGGGTGAATTAAAAAGTTTTAAGTTTCAATAAAAAAATATTCTTTTTTTTTTAAATTTATTTAATTGAAAAAATAAATTTTCCCTACGTTGGATCTAGAACTTTTTAACTCACCCTAGTATATAATTAATTTTTATTTATAATCTTTTAACTTAAATATAATTTTTAAAAAATTGGTGATAAAGGCTTTTTTCATTCTTCTTAATCATTCAAATGGGTTAAAAGTATCTTGGTTTTGCTACACGGCAGATCGTAACTAACGTTTGTTCTGTTAGGTTTTATATCCTTTAACTACTTGCCCTACGAATTAACTTTACGGTTGCCGTGCCGTGTGCTACAATATTACACTTGCACGCCTATCGACGTGGTGTACACGTCGCTCGCAGTTTTGAAATAAAAGCAT
The DNA here is from genome assembly GCF_049000335.1 of Polistes dominula. Taxonomy (NCBI): domain Eukaryota; kingdom Metazoa; phylum Arthropoda; class Insecta; order Hymenoptera; family Vespidae; genus Polistes; species Polistes dominula. Next base: position 8,894,545 of record NW_028300915.1, read on the forward strand.
CTCGACGTGCGTGGCACGTCTTTATAGGGCAAGTGGTTAAGAAAATGTTGGTTGATTTCTTTGAGAACATTTATCACTTGTCTGTTCGCTCGTTCGTTCCTTCCTTCCCCCCAATAGATTACAAAATACTCATGTAAGTTCGACTACGTGGGTCTGTCGATTCTTTTTCTTCTTCAATCTCGTTACGGTGAAATGTAACTAACTCCTAAACGGACGATCCATCCGTCCGTCTGTTCGTTCTCTCGTCGATCAAAGCGAGCGTACTTATAGGAAAGTATTTACTTTAGACGTTGACGAGGTACCATGCTTCTTTATTACGTCTCTCTTTAAAAATAGTTTAACACATCGGGTGAGATCATCCGGTGATTTACCGTCATCCATTCGTCAACGACCAAGAGACCAACAGTTGCTCGTATTGATAAAATATAGTCATTATCGTCGATCAACCTTCTCTTACTTTTTCTAGCGATCAACAAAATACATCGTTTAGAATCGAATAGGTATACTTCTAAGCTTCTCCCACTTTTTTCTTATTATTATCCAAGCTTTTGATACGTACTTGCACGTTTTTCCTATAAGTCGTGTTTTAAAGTCACGTCCTTAATTAAGTTACCTTACGTTTGACAATATATTTATTTGTGCCTATTTATATTGCAATCGGTTAAATATCTTTTTACGATTTAATGTAACTTAAGTATTTAAGAAATATATTGGTTTTAATGCAAATTAAACACTTCTCCTTTAAATTACTTTCTCATTTTATCGTTTTCCATGGTACAAAATAATAACAATTAAACTAGGTTTTAGTGTAAATTCAATTTTTAATAACATATGTTTTTAATTATAATTATCGTTAAATTAAGCGATTAAAAATGTAACAATATTAAACGAAGAATTAAAATTTTAAAAATTGTAAATTAATTATTTGACAAATTATTATACGTTTAATTTTAAAATCGCGATGATTGCGAATAATTTTTCGAGTGCGTTGAAAGTTTCGTTCACTAAGTGAGAAATAAAACGTAGATAGATTTCTAGATATCGTTTAAACACGAGCTTAGAAATCGTAAAACCTAAAACCACGATAGAAATTGTCAAGTCTTGGCAAAAGAGAAAGAGTCACCTGCTGTGCTTTTAACCGTTGCTAACCATTCGTCATTCTTCTCTTTTTCTTTCTTTCCGTTTTCTCTTCTCTCCTCTTCTTTTCTCTTTCCATCGTTGGTCTCTTCGTATATACGCATCCGGTTTACGTTTATGGCCACGTTTATTTCCGGATCATCGTCTACGCCGCCGTACGGTCTTTTTATACACCGAAACACCGTGTAGCTCTTCATTGTTCCTCAACAGTGCTAAGATCTTGCCTCTCACCACGTGCGCTTCGTGTTCTCTCATGACAGAATACTTCTTCCCACGTTCTTCTTATCATCTTCTAATCGTTTTAGAATCTAACGACAAATATCCTATCTTCATTTAACATGTCAACTTTTTGTATCGCATATATGCGTCTTTTTTAAAAATAATTTTTTTTTTACTATGACGCATGATACATACATGCGTATATATAATATATACGCATATTATATATATTATAATATATATAATATACGCATATTATTTAAAAAAAGATGGCGCATATATGTGACATAAATATTGAACAGATCAACACTAACATTATCCACTATTAATAAAATATTACTTACTATTAAATAATTTAATTCTTTTTCAATATCAATTCGGAATAAAAGAAAAAATATTTTTAACAATATTAGATAACTCACTTTATTTGAGCTAATAATTTTGCTTGGTTATAGTAGCTCCAGTGTTAATAAATAACATTCGCGAGTTTTAGTAAAAAGAAGTAAGTAGGTAGGTATCGAAGTTTAACGTTCGAAGTGCAATATAGTATTATGCATGCATTGTGACACGACTCCGTGGTTCTTCTTATTCTATCTTACCTTCCTTCTCGTTAACAACGCCGACCTAATTCACGTATGCAGTACACGATCACTGATCCCGTACACGATTGACTTTTCTTAACCGATCGCATCGATTTACGACGCATCAACGATTATATCGTCTCTTACTTATGGTATTTCGATCTTACTTACAAGACGTAAACTTAAAACGATGTACTCTCTATTTATAAAATTTTAAAAACAAAAAACCAGAAAAAAAACAAAACGATAATCATACGATTCATTAAAGATACACACACTGAAAAATCCATTTAAAATCGAAAAGGTAATCGAACGTTGTAATTAAATTAGCGTGGGTGATGGGGAAGTGGTATCAGTAAGATTATCTTTCAGAGAATTCGAACGAATTCTTATTTGATATTTTCGTTTTCTTTTTTTTTGTTGATCCTTTTACCTTTGTAACTGATCTCCGTTTCATACGTAATTAACGTATTCCGTTTCGTAAGCGCTATTAAGTGAATTTGCAAGTATCAAATTAATTTAAACGTTTAGCTGCGCACTACGGTGGCACTCTATTTAATACACAATATTAACGAAGGCAGCTCTTTGTGAGGCGGACAAGTTATACCGGAATAACTTGTTTTGATTCATATCCACTCCACGTGCAACGGGGCAAACGATTGCTAAACTTCTAGCGTTGCCTGGCCGACCTCTCAGCCACACAATGTCACGTGCAACGTGCCACCGCTAATGACTCTCCGTTTGAATTTAGTTGAACTTTCCGTTTTACGAGCCTTCTCGTAAAATCATTTTATTTTTGCTTTTAGTGTTTTTTTTTCTTCCGACACTATGTTCTTTTATGGATTCCGTTCTTATCAACAACAACATTCTAACACAAATTCGAATACCAGATGAAGTTCTTACCATTCTACTAGTTCTCATAACGTTGAGCAATATTACATTTTCTTAAGTATGAAGAATTTTTTTTTTCAAAACAACTAATCAAGGAAAAGTAAATTTCAACGATTACAAGCTATCGCGCATTTGAATCGGTGTAACTTGGAATTCTAAACGTCTAATTCTTCTACTGTCTCAGATTTGTTTCTTTTTATCACCCTAACGTAAACGTCCATTACCTCTCGTAAATCTCAAAACGCAAAGGGATAATTAAAAAAAGAAAAAAAGGGGGAAAAAATAATAAGAAAAAAAAGAAAAATTCGATGGAAAGAAAAGTTGAGAGTATCTCGGATAAAGTTAAGTCCAAGGAACGCGGAGAAAACTGCGTAAAACGACATCTTCCTCTCTTTCTATCAATTTATCTTTCTTTCTTTTTTTCTCCGTCTTCTCATCGTCCTCTTTCTCTTCGTAACGACGACTTTTTATCGATCGCGAGTCTTACATACTTCCTGGCCGAGAGGGAGCTGAAATTCTACGCGATAGTCGCCACGATACATCGTAAGAAGCTAATCGATCTGGATCGAAAAGAGTATCAGAGCGTTTCCTCTCTCTCTACCGTGGGAGGAGGATCCACCACGGGGTGCCATGGCAGGTCCACTCGCGTCCTTCTCGTTTTCGGCCTCGTGCAAAACAAAAAAAAAGATAAGTTGTAGCGTGTTTTTCTCTCTCTCTCTCTCTCTCTCTCTCTCTCTCTCTCTCTCTCTCTCTCTCTCTCTCTGTTTTTCTTTCTTTGTTTCTCTTCTCGCCAAGGATGGAAAGACGAGCTTATCGTTTAGTCATCTTTTAAGGAGTAACAAGGTACTGGCTTCTTGAGAAATGTAATCTCCGCTGTTAAACATACTTCGGTCCCTGTGGTACTGCTTTACAAATTCTACCTGACAGACCAGAGAAACGGATAGTTCGAAGTAAAGCAAAAATTCTATAATATCGACGATTCATTTCATTCCTTAGATAGAGAAAGTCAATGTTCCAAGATATTATTCTCTTTATGGTTTTATCCTGTATAGAAAAGTACCAGTAGAAACTCGACAGATTTATGGGATTCCATTGAGAAGTTGAATTCGTTACGAATAATATCCTGCCAGGTGAAATCGTAAAGGTTAAAGTGCATTGTATTGATCGCAGACTAATTGCTGGAACATTCGAAAAAACTATAGAAATTGGAAGGTTTCATAGTTTCGTAGTATACGTGTTTATGTTTATGTAAGCGATGGGGTTGAAAGGTGTTGATTTGAACATTCCTAAACGACTAATAATTTATTCAGGTAAATAAAAAACAAATGATTCCTTCTAACACGTTGACCGCCATGTCAGCCATATATGGCCGACAGCAAATATTCTGATCAGGCCAAATCGGCCGTATTTAGCTGACGCTTTTTTTAGTACTTACAAGGTATATTAGTAAATATTTCGAAAAATGTCCATCCAAAAAAGATTATCCTCCCCATAGGATAAGAATTTCTTTCTAAATGTAATATTTTATTCCAATAAGTATCTATTGACACAGTATCGTTATATTTCGGCATTGTTGTGTAGCGTAGTATAGCAGCGCGCGCCGGCCTCACGAGGATTTTCTTGAAAATTAGCGTGGCGGTCAACGTACTAATCCTTTTTTTTTCAAGCTAATTTAGACCAGTAAAGAAATATAAATCTAATTTAATCGGAAATGTGCGTTACAATGATATAGAAAGGCTCGATATAAAACGGAATGACAGTATGCGGAAAGATTTGATAAATAAACGATCGGAAATTACAAGTAAAAAATTGTCGACTTAACGGAAAGTGAAAGTAAAGAAATGATAAATGTTATTAAATGAATTCTAAACTTGATTATTTCCATAAAATATTATATAAGATAATCATAATTTGTATGTTCATTTTGATTATTACGCTTCCTTACAAAAGGAAAACCCATTTAACGTGTATATTTGCTTATCTTTCTCTTTTTATTTCTATATATTTTAACTTATCTATCTATCTATCTATCTATCTCTCATTGAATATATCCGTACTTTCGTGGTCTAACTTATACCGACAAGCACGATTCTCGACGGTAATCGAAGAACGGTACGGTCCAGCCAGCAAAAGCAAGAGCAATAGCAACAGCAGCAACAGCATCCGCAAGAAGGACCATTCCGTGACGGGAAGTTTTCTCCACAGGGTGCCGAGCGCGCAAAGAGAGAAGACATGCTTCGAGGTCAGACGTAAAAGATTCTCAAGAGACCATAGAAAGTTGTCCCTCTTTTCTTGGTTTCTTTCTTCTTTGATTAAGATATATCATGTCTCTCTTTTTGTATTTTCTTTTCCCCTTTTTTTCTTTCTATACAATTATCAACCAAAAATCCTATTAATTAGTAAATGGTCACCATTGAAAATGTTTTATACGTCGTTTAAAAGATAATAAAAAATAAATGTATGAAATAAGGAAAAAACGAGTTTACTTGTTAGACTTGGTCGAACGATTCGCCAAGCCTGGATACTCAATTCACCGCGGGACGCCTCACCGTGGTCGTTTTACTATAGCGTAGAAATCAGAGACACATATTTCCCCCACCATTTCGGCTACACCATCTTCCTCTTTCTCGTGAATCAACTCCCAAGTCTCTTGACGTTCGCATCGCGTAAAATTACACGTGAATGAAGGAACACGCTCCTTCCTTTTTTTTTCGATATATGTATATATATTTTTCTCTTTCACTTCTCTGATGTTATATATTGACTTTAAGCCAAACTACTGGAGACCAAGGTATATCGTTAAAGGTACTCTCGTAATGAATTTATTACCGAGTTAACTAATTAACTTACGATAACGTGCAAATAACAATGAATATCTTAGAAAAAATGTAGATAAAAAATTCGACGTATTTTAAAACAAGAAAAAAATGACAGCATTTAAGAAAAGGTAGAGATTTGAGATAAGAAAGAAAAGAAACAAAATAGAAAGAGAGGGGATATAAATGTTAATACATTCTGCTGTTGTTGAAAAGATGCGAAGGCTATCTCTTATTGTTAGAGATTTGTACCACAAATCGTCTTATTAAACAGTTGTTGATTTCCGATAAGGAAGGAAAACAGATAAGAAGAACTATCTATTCCCCTATTCTTCTTTTATTGTTTGATCCTTTCCAATAGATTTTTTTTTCTCTTCTTTTCTCATATATCGTCTGCCTTTTTCTGTCCTCTTGAGAACCTTTTCGTCGAGCGAACAGGATGGCAACCATTATCGATCCTTACCAGCTGGTCGCTATCGAGGTTCGAGAAGTGTATATTCTTATGTGTGTGTATGTGTAAATTTTTTTTGTATATGTTTGCAAGTCTGATAACCTCTCGCCAGGAATAATCTTACATATTTTTGATTTGCCGTAAAGCCGAACACGAACGATACGATATGCTCACGCTTAACACGCGTCCTGTATGTAACTGAAGAGGCACGTGACAGTTGAGTTACTAAATATAAAGCCTTCTCTTCTTTTCTTTCATTCTACTTCTTTTAACTTTTTTATATTTTTTTCTTAATTTTACTTGTATACTGCAACAACACACCTTAGTTATCTTATCTCACGTACAAATTAGCAGACTCGAAAGAAAAAGTGCAGACTAATTTTTTCAAGAGAGAGAGAGAGAGAGAGAGAGAGAGAGAGCAGTTAGTTTCTAGTCGGGCAATTTCGAGCGTTTTCGTTTTTATTCGAGAAACGTCATACTTATTTTGCATCCTATCGTTGAGAAATACAATACACGTATGCATATACACTTGTGCATGTTTTTATGTACATATAGGTGGATAGGTAAGACGAATTTTGTTATTTAAAATGAAATGAAAATTAAAAGATTTCAACATAATTTGGTATGGTTGTTGGCGACGAGGAGGAAATTACGGTGATTAGTGTCCTGAAAAAGCAGTTTGCGAAACGTCGACACTTTACACCGACATTATACCGCATTACTTACAATTTAGAAAAGTAAAGCGTGCTCGTTAAGTGATTACGATGATAACATCTGACAATATTATTGGCTTTCAGCAAGACTCAATGTTTATAACAACAAAGACTACGCCAACTAATAAAGACGAAGACGAAGACGACAGAGTACGTATGTTTAGAATATTAGTGCTTTCTTTCTAACATAAGAGGGACGTCCGACAAGATCATTCGTGGTGGAATTTGAGAAATGCTGAGAAACGAAATTACTGTAATTACCTTGGCATGCCTAGATCTAAAAGCAAAAAGAAAATGAAATCAAGGTTGTCTTTTATCTAAGTCATATTATATCATATTTTTCAGATCTTACAAAATATCTCTAAACTCTGTTCCTGGTTTCTTTAAGTTTTTCAAAGATATTTTTTTCGATAATGACAATTAAGCTTACGATAATTCTAATCAAATTAACATAAAGATATTAGTGTTAGATTGCTACGAAAATGTTTATCCAGTTTCTATTTCCTGAAATTTCAATAACTTTGATACTAGGTAAATGTATCACCCAAAGTGAAATTGTTTAACTTTCGTCTTTTTATCATAAAGAAAATTTTAATTGTTATTATATATATATATATATATATATATATATATATATATATATATATATATATATATATATATATATATATTAGTTGATAATTAATTGTTATTGATGATAATCAAATATCTTTAGTGACGTTTTAAAGAGATTATATCGACGAAATCAATCGAGCAAAGAAAGTACTCTATGGTAACACGACACCGAGATATTCCTTGCTCGCGGTTATGGTGTACGAAACTTGCCTCACGATCTTGAGAATTATCGACTCCCAAAGTATTGTACCTCGAAGCGGAACTCTTCCTGATTTAACTGCTAGAAGAGTTAGACCGACTTTGCACGCGATAACCAAGTGTTACCTAACTTCTAAACTTTTTTTCAATTCTTCCCCTTTACTACAGAAACTTTTACTCATATATTTCGATATATAGATAGATGATTATTTTTAGAATGAACTTTGTCGAGATCTATTTGTGGATAAGAGAAAAATAAAAAGAAATAGAAAAAGAGAAAGAAAAAAGAGAGAGAGTGTGTGTGTGAATGAGTAAGTGAGTGAAGAAGAGAAGTGGAAAAAGTTCACGAAAGATTTTTAGAAAACGATTGAATGCGTCAGACGAGCGCAGACGGTCGACCTTGTAGACCCGCGTTTATTTTAATCCTTCGGGATCCTATCTTATATCCAAAGTCGTAACATCGTTGTCACATTATGTCACATGATTATACGAGACAGACATATTTTTCAAAAATGTCAAACCAACAAATTGAAAAAATATTTGACAATGTGTGATATATTTAAAAATGAATTTGACATACTATTAATATTTTATTTATTAAATGATCGATAAATTATTCAAAGAATAAATGTTAAATGAGAATGGTGAATAAATCAAATAATCCGAAGAAGGAACTTACCGAAGTATCCTCGAGTGAATAACTCGAGGCGATGAGGAAGAACGGAAGTAGAGCGAGCGTGATCCTGTTGATCATAGCTGAGGACCAAGAGGATAACAGCTTGGAGGATCTCGCGGTGGGCGAGCACGTCGTCGAAGCGGGCGCGTGCTTCCGTCGCGGACGCATCGCGTCATGATCGCGACGTGTCGCGCACACGCTTTGTCTTTTCCCTTCTCCTCCTCCTTTTTTCCCTCCTACTCTTCTTCTTCCCTTTCTTGAAAGCTACTTCTTCTGCTTCTTCTTTTTCTTCTTCTTCTGATCTTCTTCTGATCTTCTTCTTCTTGTTCTTCTACTTCTACTTTTACCCTCTCACATCAGTGAACCTCTGCGTACCTACACGCGCGCTGCCCTACGTACTCCCTCGACACGCGGTGCGGCTCTATAAATACAGAAGCGCGACTCCACCAGAAGAATTTCAAACAACCGCCTCCCTACCGTAAAACATTGTACCGCGAAGAAGAAGATGAAGAAGAAGAAGAAGAAGAGAAAAAGGAGGAGGAGGCAGAAGTAGAAGTAAAAGTAACAAGAAGGGCAGTAAACTTCTTTCTTTCTAGCTTCGGTATCACTAAAAGCACAACAGATCCCCAGTTGCGATTCAAACTTGCTTATGTTAGATTATAAATAACTCGATAATTGATTCTTCATAACTTAATTCTGTTTACTTTCAATATTTATTTTGCCTAAAAAAAAATAAGAGATAATAGATCAAGATTAATTACTTGATAAATGAACTTCTTTTTTTCTTATGAAAGTTTGACTACGGTATTGTAGAATACGTAAATCGAATATTTGATTGTTGTATAAAATAGTTAAGATAGACAGACGTTATCTGAACTGTCGCAATAACAAACCGACAAATCTTCCTTGAATAGAAGGAGCTAATTTCTCTTGAAAGACCTTCAGTCATTGAATTTCGTTGACTCGCAACGTATTTCTTACTTCCTGGATTCGTTTCTTCTTCTTCCTCCCTTGTGTTATACACTTACGCTTAAGTAAGATCAAAGGCAAGCAGACAGAGACAGAAAGAGAAAGAGAAAATAGTCAGGATACCATGTAGTTTTTTTTCTCTTCTTCCAGTCACAGAAATCCTCCAGTGAAGAGTAGGAAAGGAAGATGAGAAAAGATACTTGCGTTGCGACCGCGGAACCGACTGATATTTTTAGTCCCTTTTGACCGACACCATCTGCTCGAGAGACTCCGTGTCCCTCGAAGAATTAACCTCCGAGAAGTATCTTTTGTCCAAAGTGGTTTTCACGAAAATTTCAATGATTCCTTATACACTTTCTTCATGATTGTTTCCAAAGAAACGTGGGAATCTCCAAATGGTTCTTTGCTGGAGTATTTTACTTGAAGATACGCGTTGAACCATTGAAAGTCACTGATTGTTAATTGTGGAAAACATAAAAATAGGAAGAAGAGGAACAGGAAGAAGAAGAAGAAAACGAAATTGTTCGTCAGGGTGGCACAAGACAGACGATGTTTTAAACAAGAATTGTGGAGAGTAACTGGAAACGAAAGAAAAAGAAAATATCGAATGAAGGGAAAATGAGAAGAGAAAAAAGGGAAAGAGGAAAAAAATGGGAAAAGAAAATAAAGAGATGAAAAAAGAGGACAAAGAAGAAGGGTTGGAGGAGAAGGAGGAGAGAGAGAGTCGAGTAGACTCGTAGAAGACTCGAACGTCACGACAAGAGCCACTCTCGAACACACGCACGTGGCTCCGAGCCGACTGAAGAGATACACGCGCGGGTAAGTATCAACGGAGGTTGCCGAGAGAAGTGGCTGCTATTGCTGCGGCTGCTGCTGCTGCTGCTGCTGCTACTACTGACTGTTAGCTGTTGGCTGCTGACGTCCTATACGAGTCAACTACAGAAGCGGAGGGTGATTCTACCGGCGAGTCTCTTCGGTTGGTGGGGTATCGATAGGGTACTCGTGCGACACGCGCTCTTCATCGAGCTTTCCTCTTCCTTCTTTAATTTTTTATTTTCTCTTCCTCTCCTCTTCACTCTCAAGATTCTAAGGATTCCTTTGGTAGAATCAATAACTCGATAATAAATACGTAGAATCTGTCTTTGATCTAACTCAATGACTACATCGTTTAATTATATTCAATTGCGAATCGCCAAAAATCGATGAAAAAAGAAATAAAGAGTGTATATTATCTTCGTAAAATATGATTAAATGTTTTGAATAACAAATGATCTAACAATCGAAGTCACGAATCAAGCACAACACATCTTATGACCCCACTCGAATCTCCATCATTTTTAATACGACTGAACGACGATCTGGGTCACTCGAACTCGCAGCTCCCCTCTTCCTCCTTCTGAATGACAATAAAAGATATGTAAGAAATCTAGCGAAGAAATATACTTACTTACTTACTTACGTGACAGCGTCTCTAGAAATAACTTAGGCGATCGTTCGATGACGTCTAACTTTAGTTCCCATCTCAACTTGTAAAAATCGCCAGACAAACATTTCATTCTGTCAACGTATTCTTTTTGCGCTTCTCGACTTGACTTTTTTTTTTATTTCTTTCTCCTTGTGCACACACTCCGAACAAATGGACGAATGTTCGCCTCAGACTCAGCGTCTCGTCTCGATTACGAATTTCTTCTTCGCAGTTATTACGTTTTCAATTGATGCAGTAATTAGAGAAAAAGAAACAGACAAGCGACAAAATGACCGTTTACTTGGAAGTCGTTAAAATTATATGTCTATTACGTACAAATGATAAGTGAGTTACTGGAAGACTTTTTCCGATATTCACTTACTAGACTTGTATAGTGTTCGTATTTTAAATGTGATCATATTTGAAGTGAAAACTTCTTTAGAATAGAGAGTGATTTGTTTTTCTACGCATGTTTTTTTTTGTATCGGTTAGAAAATGTGAGCCACGTGTAACATTTCAAATTTCTTCGTTTCTGAAAGAAATGAAGAATGGAAGGACAAAGCGGGGTCATTCAAAGGATTCGGACACACACACACACACACACGTGCGTAGAATGTGTAGTTACCTACCGGAATATCCCTGTGGTCGAGACACGCCTCGGTCTCGTAGAAGATTGCACGAAATTATCCGCTTTTTGGAAAAAAATAAGAACCGGTACACGCCTCTTAAGGGCCAGTGATTTTGTTCGTGAAACGAGAGCCGTTTTTTGAGCCTAAGTGGTGTGCTGATTCACGAAACGATACGGTTGCATTCGAAAGCAGCTCGGAGGCGGACCGAACCGATATCGGTTTATAAAACTGTATTCTTGTGTGAGGACATTTTAAATCATTTACCCATCATTTTGAAAGCTAAGACGATCACGCTACTTTATTCTTAACTAGTTATTACGTTCGCGTACGCTTTTATATATTTATAATATATATCTATTACCTTTACCCTTTCCCTGTAATAAAATCCTTTTATTCATGGATACGAATCCTTTCAAGTACCACAGTTATCTGTGCAATAAATAATTGTAATCATTCGCATTCGTATGTGCTTGTATTATTAATCACGCGTAACGGAACGCAGGTGTATCTAATCGTGGAAAGATCCGTTATCGCTTTCGACTTTTATCAAAGTGATAAATTTAATATATATATAAAGCACGTTCGAGGAGCTTAATAATAAATATCGAAAGAAAAATTTTACCTTTTTACGTGACTCTTTCCATTCCTGTAAATTGACGTAATTCCTAAGCTTGCATAATAAACGTGTTTAATCTTAATAGAGAAAAATAAATAAACAAAAATTTATAAAAGTATTTCTATATAATCATCGTGTTATTTTACAAACGAGAACAACCAAGTATTGTATATACTCTTTTAACGATTCTAGTTACGTTTGAAGGAAGTCAATGTCGATGAAACGATCATTTCGTTAACTATCCTATCATCTATTGTAAATATATATATTATACCTAACGCTTTATCAAACAACAACGTTAGAATTGTTCACGCTTGATCTACGAAGCAGCACGAAGTATTACTTTTACGCATCAATAGCTCGCTAAGATGATAATAACAACGCGAAGGACTCGATGAGAATAAAAAAAGGGTGGAAGACGAAGGAAAATTGTAAGGCAAATTAGACATGTGCAATTATATTATATTACAATAAACGATTTACGGAGTAGTAGCTTTAAGCGAGTTCACCTTCAAATTTGCTTTTCACGCTGTTTCTTTGTCTCGTTACATGCCGCGTACTTGTTCCGTTTTAACGATACAACAGGCAAAAACGAGAAAGTAAAAGAAAGAGGAAGAAAAAAATAGAAACAGAAAAAGACTGATTCTATTTTTGTTTGTGTCTTTCTTTTTGGCAAGAACATCCCCTTAAAGTTCTTTCCATCCCCATCGAATCACGGAATTAATTCCCACGCGTGTGACTTCGAGAGACGAGGCAGACGCTCGTCCGTATGCTTCGTAGTCCTTGCATCCTTTTAAGTTAAAGGAACGATTCTTGGTCGCTTGAATGTCGCGCCGGCCTAAGGGACATCGTGTATAAATCACTGTCTGCAACTTCTACCGGTAAGAAAGTAGGGGAAGACGAAGAAAAAGAGAAAGAGAGACAGAATGAGGGAAAGAAGGAAAGAGGGTGAAAGATATAAAAGCACAGAGAGAAGCGCGAGCCCAACGATTCCAGCAACCTCTCTTCTTCCCCTGCTACTTATGCTAATGCCGGTAAATCAATTTATTTATATTTATTTATAGCATTCAAATGTTTCCCCAGCTCCCAGACTGAGCCTCCTTTCCAAGGATGGACCACCCGCGAAATTTGCGTTCGATTCTCCTTCGCTACACAAGATTGACCCTATTCTCCCTTTCCCTCTTCAACTCCTCACTTTCATTCTTCTAGAACAAACAGAAAACACTCTCTTCTTCGATTCTTTTTTTCTAACACTTTTACTTCCTATCTTTCAAATATAAAATAATTAATATGATTCTTTTCTTTTATTTTCACATCACAAATAATAATAGATTAAAATTTAATTTTCTGTTAAGTTTTAAATAAAATTTCAAAAATGTTTTATAAGTTGATAGTAATTATTTGATTTTGTAATTTGTAAAACATTTGACTCTAATTTCTTCTTCGTTTACTAATAAATGTGTTTATAATTATGTCCTCCCATTTCCTCCCTTCTTCTTTCCACTTCTCCTTCCTTGTCTTATAAAAACAACGTGCAATGAAATTAAGCGCTATTCGGGCGCGGCTCTACTCGTAATGATCACGTGACTCGATTCAAACCGAAAGAACACGATCGAGTCACTGACGTAGCTTTAACTATTGATTCCCCGTTTATATTCTTATTATTTTATATATTAATATTTTGTGTGACTAGATGGTAATTTTAATTGTTGTGATATCAATTAATTGTACTTATAAGTAAGTTAATGATTTTGCAAGAATATAATTAATTAATTTAATAAAATATTAAAAAATTATGAAATTTCAACAATCTTTACAGAATTTTGTGTGTATTTCACCTGTAGCGTCGCTAGTTGAAGGCGTGTACATTTGGGCGTCAGTTTTGTGATATTTTTGTTTGAATGTTTTATTATTTAATTCGGAATGACTTCGACAAATGTAATTCGCTTGACTGCAGCACTAATTATCCTAATTTGTTGCATCGAACAAGGTGAGGTTAAATTAAACAAGAGAATATTTATACTTTTGACTTATAATATAACCTATAAATGTGGCACTATTAATTAATTATACGTGTATTTATGAAACACTTTTGTTTTTACTTTTTTATAATATTAATCAACTCATAAATAATACATATATTTAAATTTTGTAGGTTATTCCATAAAATGTTGGGTATGCAGATCCGACTCTGATCCAAAATGTGCAGATCCTTTTGATAATTCAACAGTTCCAATCACAGATTGTAAGCAAGAACCAGATTTGGAACATCTGAAGGGTGTACGACCTACCATGTGTCGTAAAATACGTCAAAAAGGTGAATCATATGTTAGAATACTTACTTTTTTCTTAAGCTGTATCATTTTCCTATTCTTTTATTTTTATATTTGATACGTAGTCAACGGTGAATGGAGATACTTTCGTAGTTGTGCTTATATGGGTGAACCAGGAATAGCGGGAGATGAACGCTTTTGTCTAATGAGAACCGGAACTTATAACATATTTCTGGAATATTGTACATGCAATAGTAAAGATGGGTGTAACTCGGCGCCTAAGGATCATGGAAGTTTACTACTGCTATTACTTACTATGGTAATTCCATTAGATTATGTACTTCATCTTTTTTAAGAATCGCTGCCAAAGTTAACGAAAGAGATCTGAATCATTAAATAGTTTAAAAATATTCTATGAGTGCCTTTGTACCATAAACATAAAAAAAAGTATTTAGTACTTATGCACAACGATGATGAATCTTTGTATAAAAAATAATTTACAAAGAGTAAGCGTAGCATGTCTTCTCTTAACTCTTTCGCAAGCACAATTCTTTTTTATAAATATTTTATACCAAAAAGATATATCTGTTTTTATATATGCAGTAATTTTTTCACTAGTACTAAAAACTGTACTCGAAAAACTAGTTTTCCATGTCAGTACAAATGACAGATTTAACAAGCTTAGCATTAGTCTGATTTGACAATCAGAGTAGTTTTTAATTTAGATCGTTAATTACATAAAGACACATGTAATTAACTTTAGTAATATTGGAAAGTTTGTATGAAAGATTTTTTAATTTATACATATATATGACGTTCTTTTTTTGTATAAGAAAGTTATTTACTTACTAAATCAACTGTGTGAATATCACACAAGCAATGTTGATAATATTGTATAATAATAGACAATCAATAATCCGTCCAAGATTTATAATAATCAAATATTTTATACATCTGTAATGAATAATAAATCGAAGATTAAAAAAAGATATTAAATACACATATATAGAATAAAATATATTATTAATAATACACACATCGAATTTTTAAAAATAATTCTCTCTGCACGCATAATGTCGCATATCTCGATAATTACATTTATACTCGAGGAAAATAAAACAAGTCAAATAATATATACATTAAATTAAAATGGCACCACCCATAAGCATACGTTAACTGTTAAAGCTGCGTCTACTTATTTATCGATGTCACATATTAAACATTTATATTATTATTTGTATGAAAAAATAGAAATACGTCTATGATATAATGTTGCATAAAAAATACATATTTTGCGCGACAATAGATCTTAAATATAATATTTATTTTTGGACGTCATCACTAGTTAATATGACCACTACAATCACGTTCATTCAATTAGGGCTTCTCAAAGTGTCTCGTTACCCCGTACGGCGTCACTTAAATAAATTTTAGAGTCGTAAAAACTTGTACAAAATGTAAAAATTGTAAAAAATTCTTAGATACGAAACAACCAAAAATTAATTTAAAATCAGTTTGACTACATTACAGGTGTAGTATGTCTATGACTTTATGATAGTTAAAGAAAAGATAGTATACAGTCTATAAACAGTGCCTTTTTTTTTTAAATATTTGTTCAGGTAAAGGATATTGCTTAAGGAAAAAGTTAGAGAAGCCCTGTATAAGATTACTGTTAAACGGATATGTAACAATAATTTATATCAAACTTCAGTAATTATAATTAAATTTCCTTGATCACCAATTAATAACAATTTAATTTCCAAAATTTAGTATATTTAAAATTAAATAACACCAAATCACAGTTATTCTCTCTATATCTTGATTTTTAAAATTTATCAGTCAGCTTTCTTCATTGTTATCAACAAATACCTCTTAACACGTTGAGCGCGACGTCCGCCATCAGTAGCGGACACTAGACTTTCCGTTTAGGCCGCGTCAGCCACCGCTGGCTGACAGCGTATAACACGATATTTCTATGGTCCGACGGAGACTTCCTTGAAAATGAGCGTGGCCTGACGGGGACTTCCTTGAAAATGAGTATGGCGCTTAACATGTTAATTTAATCTTTTCTTATTTAAAAATATTTTTAGTAGACGGTTAATATTATCAGTATGCAAACTATAAAATTCCATTATATAAACAATCTTTTCTACGAATATCGAAGAAAATCTATTTCTAAGTAAAAAAGAAAAGAATAAAACGGAATAAAAATAAGTTGATTAGAAGATTGCACTTTTACTCAAATGATTGCCATTTCGTTATTTGTTGTCCTGGTTTCGCTAGTGCTTGTTTCCATTGCTCGGCGTAAGGCCCACCAACGTCGGGTCCAATCGCAAAATGACCAACTGTCGTTTTTTTACCTAAAACCATTTAATTGCGTATTAAAAACGTCGATTAGAAAAATAACCATTGATACAGATATTAATTTGCGTGATACTTGAATAAAAATGTCTTTCGATAATAATAAAGAATATTATTAAGGTCAAGCTGATAAAAGTATTAGATATACGTTCGTTCGTAAAGGAAGATTCGTTTAACTAGACGTTATTGCTTAACTCTTAGCTAACTTGATTAATCAATTTGTGCAACAAGTAGAGAAGGCAACGTTTCAAACGATACCGAAGAGAAGAAGTTATATTACAATCAGGATCGTACCCATTTTATTTTTCGAGACGTATTTAATTACGAAGCTAACGTCCTTGAGTGCACCATCGAAAGGATTTTCTACAGAGACCCTAGCCATGTCTGGTGAAAATTTCATCGAAACGCAAGGACCGAAACGACCGCTTTTCCAAAAATGCGTTATCCTGCCGCTCTCGATGACTGACATTTTCAGGTACATTTGTCCTTTCAATAATTCGTGTTCGTGCATTGTTTGTAATGAACATCTCATACGATGGAGACATAATACCAAAATTCCACTCGTTTCTTCCTTTTTGTCCGTTTTTTCCAGACAAAGGGACAACTCGAGTTTTCCCTTTTTATTTTCTTTCTGAAATAATGGTAAAGCTTTATTAAGTGAACAAAAATATATAAAAATTTAGAATTATGTGAATGATTGAAAAGTAATAGTTTAAAAAAAGAATCTAACTTTGTCTTCGGCAACAGCAATACCACTGCTGATCGGTTTGAGTGGTCTCCACAATTCACCGGTTGATACATCACTGGCGTGTTTCGGTTTTGGTGGTTTTATCGTAAAGTTTTTTGAATCGAGTGATATCGTAACAGCACCGACTGTTCGTCTTTTGTCAAAGATTTTCCTTTCGCTTATTTGATCTTCGAAATTTTTCTCTTGTCCTTTACTAAAAAATTGACCAAATATTTTATTCTTGCAACCATCTTGATGATCATTCGATGATCCTTCCTGACCCTTTTTACTAGTCTTCTTTGCACACTCTTTCATAGGAGATAAATTTTTCTCCTTATCTGCCTCCTTCTTTTCCGTAGCAATCAAAGGTTTATCTTCGAGAATGGCGTAGAGCGTGACTACGATGAATTTCGAACCATTTATTTCTTCCTCGACGACTTTCGACTTACCAAACTTGATTTTCGTTTCTTTTCGCAAATGAAAAGTGAATTCTTCGTTCCAACGTGGCCAGGATTCGTTCCTCGTCGTAGTCTCGAATTTTTCTTTACTCGGTATCAGCTTCACCTGAAATTTACATTATTCGGTCATTCTCAACAAAATTAAAAACAAAATATTCTTTTCGAATTTTCAATGTGTGTCCTTGAATAGAATACAATAGCTTAGATAAATGAAATTACAACAAGAAATCTGCAAATTTAGTTATATCGAAGAAATACAAAATATTGAAATTGCAATCTTCTCTCTATCGAACAAAACATACGATCTATGTCCTTGTTCTTGTATTGTTATGTAATATAATGGGTAACATAAATTCTTTTATGATTCACCTTAACGACGTAACTGTTGACTCTGGTGAATCCAAAATTTTGCGGTAGATGTCTAGCACCAATGACGGTTACGCAGAGAGTTTTTTCGTTTGGCGAATGGACAATTCTGATGCCTACTTCCGGTTCTAAATTAACGGTACGATCCAAAGGCGTCGACACATTTTTTAAACCATTGTCGATTAAACTTTTAAGTTTTGCCAAGGCCATATTGTTTCTCTTCTAAGATATTCGTTCTAACGAATTATTTTTCAAATCGTTGATTAACTCTTATTGATTCTGGACGATTGTTCGTTGAGATAACAAAAATCGACTACCAAAGGTAGACATCCGGTGTTGTTCTCTGAAAAATATCGTTCTTACTGTTAGATGATCATTACGATTATGTTAGTACGTAGAAGGAATAAGAATATTGATGTGCTTTGCTGTGTGTAAAGAATATCAATATTTTGACATATATGTAACATTATAGTTCATGGTCTTTTTGTATTTGTTATAAATTATTACGATCACGTTAGTAACTGGTTGTGAATTTTGTTTCACGCAAGATTAAACAATAATTCTTCGAAACGCTTTAATCTAACTATTATCAGTTTGGTTGATCTTGGTGTTTATCGAAGTATTCAATATACGTAGGCATAAATGTTTAATTAATGAACAAAAAAGAGTGTTTCTATGTCCGATTAAAGAAATCGATATCGATTGATACACGTGTATACGTTAAATTATTAAATACATTCTTTTTACGGATCGATAAACACATATCTGCTATAAAATAAAAATAAACCCTGACAATTGTTATTCTCTATATCTTAAAACGCATTACATATGACAGTCTATGATAAATTCGTGTAACAATAATAATGTTAGTCCCCAAATATATTGACACTAATGCAATAGCAACAATAGCAATAACAACGAAAGCAACGATTTAAGATACGTCATTGAGAGACTCTTAATGGTCTGTTTAACTTTTTCTCAAGACAAGAAAAATAAAAGTCTTACCTTAGCAACCGTACACCTGTTTCGATTTGTATCTCACGCTTCAGGTATATACCTAATACAGGTATCGATCGGAAAAGGTTCTACTACGAGTTTAGACAAAAAATGACTAATACGCATTTTCTCGTTGAGGTAGGATTACCAAAGATTACTACAATATTAATTAGATATCAATATCCTATCCACGATCTTTGATGATCCCGAGCGTTGTTGTATACGTACCATTTATTTTTCAGAATGTTCAAAATGCTGCGTATTTATTTTGTTCTTGAAGTATACGAGTGAGATAATGAAAAAAAACTGTCCGGTGTTAATTTTAAGATCTCGCACATGTAAAGATTATAGGTATGATATTCAAGGTCATTAGAGGACAGTCGCAATGGCAATTTTCTGACCACCTGATGCAGTAGCAATAGCATCAGAACGTATTTCAATGATCTTATTTCACCGACCACTATGATTCAATTTACGAACGATCGTTCGCATTTCTAAGCCACGCTCAAAGTAGTAAAACATCGTTGCTAGTTCGATTGCTTTCGTTCTAATTGACTGGATGGCTGACTGACTAGCAAGCAAGTCCGATAAACACAACACACTTTACACAACACTTTCAAAGAAGAATTTTGTTAATAAATAAATCGACGATAACGAATATGACGAAGCCTTAAACGTACGCGTGGATCGAATTGAAAACAATTGTGTTTTACTGTCCACATTCGAGAAAGACGCGCCACCGTGGTATGCGGCTTCAGTTGACGCGTGGGTTCGCTTTATAAGAGGCTTACTGGGTACCCAGTGACGGACGAAATTAGGGTTCTTATATCAGGCCCAAAATTGAACCTTGTTTGATCAAGTTCGTACACAAAAAAATTGGACCAAATTTTATTTGTACATATTTTTATAATTAATTGTTAAGAATAGTCTTTTGTTGTATAATGTATTTTTTATTAATTGTAAATTTAATTATTATATAATAATGTATACTATAATACACCTCAAGTACATGACTCCTTATCTTATCTATAATCTTTTAATAAATTATTAATAAACTTGTTATTCTACATAAAGAGTTATAAACATGGTGCTTATAATTCGGAATACAGACCTAATACTTAGATTACGATTAAAAGTGGTGGGAGAAAACCGCCTATACCGCACGTTGTACGATCATTATAAACTTCGTTTGCGTGCGATGCCGCCTGTTGCGTCCATACAAGTTGGAGTATATTCGTGTAAACGCAAAATTCGTACTACCACGTATACCCGAGGAACTACGCTACGTGAATGAGAGTGTGTCATCGTTCTCAGGACTGTACCATTTAAAAATTGTACCTGCGTCATTAAAAATAACATTGAGTACAATAATAAATAAATTAAATATTTTGATCACATTCCTATGTATATTTTTATAATGATGAAGCAAAGATTCAGATGCGGAGAAAATGGAGATTCACGGGGTAAGAATTTTATCATAATACTTGATGATTTTGTTCAAGGAATGCAGTACGGTGAGTCGTGTTGCATGGTTAATGAATAGCAATAGCTTCATTTAAATATCAAATGAACATATGTTATGTTTATTTAAAATTTTTTTTCTTCGTATCTGAAGATGTTACTGGATGAAGATCGATCGCGACACACATATACACATACAATATAATTGAAATTTTACAAACATTTTTATCTAATTTGAAAATGTTTAAGATCAAACACGTCGATTAGAGTTTTATGCTTATCAAACTATATTAATTTTACGTGGGATACAAAAAGATGTTACTGACAGGATTGATCGACCTTCGAGTTTGAAATATATATACTTATCTTTGTCATATCGTGTTTTATAACTGTCAAGGAAATGGATCTATGAGGATAAATTTCAAAGGATTTCGTTTATCGAAATATTTTCTTCGCGATTTAAATGTGACGAGTACCGTCGTTTTATGATGTCATACTTATTATAAATAATTGCAACGTGCTCGTGCTTCATCAGCCATTAGATAATACATACCCACAATCTCCTTTATGATGAAAAATTCTCACAACCTTCATGGTCTATGTCTTTTAACTTATGGTAGCTTGCTTATTAGAAATAAAAAAGATTATATCTAATGTTATTATACACACATACACACATACACGAAAATAGTTGTATCATAAAAAATACGAGGTTTTTTAATATAATTTTCTAACTTACCTCTAAAAACTTTTTTACCTTCCAAGAAAATGTTAACTTAGTTTACTCGGTTTACTCGTGTGTTCTATAATTTCAGTTTAGTACGAACCACAAAGAAGCTGTGCTAGCAACGTTTGCTACGTTACTTAGATGCGAGGGTTATCGTCTCTACTATGTTTACGCATTGGCTTACTTAGTTGCACGTACGCTATACGTTTGTACAACCCGAGAATGTATGTACATACGTGTTCACGTTGAATGCAAATTCTTGTCGATATTGGTGCCGGCTTATCTTGGTTTATGTTCTGGATTTTCTCTTTGTGTCTAGAGTTCGAATTACCTTACCAAGTGCAATTTTTTCGGTTAACGTACGCTGATCCAACAGGCTTTTATATGAATTATTGTTCCCTATAAATGATATCATCCCCTGCGTATTTAAACTGTTTCTCTCTTTGTATGTTTTAATCTATTATCTACGTAAAAACTAACAAAAATAATTACAAAATATCGTTGAGTTCGAAAAAATTTCGATTCGATTTTAGTCATTTGTTTGTACAACTAACGTAAATAAAATAATAAAATTCAAATAATCTTTGTGATAAAATGAAATCTAAAAATTCGAAACATGCGCTGCAGGGGGGGGCGAGATATCGAATAAAATTTAATCGATTGAAAGATGGCGCGTCTTACTCTTGATACTGTCACCCACGCCGTATTTCTCTGTCTCTTTCTTTCTAATTACAACAACCCCTAGTCACATTTCCTCCCGCCTTTGAATCAGCTGTTCGCCAACCGCCATGGCGCACGCGATGTCAAAACGTCGGAAACGTTTTCTTATTTCGCGAGTTTTACCCTTCGAAAGGATATTCTCCTGAGTTTCGATTATGTAAATACGCGTATTACAAATATTCGTTTGTCCTACATATTCGTGTATTATGCTTTCGCAAAAAGTATTATTCCATTTTTCATTTATGTGATTGTCGTCGTGAACGTGATTTCATTGGAGGGTTGCTCCGTTTGCAGATTTTTTTCAACCTCTCAGGGGTGAGTTTATCGATTCGAATAATATTTTCTATTTTCTTTTTTCTTTTTCTTTTTCCTTCTCTTTCTCTGTTTAATTTTTTCTGTCTCATTTTAGTGCTTCCCCGAATATTATTTTACTGATTTTCTTTCTGACAAAAATATCCGAGCCTTTCCGTAGCACTTACTTTGATCCTTTGTTTACAAACTAACTTAACCTAACCAAGAAAAAAAGGTGTGAAGTTATAAGATTCAATAAAGAGAATATTTGTATGTTGACATGTTCGCAGCTATGTTAACACCGACACGACCGTACAAAAGTTACAAGATATATGATACAAGCGTAAATTTTATGATAGTTCTTAATTAACAAGATAATTGTTATGGATAATATTAATGAATTCTTTGACGTTGTCTTTTACTATAAGTTAAAAAATTTATGTGAAAATTCTTTTTTGGATATTTCTTTGTCAGAATTGGTTTTAAATCTCATTTATTTGTGATATATAATTGTGCGTTGCAATTAGTTAACAAAAAAAGAATTATTCTAACCTACAATAACTTAAATGGAATCTATATGATCCTTGTAAAACCTACCCCTAAAAACTTAGAATGAAAATCGCGAGATGGCACCACGTATTCTCAATCCTGACTAAATCCAATTTAAATGTTCTATATATTTTTATTTTTCTATAAATAGCATGTATGTAAAAGAAAAATAAAGACATACCTTTAGGAAAGGTTAGATTACCCTTTTAATATTTATAAATTAAAATTACCTTAGGTAGAGAGTCAGGGGGAGAGAAAAAGAAACGCAAATTTGCCGCGAGAAGATGTGTGACGTTATAACCGTCTCTTTAAACCTATAACATGTCATACATTTAGCAATGCAGATAGAAACGATCGATCTTTTTTAATCGAAAAATCCCTTTTCGCCTTCCGAACTACCTGACGTCGTGAGAGAGCTCTTTCAACATCGATCAACACGACGCTAAACGCATTTATAAGATGCATGCCTTTTGCAATCGTGTCGCGCTTTAATGGAACGGCAAGCCAACTCATTTGCGTATCTCTATTTTCATTTACGCTTTAAGAGATGATTTTATCGCCGTCTAATTAATTACAAGAATACTAAAAACAAATAATACCATGGAAAATTCGGACAAAGAATTGTTATAAAATATATTCACATAATTAAAAAGAATAAAATTGTACAAAAATTACTGACATTTGAGTACAATGAAATATACTATATTATATAAAAAAATAATTATACGATAAATTCTATTTATTTGATCAACATTTTATAAAAATAAATGATTAAACTATTCAGTACCGACCGAAAAAATTGTATCTATATATATAACCAGTGGTTATATATAATAGTATCTAACCCCTTTGATTTTTTTTAAATTTTGCACACTTGTAGATTTTGAGAATATTCATTATGCCTTTAGCACGTTCCTGTTCCTAAGCGCGATTCTTCCATTCACGTTCTTCGTATCCTATTTCTTTCAGGTCCCTTCTAATATTATCCTCCTATCTACGTTTCGGTCTACCTAGTGGTCTTTTCCCGTTCGGAATACCGACCAGTATTTTGCGCGCCGTTCGATCCGTGCGCGCTACGTGACCAGCCCATCTTAATCGGAGCGATTTTACGACGTTAATATGCCCGGTTTGTTGTACAGTCGATGTACTTCTACGTTATGGAGTTTTCTCCATTCGCCCATATCCTCATCACGTTTTGCATCGAAGATTTTACGAAGAACTTTGTTTTCGAAAACCCTAAATTTCTTTTAGTCCCGTAACGTAAGAGACCATGTTTCGCTACCATAAAGGACTATCGGTAGGATGATTGTCCTGTATATCCTGATTTTTAAGCGCCTAGATACCAACCTTGAGCTGAGTAATTTATTGATCGAATAAAAGCATGATAAATATATATAATAAGTAACAAAAATAAATTTTTTAGAATGCCTTATCAATACATTTGTCAGGATGATATTTGTCGTATAGACACACGAAACATACATTTTTCTCAAATCTGGATCGAAAGTTCGTTTTTGCTCCCTGTTTTCAGGGAGCAAAGTGCCACATTCCCGCCCGCTTGAATCTGTGTCAGGGAGAAAAGTGCCTCATTCCCTCCTGCTTGAATGTAGTAACAAATTAGTGCGCTTGCTTCTATTTTTTAGCGCATGCGTACTAGTTTCTTAACCTTAAAAATGTTTTAATAAATTACTGCTCATGCTTATATATATTATATATTATGATATATAATTAATGATTTTAATGAAAACATGTGTTGTCTCATATATTTTATATTTTATTTATTTTTACAAGTTCTAAAGATATTTGTTTAGTTAAATATTACAAACATAAAT
The DNA here is from genome assembly GCF_049000335.1 of Polistes dominula. Lineage (NCBI taxonomy): Eukaryota > Metazoa > Arthropoda > Insecta > Hymenoptera > Vespidae > Polistes > Polistes dominula. Next base: position 8,919,282 of record NW_028300915.1, read on the forward strand.
AGGTTACTACATATAAATTTAATTATTTTCTTGATTATGAGAGTTGTATTTGTTATTATTTATTATAATCTGTTTAAATTCACAATTCTTGAAAGTGACAAAAGGTGTATTGAAGGTCAAAGAATCAATCACTTCGTTCTCGATTTGAATTTCATTTAAATGCTTTTTTGGACTCACACAGACTTACACACACAACCTCTTCGATTTTCAACACTCCCCACAATAATAATAATTTATAAACTCCCTATTTAATTAATTAAATTTTATTTAAAAAAATATTTTTTAAACTTAAGCAATAATTTATATTTTTAATAGAATCGAATTTTATTTTTTATTTATTTTTATATTTAAATTTTTGTTTAAGTTTTTTTATATTTTATTTTATTTTTATATTTAAATTTTTTGTAAAGTGGGGGCTCCGCCCCGCAACCCCCGCCGGGGCTGTGCCCCCGGACCCCCCTGATTTCTTTTTCTGGGGGCTTCGCCCCCAAGCCCCTACCAGGGGTTTCACCCCTGGACCCCTTGCTTGTTGTTAAATTTGCATAAACTTCGCAATAATGTATTGTAAATGTATTAATTGACAACAAATAAAATAGTATATTACATACCTAGGACAGTGTAGTAAGAAAGCTGCAGCTTCATTTTACACAGCGGGAAGAGAGGAAGGCGGAAAGCGGCAACTTCGTTTCTTACAGGTACAGCGAGAGAAAAGTAGGCACTTTTCGCCCGGGAAGAAAATTAGTATATTATTATTTAATTACAAGCGAACTTTCGATACCGGTGTGAGAAAAAAATATCTTCGAAAAGGTAAATAAACTTAATTCTATATCAATATTAGAAAAGATATAGGTATCGGCTGCTGTGAGACCACACATCGCCGTTATTGTAGACTACTACACTACTACACGTCTATGCGATATTTCAACTCGCGTTTTTTTGCAAATGACTGGCCATATACGCCTAGTTCAAACACACAATGTATTTTTTCATAGACTACTACAAGTGTGCAAAATTTGAAAAAAATCTGAGGTTTACACTTCTGATCCTTTCATGGTCATTAGTTTATATAACAGTAATGGGAAACTCTCTTTTAGTGATGGATATATAAAACAAGGGGACAATTGTGGGGTTCGAGCCGTATTTGGCTGACGCTTTTTTTAGTGCTTACAAGGTATATTAATAAATATTTCGAAAGATATTTCACAAAATATGAGACTACTGAATTGTTATAAAATGTTTCTAAAAAAATGTGAATTGTTATTAAAAATTATTTGCAATGAAATTCTTTGAAACAGTCTATACAAAGTTGGGGTTGATCAGGGCAATCCAGGCAAAACATTGCTGTTATTTTTATATTTATTCATGCTTTTGATCGATCCTATGAAGTCTTATATTCGAATAACATAATTTGCAAGCCCTTCTAATTTTTTGTCCAAGAGCATTTTTTTTTTAGATGAGAATATTATGACTACAATGATCCGAAAATTTATTTATATTATCTGTCAGAGTTCTAATTATTTCAGAGCTAATATTTCTCTAAAATTTCTGATATTTATGTTTTTTCTTTTGTTGTAATCTTGTAAATGATTGAAGCATTTACAATTGCAATGCCTAGAAGAAGCTGGAAAATATTTGATAAAGAAAAAGTATTATAATTTTCGAATTACACACGCTTTTTTAGATACTTCGTTCTTGAAGTAAGATTTTCAACTAAATGCATGTAGTAAAACATTTCGTTTTAAGTGTACTTATGTTTTGTTATAAGAAGATAAGAAACAAAAAAACCTCAATAATCATCCAAAAAAGATTATCCTCTTCATAGGATACGAATTTCTTTCTAAATGTAATGTCTTACTACACTAAGTAACTACTTATTCAGTATTGTTATACTCCGGTATTGTTGTATAGCGCAATATAGCAGCGCGCGTGGGCCTAACGGAGATTTTCTTGAAAACTAGCGTGGCGATCAACGTGTTAACAGGAAATGAATAAAACTCATACTCAGAGATCTTTGAAATATTTAGGTTTATCAAAGGAAGTAGCAAATAATAGCATAAGAAACTCTGAGCGTAAATAAAAGATTTAACAAACATATTCACTTAATCTATTAACGAGAAATTAACGAGAAATTAATAGAGCTTGCTCTCAAAGATCTCCGAAATGTACCGGATAAATAAAAGAAATATCAAATATAAAAACAGGGCTCAGCGATTGACTTTGGAAATTGGAGATCCTTGCGGAGCATAGGTGTCAGAGCAGAGTTAATTTAAAGGGGATTCGTACTTGACATTTGTTATTGTATAAAGATCGAACAGTACCGTCGCCTATGTGTGGATCGAATGATCCTGACGATAGATAGACGACGGTCATTTAAAATTCATTGGGTGATTATTAGGAATGACGGTTACATGAACCTTTTTATATGGGGTCCATAAGAAAAAACAAAATATAACTGTGACTGATAGGAATCACGTAGAACCTTCCAGAAAAGATCCAGGCATGAATTCTTAGGAAATAAGATAAGATTAACGAATTATGAAATTGTAAAAGAAATAACTCATTTGAATTTTTCGATATTTTGGAAATTGCGAGAGTGTACCAAAGAGCCATTGATCCGACATAGATTTACCCAGAAAAAGAGACTATAGAATATTGTTGGCGGACAGCCGATTGAAAATTAGACGTTTAAAAGAAAAATAATGTTAAAGAATTATAAGAATGTTGGAAACCGATGTTATGAAATTATATAATCATTTAACCCTTTGCAGTTCTATGTCGCTTGTGACTCGACATAGCATTTCTTTTTGGCACGTCCTATGTCGCTTGTAACTCGACATCGCATTTCTTTTTGGCACGTCGAGTGTGGCTCGACATCGCTTTGTTTTCTGAAGCGTAATGTATCTAATTTCACCCGATTATCATAATCTAAGTCTAAATAAAATAAGATAAAAGCTAGTTGCAAGTCTGAAATTTTCCATGAATCTTGAATTTAAGGGCTTAGTTTTAGTTTTTTCAAATCAACCGTGGCGTACAATTCAAAGTCCTAGCACAACTAGAAAGCGTTTTGAAATCCTACATTTCTATAAAATAATTTTTTTTTGTAAAAAATATGGCCAAACGACGTACAACAGTGCGTGATAATGAATTTAAAAGTGATGATAGTGTGGGGGTGGTGGTGTGGTGGTTGGCGTGGTTTCAGACAGACAGACAAAAATATCTATAAGATTTTATTGAATCGAAATAAAAGAAATGTTTATTATAATATAACAAAGACTTAAGTATTAAGGTTTAAGATAAAGACCGAAAGAAAAAAGTAAGTAACCAGAGTTAGAAACCGTAACCACACTCGTATAACACTCACTCGTAACATCGAATCAAGAAGGGCCCAGGACCGCCCTCTTCACCGCGCTTATATATGCATTCACCCCTCCAATGGTCCCAATCACTTCCGTTAATCATTCTAGAAATCTCCAGACTATTTCCAATCGGTCAAACAAAAAGACTTCTTCCCGATTTCCGGTTCGGGAACATTCGAGAGATTTCGGGGTTTTTACAAACGATGACATCAGCCGATATCGTACGCTTTTCTTTCTTGCCACATGCACTCGTATCCATATCGCTGCGGGCACTCACACTCATATCCATATCGCTACAAATCTTTCATCAACCACTTCCATGTACACCATACACTCGCACTCTTACATATATATAACTGAAGATGAAATGACTAAATACCAATTTTCCTACAATAGTGATTTTTTGGGCGACATAGAAGAACAATTTCAAAGAATTAAACGGTATCATAAAATGGTTAATTATAATCTGTAAACAATAAAAAATAATGTTTAAACAATTTTACAATTTTATTTTATTTTATCTATCTATTAATTCATAAGTACGTTTCGTTAGTAAGGTCATAAATGTTTTTTCTAAAGTAAACGTTACCGAGCGGATAAGTGATTGACGAAATCCGCGCGGACCTGCTAAAACGAAACAGTGGAGAGCGCTCGAACTGCAAAGGGTTAAGGATATGATACTGTATACACAGTTTGTGTCACAATCAGGTGAAGAAAGATCAGATTTTTTTTTACTTGAACCAAGTTTGCTTCCTTTTGGAAGATTTAAAATCCCCGTGTACGTGTGAGAAGCCTGCATTCGTAAAATGCAGTGTATGTCGAAAAAACTTGTTTCGTGTGTCTGTACGACAAATATCATCCTGAAAAAGTGAATCGTTTCAGACATGCCAAAAGATTAATTTATGCTATTTTTATTGAAGTGAAAACTTTTTTAGAATGGTTGTGATTTGAAAAAATGAAACACCGCGCGGCATAACGCGGCATAACGCGATGGCATAACGCGGCGATGAAATGGCCACGATACTAACGACACATACTACCGGAGCATTATGATTTCTTTAAATCGCTTTCACGCATACAAAATGTAGATGAGTAGTAAATTGTTCTGTATGTTATGTTTGTAATTTTGTACGTTATGTAGTTAAAAAATGTTTTGAATGACATAAATTATGTTTCTGAAATCTTTTAAATGGAGTTGGGTCCCTTAAAAATTTTATAACAAATCAAATTGTTAATTTTGAAAGTGGCCTAACTCCATTCGTGGTTAGAAAACGCATACTATTCACTTAATAATTGCCACTATTTTAATAGGAAATATAAGTTTAACACCTTTAAATACACTTAAGCAGTATAACTTGTTAGTATCTTGTACGTATATTTTTTATTGCATTGAAACGCAAACCCTTCAATATCTCGATTCGAACATAAATGGAGTTAGGCCACTTTCAAAATAAACGGCCCAATCATAATAGAAACAAGTTGCATTATGATTATGTTGTACATAGTAAGTAAATAAACATTTTATATAATATATAGATCATTTCATTATAATATCGATTAAATTATCTTCAAAAATATCAATCTAATAAATATCAGGCAATTACAATTTCGTAAGATTATTTCTGGCAATTGGCCTATTCAAAGTTCATCATAAATTTGCAAGAAAGGGGCGTCTTTACTTATTCGGGTATAAAGTAAAGCTTTTTGTGAAGATGCTACGCGACGACAAGTTGGTCTCGGCAAGGTGCCAAAGAAGTGAGTAGCGGATACAAGTCGACTGAATCTATCACAGGAATGTTTCCTTCGTTTCTCGCTATACTACATTAGATTGTATACTACTTGTTTTCAAAATTTGTTTTTTATCATTTAAGTATTGTACGAATTTGATGTTAAAATAGTAACAAAAAAATAATATACAAATACATAAAATTTTGATGAATGATCCCGTTTTTTCCATAGTCTTGATCCATTCAAGTTTAATTTCGTTTCATACTTTTTTAACGAGATCACGGTCGTTCTTCTTTCTCACTTGATCATTAAGAGAGACTCTTCTCGTTTCAACGATTCATTGATCTTTCTTTTTCTTCACAATGCGTGAAAAGGAAAGAAAAGTAAAGAAAAAGAAAAAAGAATGAAGCTGGAATTTCGAACGTTCCTTCAACTCCACCCTACTTCCTTTATTTTCTCCTCGGCATCGTTTTCTTGATTTAATGAACGCGAAGTCCATTCTACTCTTCGACCCTCCAAAAAGTCTCCGCGAATCTTCTTTCAACTCTCCGCCTCTTTCTCTCTCTCTCTCTCTCTCTTACTTTCTCACGTTTTATTATAAACTCCTTTGTATAGTGCAATTTAAAAGATTACCATCTGGTTCACCTTACAAGAGAAAAAACTTTTTTCTATGTAGTATAAAAGTTCGAACCCGCTAAAAAGATATCTATGAACAGGAGTATGAATTTTAACAAAAAATTTTGAATAATATACATAAACATATACGTGAAAAATGTATTTCATATATACGTATAACGAATATGGAGATAGAATCTATCCCATAATCCAAAAAACGTATTTTCGTTATTTGACTCTGTGGTTCGGAGATGTATGCTGTTCCAAAGATCGTTGCACTCTTGATTCATTTCAAGTACCTTTGAGCATCGCAACCTTTTAAGTGCATCATTAACCATTCTCTTTTGTATCAAGAGATCAACGCCATACAGAATTTGCACGCGCGTCTTTTCGCATCGTAAAGTCGGCCCGATTAACATTTCAAGAGTACCCAGCAAATCGTACGTACATTCCATTCAACGTGTGAAAAGTCATGTTTTCGTAATTTCTTTTTCTTCTTTTTTTCTCTCCCTTCTTTTCATTATTCACCTTCATGCCTTGTCACGTCGATGCAAAACTCGTATTCCTTTTGTTTTTTTTACTATAATATTTTCAATCAATGTTTTATAGTTCACGCATATTTAAATATTATTTCTTTTCCTTTTTGTAATTTTATTTTTTAAATTCGATCTATAGAGATTTTTTATTTTTAGAAATATTCAAATGTAACGTTTAATAAAACATCTTTTGAGTTTATATTTATAAATCTGAACAAAATTTTCGAACAACTCGTTATTTATTTAAACGTCTTTATATCTTTTCTACTTCTTTTCGCGAAAAATTAAAATTGTCCACTCAAGAATCGACCATAAGGGAAGTCAAGTATTAAAAGTAAACGTTAAGTAAAATGTTTCGCACGTATTCGCACTTTTAACGCATCTACCCACTCACTGTCAATATTACTCCTACATCTAGCAAGTTTCTTTCCTCGTTGCCGTACCACTTCATCTTAGTTTTCGTAAAAGTTCTCCGCTTGAAAGGGAAAGAGACCGCGTCGTTTTAGAAATAGCTAATGAAAGGTATTGTCTTTTGGTGTGAACGAGGTAGAATGAGAGAGAGAGAGAGAGAGAGAGAGAGGGGAGAGAGAGAGTAAAAATAAATTCTTGGACATTTCTAACTTGTCCTTGGGTGATCTTCTATCGACAGACACGAACGATTCACGGGAAAAAAAGAATTTATTATTCATGTTCCAACCTTTTTAATTAATGGATTATATGTGCTCCCCTACCTTTTATGCACAAATGTTTGATTATACGTCGATGCATCCTACACATTTTAATATTCGATATCAGTGACGCTGATTAATGATAATTAGGATGAAGGAACGACCGATTCGTAATGAACGATTTAACGTTTATCTATCTCTCTCTTTCTATAGAACTTGGCCATCAATCGTTGAGGCCGTTGCGCAGACAGAAATTTCATTTATCGAGAAAGTTTAAATCAAACCGCCATTACTCACAAGCTGGCAACTGCGAGCTCGCATTCCGATTCACCAAAAGGCAATTGAAATTCGTTTCGTCACTGACTTTTCCGTAGCGCTCCATGCCAATTTTTTTACTCACCCCTCTATCTTTCCTCTCTCTTCATCTATCTATCTATCTATCTATCTATCTATCTATCTATCTATCTATTTGTATATACGTCTTCGTCAGTTTTACAATTTACCTGGATAATCGGCCATTCGAATGTTCAGATTTTTACATTTGTTAACGTTATACGAAACAAAAAATAAAATGATATATCAAAGCTTTCACAAAAGTAAGGAGTAATAGATTGTTATTAAAAGATCTAAAGACATCTATTCAGATTTGTAAACAATGAAGGTTCGAAGGTGTCATCAATTTTCGGTATACTTTAGATCCCGGTTAAATGTAAGATCGGGTGGGAAGAAGAAAAGCAAGCAAGCAAGTATCTCGAGGGTGTATCTTTCGCAAAAGGTTTTCGGCTCCAACAGAGTTTCCCCATAATTTCGCGTATTTTACGCGTTAGAAGTCTTGACAATGGCCACCAAGATTAACAGCTTTGTTCTGCCGAATTCATTACCGAATTTAAGGGGAACAATGAACGTGTAAATCTTCGGGAGTCTCGCGTGACCGCATGTGTTCTCTTCTACCCTCGCGTTTATATCTTGTTCGGCGGCTGATGCAGTATCGGAAAGGGGGTTGCTATGCCTGAATTTATATATACGCATAAACAAACACATACGCACACACGCACACATACACACACACATAGAAACGCAATCAATCAATCGTTTTACTATCGTAGATATCATCGTTGACATTGTAGTCGTCATTGTTGTCTAGGATTCGATCAAAAGCAATTTTCTTCAATTCGAGTGATGCTGTTCTACAGGCTTTACGATTTTTCCATTCATTTTGGCAAGAACGGAAACGTCCGCGGTGGTACATCGTCTAGCTTCCGGTACTATCGTTCTGTGATTTATTCAACGAACCGCTTGTCGATATTTATCGTCCCAGCCGTTTCGCAGGTACGAAACACTCGAGCAGATAAATCATATTATCGTGGACAAGTGGTGGCCAGTACGTGGCTATCTGCGCCGATGCTAAAATCATGAGAGCAAGTATTAGAGCGAGAAAGAAAGAAAACAAATGCGTAGGCATGAAAATGATATTAAGCTGAAATTATATTACTTAACGAATTCCATCGATTTTCACTCGACGTTTCCATTACGTCAATAGTCGTTTTTTCTTCCTTTGTAAACAAACGAATAATAATAATTACTTCTCGTCTGTCAATTTTATAGAAATAAAACTCTTTAAACTTTGTTACGGCTTTGGAGTAACGTAAAGAATCTTTTCGATAATAAAGAGATGCCACCGCTAGATTGGAATACGATGGTACGTTCTCGAAAGAATATTATTCTTATTGATTACTTTCTTCCTCTTCTATGCATCCCTAGAGTGCTGCTGTTCCATCTTAATAATATTATTTCTCGGTTAGGAAAAGCTCTTTCGATGAGAACAGCATCGTCATTTTCAATAATAATAATAATAATAATAATAATAATAATAATAATAATAATAATAATAATAATAATCATAACAATAACAATAATAATCATAATAATAATAATAATAAGGTGATCTCAGAATCGGAACGTAGAGCTTATATTTACGAGGACATCTTAGGTTCCGTGGCATCTGCCTGTTCGAGCTTTCGCATCGAGCTTTTCGAAGGGGTAGATAGTAGGAGAACGGAGCTTAACCAGCCTCTGAGTTTCACCGAACAGCTAGCTACGTTCTCGACAAGGCAGCTTCTCAAACGAACTCCGTATTGCTATTCTACCTCGTTTCGGTATCCTTGCCAGAGCCAGCTAGTTCTACTTCTACCGGCTTAAATTTTGCATTTAACGCTTAAGCGCCATCGGATACGGCAACCGCGCTCGCTCCAGGCATCGACTATAAATTTCATTTCCCATCCTGTTCCACGTTTTACCCTACCACACCTACCGGGGGGCTATCCCATTTCTCTCCCTCCCTTTCATCTTTCCACCCTCATGTTCCCGCTCTCCTAGTTCCAACAGTACTATCCATGCATATTCATATCGAACGATTATTTGTATCGATTTATCGTTCATCCGATGCTACGATGCTTATCGCGACGAGTTTCGCCTTTTTTGAAGTACAAACTCGATCCCTTCCTCTATCATCTTTTTCTCTCTCTCTCTCTTTTTCTTTATTCGTTTTCATATTCGAATTTTATGAAAAATTTTCTGCTCCTTTTTACTTCGACGTTACAGCGATCTTTACGAAGGTAATAAAGTTTTTTTTCGATAACTTCAATTCGAGAAAAGAATTTCTATCAAGTGTAAGATAAGAAACAAGTTAAGAACTTAGTTTAGTAATTGGTGGATGTGAGTAAGGGTCGAAAGAATTGGTTAAATAATTTGAACATGCTCTTGAAATTTCTCTTGAATAATAAAAGAACGAAGAGAAAAGGAAAATAGAAAAAATACAAGTATTTAGAAGGTTTCCATGAACATGAAAGAAAGAAAAAAGAGATAGAAGAGGGTTGAATAGTGTAGTAACAACTCGTCCAACGAGGAACAAAACGAGATATGGATATTTTTCTGGCATGGCCGATTTAAAGTGGAAAAACAAAAGGGTGAAATGGGACTTTTACTTCTCTCGTTACGAAACAGCAGCTGACTTTATTTCTTCCTCTTAAATATAACCGAACCAATGATTATTTCCTATTTGAAAGAAACTTTTCGAAAATTGGGTATTTCGTGATGGAGGCCATTTTAATTATGCGTAAGTAATTATTATCGAAAAACACGTAGCTTTTTGTCGTTATCGAAAAGTTCAATAATGCATAGGACCTAATTAAACACAAAATTCATACACGGTTCGAATAAAAGTTTGCCGTTTTTCTTGTTTCTTTCGCTTTTTTTAGTAGAGCTCAGCTCTTTTTTAATAAATATTCGTGCCTCGAACTGTATAAGGAACTCGAGCATAAACATGAAAGAGAGAGAAAGAAAGATAGAGAAAATTTTAAAACTCACAACAGCGAATACTTGTTCGTAAATGCGAGGAGTTACGTTGCTTGCAAGGTAGTAACTAAAGTTTTTCGTCTCTAAATATTGTGGGGAAATAGTTACGGACACTTTTGTTTAAAAGAATACCCCGAGACACGGCGTATTTTTGCATACTTTGTAATTTTATCATGTGAAAAAAGCACGTAAAATGATACGTATGATCTACGTATACTCAGACTATGTTAACAATAATAACAACAAAATACAAAGGACGAAGAAAGATAAACGAAATTTTCTTTTATGGTTGAATTTTCAACTTTGATTTCATCTAGTAATTATATTCCCAAAACATTTTACGTTTGAGATCGTATAATTTAAACTTTATAAGGTAGATCTTATAAGTTATTTTCTGAAAGTTACTACTTAAAAGTCAATTAAAAAGTTCCACTGGTGTATCCGATTATTAAATACTCTTTTCTATATTTATCCTTCTCGCTTTCCTTCCTCGTTACGCACTTTTTTTCAAACATAAATGAAAGTTGCTTGGTCTAAAGACAACAGGTTTATTGCAATTAAGAATATGTAAATAGTATTAAATAAATTAAAATCTCATTAGCTCGATCATTGCTAAATCAAAAACAACAAAATAAATCCTCGATCAACCCATCTCATAAATGATACTAATAAAATTGAATCACGAGAAATGATAAATAAATTCTCGATTAATCTTTCAGTTTGGATCTCACGTCGAGAAATCGTTGCAATAGAAATAAATTTTAAGATCGTCCCGTGTTCCCTTCCATGCATCAGTGAAATCTACATAACCAAAAAAAATATTATTCGAATTACGCTTATAGCTGGCGCGCAAACGTTTTCATTGTAGGTCGTTTTCGCGAGTTGAATATCGATTTGAGCGCAGGAGCTGTTACACAGTCGTTGCTTCGAAAGTCCGTTCAATTTCGAGCTTTGTGTTTGTACGCATCTACGCGTATGCATACAATATATACATGCATACTATACATGTGTATATAATACATAGAGGAATATACGTACCTGGTCGCATCTATATCTCAATAATATCAAAGTTATAACCCCTTAGAAAATATTTCTGACAAAATTCAAAAGCTTCCGCGCATTGGCAAAGTTGAGTGAGTAGGTGATAGGAGTTTGTAGGTGGATCAAGGGGATGGTCGTCCGTCGTAGAACGATATCGATTCCACTCCGTCGAGCGTGAGCAATTTAAACTTGGGAAACAGAAGAGTTATGAACCGGTTTCCTATCGCTTTTGTGCACTGTGATAACGTGAAAGAATTGGTCGTCTTCTGTGCTATGTTAAATATTTTCGTATATTATCGCGAAAAAAATATATGAAACTAACTAGGAACAACAAACATCTTTTTGTTACGAGAATCTTTTTTCGTGATAACTTTACCATTTTATTTTCTAGAAAAGGGGAAGGTCATATGGGGAGAAAATAATGCGTCTTATCGAAAAAAAGAAATTCGTTTTTTGAAGTGAAACTTCCTTAGTGTGTACTTAGGTAGTGATAAAATTTATGAAATGAAATGACGTGAAAAAAGAAGGATCATAGGGGTAAAAAGAGAAAGAATGATATAGAACCTACAATCGATTGACAGTTGAATGAGATTATGAAGGTTTAAATATCAGTGTGGTTCATGTATATGTATGTATGAGATACATCAATCGATAGTTATTGCACGATGCTTTTAGTTATACAAAGATGGGTGGAGATGTTACATACCTTAAATGATTATTAATTAATATACTGTATTATTATACTGTAGTCTGAAAACAGCTGATTGTGATACTAAAAAACATTTAAATAATAGTAAAAATCAAGGATGACCGATTGTTAGACACGAAAAATTAGGGTATTCTCTTTGTTTTTATAATTACATATATCAACACTCACAATTTGCAGTGATGGGTGTTTTCTGTAAATTATTTTCGTGTATGCTTAATTCACTTGTTATAAATAATGCTTTCAAGTTAAACTCATTAAATATGTAATTAAGGTATATTAATGTATTTATTTCTTTATTTTCTTCTCATCCTAAACTAATTATATCAATAGCTTTAAAGCAAAAATCTAGTAAGCGTAACGGTATACTATTTGAAGGGACACTTATTGTATGCATAAAATAATTACTTTCCACATGATAATACGAACTTCATTTCTATCGCATGTGGAAGTAAAGTAAACCTTTTTTTTTTTTTAAACTTGCCCAGATATGATTTCGAATTTCTACGTTCATCTCTTTTTTTCCATTTTACGCATTTACCTATCAAATAGGAAAGAACGAGATTTTATTTACATGATAAACAAGTTTACATTAATACACATACAAAGATATTTTGATCAAACAATAAACGCGTCTCTCGAATTTGAAAGCGACTCAAACTTACGAAAGTTCTTACTTTTGAATCACGTACTTTCCAACTATAAGTTTTACCTAACATGAAAGTACAAATGAAACTATATATTGTTCTCATCAAGATGATACAAATCGTGTCATTTAACTAATCTCTCTTTTATCACACATTTACGAGTACAAAACGAAGCGGTAATTTGGTCGACTACCTAAAATAGAAACTAGACCGATTTTTATCTTTAAAAAACATAAACCCGTTTCGTGAGTCTTACGAAAGGTCACAAAGGAAGCAATACACGATGTGCGTGTATTAATGCACGCGATAAAACTGATAAAGGTTTCCTACTAAACATCTTCATTAACATGCGATGGTGTAAAGGAGAGAGAGAGAAAGAGAAAGAGAGAGAGAGAGAGAGGAGGCCGGTAGCGGATTTCGATACCGCGGACTAGGACGCTTCCCGACATCCATCGAGATTCCTCTCCGACAACGTCGCCTTTAACCCTTTCGCTACGGCAGTGTCTTCCGTCGGAGCGTCACCGCTGTACGGGCTTGCGTGCCGCCGAAGTAGCGCCACTGCGCCGGAAAGTATGCATGTTGTACTTAGGTAAACTGGTGTTCGGACGCATATCTTTCTGTGCAGACTTGTCATTCTCTGGGTCATACGATTCTTTAAGTGTTACACAACAACATATTATATAGTGGTATCAAACTGACGTCGTCTATAGGCGACACTCGAACACACAAGTCGTCGCGCGGATGTCGTCTATAGGCGACACTCGTACACACAGGTCGTCGCACGGATGTCGTCTATAGGCGACACTCGTACACACAGGTCGTCGCGCGGATGTCGCCTATAGGCGACGCTCGTAGCGAAAGAGTTAAAACAGTATATTAGACTTGAGATTATAAATCAGGTTGGTTAGGAAGGTTGTAGGCAATGTTGCTTGGTGGTTGTAGTAACGTTTAGTAAGTAAAACAGTATGCTAGTACGTTTTCTACGTACTCTACGTTCTCCACGTTTTCTACATGTTACCTTATGCATCCTCTTATATACTCCTTTATATCTGTGTACTATGTGTGTGTAAAACATATTATATTATTTATAATAAATATACATATATATATAAATATATATATATATATATATATATATATATATATATATATAAAATATAGGAGAGAGAGAGAGAGAGAGATGTGTACCAATATGTATGTAGATAGATGACTGTTTTTTTTCTCTCTTTCTCTTTAACTTTCTCTATATATTGAGACGGGGAACAAATCTTTGTGTATTTTCCCAGTAACTTCAGGGTCTCACAATTAATAATGGTAATATTAATCGAATCTGGCAATACTTGCATGCGTTTGAAATTTGAAATATCATAGAGTAATTACGAAAGAATTTGAGATATTTGTTTATTCAAACAAATGTTATTGCGTCTTGAAAATGAACGAAAATAGAGAAAGAATTCGATACTTTTTGAAATTTGATTACAGAAACGGAAAAGAATGCGATTCAGCTAGTAAAAAAAGGTATAATTCTTATGGACAGTTTGAGAGTTTTCAATTGTGGAAATTTTGAAGAAATTAGAAAAGATAACAAAAATTTGTTTCAGTTTTATATTAAATACGAAGAAACTTTTACTCCGACGCAATATATTTAATATTAAAGCTACATATTTCCGTTATTTGTTATTATATAGAAAAATATTATATAAAAAACTTATATGGTATGAATAGGTACATAAAGTAGTGTAACTTTTTTCTAATGTCATTTTGCTGCGAAAGCTTTATTTCTGTTGATTACTTAACCATGATTTTAACTGTTAATTCCTGTGTTTTTAAAAAGAATGTGATCTGTTTTTGATCAATCTACAAAGCCTTTACCAGGTAGTGACATAAACAATTGTAAATGTGTTGGCGAGTGATGAGATTTGAATGTGACAAACTGATAGGGAAAAGAGTAGTTCAAGTAGGAATTTGATTGAAATTTTATTACAGTAAAGACAGATAATTAAGTATTTGTTACGACCTAACTGACGAATACTATTAACAATATGACGTTCGGTGGCTCTACATTGGTTTCATGCGAAAACTATCGGGTGAGTGCCGGTAGCTCCACGTTGGTGCCATGCAAAAATTATCAGATAATTGCCGGTGGTTCTACGTCGGTTCTATTCGGAAATTATCGCGCAAGCGCCGATGGCTGTATTGTGGTATTCAAAACTGTAGAACGAAAATTATGTAGATCAGTTCCACTGGCGCGACACGAAAAAATCTAGATTAGACGTGCGGATGGCATAGTGTTAAGGAGTTATACCTAGTTGCGAGGCTCAAAAAAGATGTCTTTTTATGAATTTTTTATAAAAACAGTTTTTATTTATCAATTACAAGTGATGGTTTTTCAAATAGAGCCTACTTTTAAGAATACAATAGCGCATCGATCATGTAAAAATATTGATGTGCATCGCTCCTGTAGATGATGTCTCGAACGACCTCCAAAAAAAGACGCTTGGCGGTGATCTCCATTTCGGCGGTTTGGATTATCTGAAATCAAAAATTATGGCGGATTCTTTTAAAGGATAGATTAATGCAGGTATTGAATCGCAAAAATTTTGATTTTTGACAAAATGGCGTCTATTTGAAAAAAATTTTCGTTTTTTACTGAAATTTTCGTTCCAAATTGTTAACAAAATAGGAATAATTTTTTTAAATGTTCTTCCTTCGTTCAATACCTGAGGAATATATCTAAGAAGATTGTGTAAAAATTTGAGACCGATCGGTTGAGCCATTTCTGAGAAATCGAGATCACCGACTTTGAAAATACCGTTTTGAGAAAAACGCGTTTAAAATTTCAGAATATTTAGTTTACATATAGTTAAAATTTTTTTTCTTCAACTTAGATGGTATCATCTATTCCAGGGCCATAAGAGGGACCTTTTGCCGTATCGATAGCTTCTAATAAGTCCAGCTGGTGTTGTCGTCGAGCCATTCTTCCTTCTCGCGTGCTCCCATGCGCTCTCGCGTCGGAGATCATTACACGCTCTGCGTCCTCTTTGTCGACATAAGCATAAGCTGCGGTACCTAATGAGAGTCCTAATGCACTCATAAAGTACAGTAATGATTTTATACCTTCATTAAACATTCCAGTTGCAATGTAAGCCGCTATTTCAACAACTTTAGAGCCATATGGAACAATTTTTGGAGTTATTTTCCATATTAACTGATTATAACTCTTATTATTGTTTTGTGTAAATCCACCAATGCACCTTTCCAATAATTTTACGTTGCTAAGGTCTTCATAAAATGGATATATAGCTTCAGCAACATCAGCTGGTAAAGTTGGATAATCATGGGTGTAAGAAGATAATGTGTCTGTTACAAGCGCTTGCTGCCAACTGCACCATGAACCTTCTCCACCTGGGCACATTTCGTGTTGAGGCTTCTCATCAGTCGAACAATAGTGATAATATGTTCCCCAAATTGCATTATACATATTATCCACAGAATCACATATTCTCCTTATTGCCAAACCATAGTAAACTGTCAGCTTATCTATTAGCTTAGCCGTGAATTCACCTTTCCTTAAAAGTACTTTTTTTACAATTTTTTCCGCCTTTTTCAACTGTTTTTGTATTCGTTTTTACTAGCTCGCGGAGTCGTGAACCCATTCTTTTCTGAACATACCCGATACATTGTTTTTTGACAACTTCAACTTCACCGTAAGGAGTTAACACTCCTAACACTCTGACGGTGCCTTACAAATTCAGGTATATCTCCGAAAATATTTATCGGATTGGCTTCTTTTCAGAGAATATACTTAAATATATGTAAATTCCGAAAATGCAAAAAAATCGATTTTTTGAAAATTCTAACTAGGTATAACCCCTTAAGAAGAAAAGCTAAGCCTATTGTGGCCATTTGCATTCATCGAGTTTAGCCGGGACTAGGCAGGTTTGTTCTCCCAACGATTAAACGATGATAAAAAAGGGCAAATTATGCAAAAGGAATTTATATGGATGGGCAAATAATGAAGCAAGGGAGGAGTTTATCTGGTTTATATAAATTATAGTGTTCCGCAGTTCTGATATACAGGATATTTAATAAAGAAATAGCGGTTTTGATTACTTATAAAAGATTAATATAAAAAATGATCTGTGGATGGAACGAGAGAGCTTGAGAACCTCGGTGGTTTCTAGTCCAAATCCTAGATCCGTCTCCTTACAGTGAATCAACTATCCAAATAAATTTTCTTCTAATAGACGACTAACAGTTAATCATAATGCAACTTGTTTCTATTATAATTAGGCCGTTTATTTTGAAAGTGGCCCATATGTTAACTCCATTTATGTTCGAATCGAGATATTGAAGAGTTGCGTTTCAATGCAATGAAAAATATACGTACAAGATACTAACGATTTATACTGCTTAAGTGCACCAAAAGGTGTTAAATTTATATTTCCTATTAAAATAGTGGCAATTATTAAGTGAATAGTACGCGTTTTCTAACCACGAATGGAGTTAGGCCACTTTCAAAATTAACAATTTGATTTGTCATAAAATTTCGAAGGGACCAAACTCCATTTAACATAATTTAATATGCTTTAAATTGAAAAAAAACAATACTCAATTTATTTTACATATCTTTAAAAGACTTCAGAAACATAATTTATGCGATTCAAAACATTTTTTAACTACATAACGTACAAAATTACAAACATAACATACAGAACAATTTACTACTCATCTACATTTTGTATGTGTGAAAGCGATTTAAAGAAATCATGATGTTTCGGTGGTATATATCGTTAGTATCGGGGCCAGGGAAAAAGCCTTGCGGCATAAAAAACCCTGTGATTTATTCTTTATAGTAGTCGTGATTCGTCCTTCGCGTACTTCGCTTGTGTATTAATACAAGAAGTACTCTCCCCTCTGGAAGGCTTCAGATATTCTAATTTACTGCTTTCGCTTAGGTTATGTAATCGATATATAGATGATTCTTACCTCTCAATAACTCAATTGTATGGATGCAATAAGTTAAACTCGTCTTTCGTTTTACAATGATGATTGTTCGGAAAGTGTATGGATTGCCGGTACAGTTTCTTTCCTTATCTTCTTCTTTGTTCCTTCATTGTTCCTTCGTTGTTTCTTCGTCTCTAAAGGTACAGTGGCGCCCATATACTTACGTACACTTCATATTTTAACTTTTAAACTTTTTTTATGTTTTTTTCATACTTATCTAGCAAGCTTACAAGAAATGTTGCTTAAGACCTACTGTAAAAGGTGGTGCTGAATCGGTATTGGTATAGGGTGCAATGACTATAAACGGTACGGGCTCTATTCACCACATCGAAGATATTATTGACAAATTTGTATATCTAAACATTGTGAAGGATCAGTTAATACCATTTACTGAGGAGTATATGCCGCATGATTGGATTTATCAAGAAGATAATGATTAGAAACACACCGCACTTGTGGCAAAATTATTTTAAAGTAAAAAAAATATTAGTTTGATGAAGTGGCAAGCGGAATCTCTGGACTTCAACTCCATTGAAATGTTATGGATTGATGTGGACCAACATGTAAGAAAACAAAAGCCAAAAAATATTAACGAATTATATGCCATAATTGAAGAAGCTTGGTCTTTAATACCAGTTAGTCGATGCGTTCGACTTATCGAACCTATGGGACGTAGGTATGTAGAGGTTTTAAGGAATAAGGGCTTAGCTACTAAATATTAATCGTATTAATTTAATTTGAGTTAATTTAAGTTAATTTAGGTTGAAAATATCTATAAAAATACAAATATTTCCGTATGTACGTAAGTATATGTCCGCAAAAAATATTATTTAGGAATAGAAAAAAATATCATGTGTGCAGATAACACGTGTTAGAAGTAAAACCTTCAAAAAACTGTTTCGAGAGAATGAGACGAATGCACAGTATCAAGAGTAAGATAATTGTAGGATTTATTTATTTTAATATTGTTACTATTTAATAGATAATACTAAAGATCTGGGACTGCAAATAAGTGCGGAAAAAACCAAATATATGGTAACCGGTAGAGTTCAGAATAGGCCTAGTACTGGAATTTTGGTCGTCCGGAATAAAACTTTTGAGCGGATCAGCAACTTTAGGTATTTAGGATCAATCAGAAACCAGACGAACGAAATTAACGAAGAACTTAAGAAAAGAATCAATCTAGGCAACTCATGTTTTTATTCGGTTAACAAATTACTCAGCTGTCTAGGCGATTAAAAATCAGGATATACAGGACTATCATCCTGCTGGTAGTCCTTTATGGTAGCGAATCGTGGTGGCTTACGTTACGGGACGAAAAGAAATTTAGGGTTTTCGAAAACAAAGTTCTTCCTAAAATCTTTGGTGCAAAACGCGATGAGGAAACGGGCGAATAGAGAAAACTCCATAACGTTGAAGTACATCGATTGTACAACAAACCGAACATTATCAACGTCGTAAAATCACGCCGATTAAGATGGGCTGGTTACGTGGCGCACATGGGGGAGGATCGAACGGCGCACAAAATATTGGTCGGTATACCGAACGGGAAAAAACCACTAGGTAGACCGAGACGTAGATTGAAGGATAATATTAGAAGAAACCTGAAAGAAATAGGATGCGAAGACCGCGAATGGATAGATCGCGCTCAGGGACGGGAACAATGGCGGGATTTGGTATTTGCGGCAATGAACTTTCTAGTTTCTAATGCCAGTTAATAATAATAATAATAATAATAATAATAATAATAATAATAATAATAATAATAATAATAATAATAATAATAATAATAGAAATAATAATAATAGTAATAATATTCTTACCATATATATCAAAGAGCACCTGTATGATCAGTGGGTGGAATAGCTGATAAAAACTACACTTTTCCAAATTCCAGCAATAAAAATGGAATGCTGAATGCGATAGTCATAGATAAACACCAAAATTGTAGGATGTTTATCAAAGTAAATATAATTCGTCGGAAACTAAGTAAATACGAATAATCCTTTTTTTGAAACTCAGGTATAAAATTTTTTTTGTTAGTATGGTTTTCGAATTCTCACTTTCATCTACATTTTTGGGCTGTCTAAAAAACATATTAAGAATGAGGAAATTAAGACGTTAGGAAATACATATGGAAATTACTGCAGGATTGAACGAAGGTTCTGGTATAAATGCAATAAGAGATCTAATAGATATATTTTCTAGAAATGCTTTTTCAACTGCATAGCCTGCCACACTTCGAGACCCTTATTATTTATAACATATCTCGTTTTTATTCTTTGAACCACAAACTTAAATTCTCTAAATACTCTCGTCTAAATAAAGATCTAAACAACGAAAAATCCAAACAACGCATTGAATCGTATAGCTCTCTGAGCTTATCGAACTGTGTACACAACGAGTCTCGAATTTGGGCCCTGTGGTAAACTCCACCAATTCACGCTGGGCGTTCAGCCTGTTAACTTGGTCATGGACGAAATAATCAAGGAGGTGAAAACAGCTGGAAAAGGAGGTAAGCTAGAAAAAGAAAATATTGTAGGGAAATCAATTGTTCTGTATCCGGCTAAGGATATCTAATTCCCCCGTGTTGCCGACACTACTTGAGATATAAAAGATACTCTTTATTCTCACAAATTATTGCTTATTACAACTACAATTACCCTTACAATATAACAATTACAATAACGCTTCGCAACTTTTCGCACTCACTCAGACCTCACAGAATCACTACTCACTCGCTACTCTCTACTCACTTTTCTCACTCGCTCTCGTCACTCGGTTCTCTCCACGCTACTCTCTCGGAAAAACCACAACAACAACCCCCGACGCGTGACCGTCCTCTCCTTATGAGGTTTCTCCCCCCACCCCGCATGTTCCAAACGCACTCGGACCTTTGGACCCACACCGACTAACACACACAACATGTCGAACCTTTGGACCCACACCGACCTACACACACAACCTCTCGGACCTTTGGACTCACACAGACTTACACACACAACCCCTCGGACCTTTGGACTCACACAGATTTACACACACAACCTCTTCGATTTTCAACACACCCCACAATATAAAAATAATATTTACGCCGACGACGCAGTCATCATATCGGAATATGAAGATCAGCAAAGGATGTTATACAAATTCAAAAAAACGGCAGGAAAGCTTAATATGACTATTCCTTTTTCTCTAATGTATCTTGTAATCATATTATTTTTTGTAAAATATAGCAGACAATACAATTATTATATTCTATATATTTTATAATTATTAATTATAATATTTGTGAAATAAAGAATTTAATATTAATTTTTCAATAAAATAGAAACATTTTTAAATAGAAAAGAAATGGCACGTTTAGTAAAAAAAAATACACTATACTTGCTATGATATTTTCAAAAAATATAATACAACTTACTGTAGAAAAAAAGAAAAAATTAAAAATTAAATTAAGAAGTTAATCTTGATGAGACTTGATCCAGCGATCTCTAGGTTACGAGTTTAGGTTGATACGCACTACTTTTTTTTTTTTTTAATTGATGTTTATTTTTCTCTTCCTGTAAAAATACATTTTTCTTTTACATAAATGGTTTTTGAAAATACATCACAAAAATATACCATAAATCTTACTGTCTATATTTATTAACTTAGTCTAGTGAACACGTTAATAAACTAATTTTATTTATTTATTCCAGTAACTTATTACTAAAACTAGCATGAATTTCAGTCAATTATTTTGATTATCACTTATATGTTTCCAAGTTTTGGAGAATAAACAGAGATCCTGTTTACAAATAAACTATCCCTCTGTAAAGAACCTGTTCTAACCGTTACTTTATATTAATTTTTAATCTTTCCTTTTGCTCACTATCTAGTTTATTTTAGATACGAATTATGTAATAAGAAGGATAAATATAAATATAATTATATACAATATAGAGAACACTTAACAAGAATTCTTAAAACCTACTATTTACATAACACATGAGTTGAAAAGTCCTGGGCCTAACAAAGAAAAACACAGTTTTTTTTTGTTCAAAATTGGCTTTATTCATCAATATAATCTCCATCAAAAGCTACACAATCATTCCAGCGTCGCTCTAACATTTCAATACCACTTTTGTAGAACGATTTATCTTTTGCCTCAAAATAGGCCTCAGTTTCAATGATAACCTCTTCATTCGAGAAAAATTTCTTACCGGCGAGCATTTTTTGGAGGTCTGCGAACAGCCAGTAGTCGCTGGGAGCCAAATCTGGAGAATACAATGGATGCGGGAGCAATTCGAAGTTCAATTCATGTAGTTTTGCCATTGTTTTGATTGACTTGTAACACGGTGCGTTGTCTTGATGAAACAAAATTTTTTTCTTTGCCATATGCGGTCGTTTTTTTGCAATTTCAGCCTTCAAACACTACAATAACGCTATATAATATTCACCGTTAATGGTATTTTCCTTCTCAAGATAGTCGATGAATATTATACCACGCACATCCCAAAATACCGAGGCTATAACCTTTCCAGCTGATTGTTGTGCTTTCCGGCGCTTTGGACAAGGTTCACCAGTTGCTTTCCACTCAAATGACGATCGTTTTGATTCCGGATATTGAAAGTAAACACTGAAAAATATGTATTAGTAGTACTTGTATTTACTCGGTCATGTATGTGTATATTTTCTTGTGGAAACGCGTGAACGTTTAAATTTAAATTGAGTAAGCTCCGAACTGTCGTTTACTCAGGAGTGCGCCTAACCATTCTCCTCTTCCCACGTTTTAACCAATAGGTTATGGGCCCAGAGCTCTCTGTACTTAATCAAGAAGACGGAGACGAAATCGGAAATTTTTGAGAAATAGTGAGAGTGAGACTGAAAGTAGTGATTCTGAACTAGACATAATGTCTGAACCAAAAGTTTACCATATTCACCGTTTCAACGGTCAAAATTATCAATTATGGAAACGGCAGATGGAAATTTATATGGTTGAAAACAAATTGAAGAAATACATTGATGGATCTACACCGAAGCCTACTACTGACATCGACATACCAGCTTGGGAATCGAAGGACGCTGAAGCGCAAGCTTTTCTCATGCGTGGTCTTGAATTGGAGCAGCTACGTTTTCTAACGGATTGTCATACAGCGGCTAGTATGTGGGCACGTTTACGAATGATTCATGCTGAGAAAAGCGACCAATCTATACAGGTACTATTAAATCAATTTATTAATGCAAAAATGGAGCCAAATGAAAGTATGGCTGATCACATTGCAAAAATTGTATCTCTCGCGCAAAGACTTAGAGATATGGATATGGAACAAAAATCGCCTGTAGTTATTGCCAAAATTTTATCGAGTTTACCATCGAAATTTGATAATGTACGCACTGCTTGGTACGCTGTTCCGAAAGATAAACAAACTATCGAAACTCTAACGGATCACCTTGTAAATGAAGAGTTGCTTTTAAATATGCGTAAACAAGAGAATGTAAACGACATTTCTCAAGAAGTGTATTTAACGCGTGGTAAATATAATCATAATAATGCTAGAAAATTTTTTCAAAACGATTCTAAACGTGCTAGCATAAATAATAATAATAATAATACTGAGAAAAATTCGAATTCAAATGATAACGTAAAACGTGGAAAATGTCATTTTTGTGGAATACCGGGTCATTATGCACGCGATTGTCGTAAAAAGAAGGCGTATTTAGAAAATAAAAATTTTTTTAAAAATTCGAATAAAAATCAATCACTAGTTGCCGAAACAAAGTCAAACCAGAGTGATACGTTTCTTTTTAATGTAGAATGCGTTAATGCTGAAATCGAATCTAATGTAAAAGAGATATGGTTCGCTGACTCAGGAGCGACTGAGCATATTTGTATTAGGCGCGATTGGTATACAAAATATATTCCGTTTAAAGATGATAATTATAAAGTTCGAGTTGGTAATGGAAATTTAGTAAATGCGTATGGAACTGGAGATATTAATGTAAATGTTAAAAATTCTGATGGTCGTGTAGATACTTATACTATTGCTAATGTTTGGTATGCGCCTGGAATTCATAAAAATTTAATTTCTATTGGTCGTGTATGTGAAAAAGGTTTTGCTGTTGTTCATGAACCAGGTGGTAAAGAAATTGCATTCTATAAAAATGGTAAATTAATTGTTAACGGTTCAAGGCAACATGGTGAATTATATAAATTAAATTTACTACCATCAATTAAAATTAGTCAGGCAAATGTAATTGTTAATGGTACTTTGATGGATTGGCATGAAAAATTAGGCCACGTAAATTTTCAAACTTTGCGTCAAATGATTTCTAGTTCATGTGTAGATGACATGAAAGTAACAGATTTGAATGTAGAAAATCCATTCTGTAAAGGCTGTGTTTTTGGTAAACAACACAGAAATTCTTTTCCACAAGGCGAGGCTGTCAGAGCCAAATATCCAGGTGAACTATTTCATGCTGACCTCTGTGGTAAAATGAGTACGAGTTCAATTGGTGGTTCCAATTATTTTCTATTATTGAAAGATGATTTCTCAAGGTTCTGTTATGTATACTTTTTAAAAGAGAAAAATAATGTTCTTGAAGCCCTACGAAAATTTATCACAGATGTGCAAGCTGATAGTTCTAGAAGTAAATTGTTCAATAAAACGTATGAAAAAGATCCTTCTTATAAAGTTATTAAAAGACTAAGAACTGACTGTGGAAAAGAATTTTGTAATGACGCGGTTGATACTTTCTTACTCCAAAATGGTATAAAACATGAATTAACAACACCTAGAACTCCTGAACAGAATGGATATATCGAAAGACAAAATCGAACTATTATTGAATGTGCGAAGAGTATGTTACATGCTAGAAATATACCACTGTATTTGTGGGCTGAAGCTACTGCGACAGCCGTGTATGTAAAGAATAGAACGGCTACTAATACTTTGAAAGGAAAAACACCGTACTAGTTTTGGTTTGGAGAGAAACCTTCCGTCGGTCATTTAAAAATATTTGGTAGTGATTGTTATGTACATATTTCAAAGGACGTTCGAACTAAGTGGGAGAAAAATTCTGTTAAAATGATGATGATTGGATATAGTGATGGTAGTAAGGCTTACAAAGTGTACGATCCAGTTTCCAGAAAAAGTTTTGTTAGACGAGATGTTATATTTGACGAAAAGTTTAACCAAAATGATACTATTATAATTCAGGAAAATTCGCAAAATGAAATTGATGATCAGAATGATGATGTTTTTGAGAACGTTGATAATCAGAAAGAAAAACCAAAAAGAAGAAATCCAAGGGAACCTATCCCAAGAGAGCCTTACCCGTTTAGATCACGTGCAATCAGTGCACCTTCTGAACAAACGTTCGCTAAAAATGAAGCTGAATTAAAAATTGCAGAAGCCTTACTCTCAGTCTGTGAGCCACAAACTTTGTATGAAGCGATAGAATCATATGATGCATCTCAATGGATCGCAGCAATTAATGAAGAGCTACAATCTCTTGAAGAGAATAAAACTTGGATTCTAGTACAACGTCCTGAAAACAAAAATGTAATATCCAATCGCTGGATTTTTAAACGAAAATATTTAGCTAATGGTGAAGTTGATAAATATAAAGCACGTTTAGTAGTTAGAGGGTTTTCACAAAAAGAAGGCGTTGATTTTTATGAAGTTTTTGCCCCTGTTGTAAAATATGATACTGTAAGAACTATATTATCAATTGTTGCTGTAAATGATTTACACATGAAACAATTCGATGTGAAAACCGCTTTTTTGTATGGCAAACTCGAAGAGACTATTTACATGGAACAACCTTTCGGTTTCGAAGTAGATGATAGAGTTTGTCTCTTAAAGAAAAGTCTCTATGGTTTAAAACAGGCTCCTAGGCAATGGAATAAAATGATAAATAAATTTTTCACCGACTATGGTCTAAAACAATCACACGCAGATCCATGTTTATATTATTTAATAAATGATGAAATTATTTTGTATGTAATCCTATATGTTGATGATGGAATAACTTGTTGTAATAATGAAACTAAAATGAATGATTTATTGAAACAAATGAGCGATTCATTTAAGATTAAAATATCAGAGGCTGAATGTTTCGTTGGTATACAAATAGAAAGAGACAGACAACAGAGAATGTTAAAAATGTTTCAAAGCGCATACGCTACTAAAATTCTAGAAAAATTTAGACATTCTGATTGTAATCCTCTTTCTATTCCAGCAGATCCTGGTGTTAAATTTCGTAAAAGTATTGAAAATTTATATGATGAAAATTCAGAAGTTTTTCCATATCAACAAGCAATTGGCTCTCTGATGTTTCTTATGACTGGTACAAGACCGGACTTAGCTTATATTATAAGTTTGTTGAGTCAATTTTCTAACATGCCAGATCGAAGTCACTGGAATGGTGTAAAACATGTATTACGTTATATTAAAGGAACAATTGATCATGGTATAATTTTTGGACGTATAAATGACGGAAATCTTATTGCATACAGTGATTCCAATTGGGCAGGAGATTTAAATGATAGAATTAGTACGACTGGATGGATGGTTATGTTTATTGAATGGAGGATCCGTAGCTTGGTCGTCACGTAAACAGTCGACTGTTGCGCTTTCTACAACAGAAGCAGAGTTTATAGCTCTATGTTCAGTAACAAAAGAAGTGATTTGGTTAAGAAAGTTATTAAATGAATTAAAATTGAGTCAAAATTTACCTACTACTGTTTACTGTGACAACCAACCTGCTATCCGTTTAGTTCAAAATCCTGCAGCGAGTAATAGATCAAGACATATCGAAACACAATTTTTCTATACTTGCGAAAAGGAAAGAAATGAAGAGATCAAAGTTACATATATTCCAACAAACGAACAATTAGCTGATCCGTTTACTAAGGCATTGCCTCGAAAGAAATTTTGTTATTTCATGTATGAAAGTGGAATCACAAATTCATTTAAATAATCATTGTATTTAAAATATAACATTTTTTTCATTGAGTGGGAGTATTGAAAGTAAACACTGAAAAATATGTATTAGTAGTACTTGTATTTACTCGGTCATGTATGTGTATATTTTCTTGTGGAAACGCGTGAACGTTTAAATTTAAATTGAGTAAGCTCCGAACTGTCGTTTACTCAGGAGTGCGCCTAACCATTCTCCTCTTCCCACGTTTTAACCAATACCGGAGTTAAGTAATGGATCCATGTTTCATCCATTGTAACTTATCGACACAAAAATTCCGGTTTGTTACGTTTAAACATGGCCAAACATTGCTCAGAATCATCAACACGTTGTTGTTTTTGGTCAACAGTAAGCAAACGCGGTACCCACTTTGAACAGAGCTTTCTCATGGACAAATGCTTATGCAATATAAAACCAACACGTTCTTTTGATATCTTTACGATCTCAGCTAACTCACACAACTTCACTTTCTGATCATTCAAAATGATTTTGTGGATTTTTTAAATGTTTTCTGGTGTTACTGCCTCATTTGGACGTCCACTGCGTTTTGCATCATCGGTGTCTCTACGACCACGTTTGAAGTCAGCAAACCAATGTTTCATTGTTGCTTCTGATGGAGCGGAGTCCCCATAACACTTTTCAAGCCATTGCTTCGCTTGAACGGTATTTTTTTCCATCAAGAAGCAGTGTAAAATTAAAACACGAAATTGTTTTTTATCCATTTTGAAAATAACAAAAGTAGCATCACTCTTAGCACAATAACTCACAAACTAATGAATAGAATGTTATGAAATTTTAACAGCTGTCTTTTGAAGGTTAATACTAACTGAAAATGAGATGAATGCAATAAAACTAGCGCCATTTATGTGTGAGGACCGGGACTTTTCATCCCATGTGTTAAATACAAGAATACTAATGCTTAATATCACAACTTTTGGTTTAGAGTAACTGAGTCTATTACTTCTTTCCATCTCTTATTACTAAGCTATATCTTTTTTTAATTCTTAGATACAGTTGTCGGTACGCGTTACGCTATAACTGTCGTTGATGTAAGATTTAAAGATATATTTATATATACCTTCCAGATTCACACAGATTTACACACTTATACAACTTACAAAGCAGACTACATACCTTCTTTCTTTATTTCGACCATCGGTTCGTTTGGACCTTATTCTTCTGTCGCCTACCTACATGTTTATCACTGTTTATTTTTCTATCTTTCTATCACTCATTCCTACAAACAGGTTTAGTATCGAAATAATATAAGTCTACGCTTCGTAGTATGCAGTCGCACACAAACACACACATATACAACCAGGAGCGATAACTACGAAGCAGAGTATAAAGAGGAAACCGAGAATAGGAAAGACTATATATGTTAGCTATATTCTGTCTCATTCTCTCGCAGGCTCAATCCTATATGTTCGTCTCTTTTTCTCTTCTTATTTAGTATCATGGCCGTTTCTTTACTCGGTTACATCGCGCCGCAACATCACATCACGTTTCCTTTTTTTCAAATCACCCCCATTCTAAAGAAGTTTTTACTTCAATATTAACAATTTCCTAAATATGATCAATTGAGAATCCTTGCTTTTTCATTTCATAATGTATGCTAGGAACTTCTAAAAAATTAAATTGATTTTTGTATATCTCTGAAATGAACATATATACAACGATTTCAATGAAGTCTTGCTAGGTATACGTAAGTTTATGGCCGCCACTGTATACCGTCGTAGGTATCCAGCGGAAGAATAGAACGAATGTTCTTTCTAAAGGGCCCAATAGGGCACCGCGTCCCCGCATGTAGTTGGGGATAAGAGTGGTAGGAGTATAACGTTAACGTCTTTGATACCCTCGAGAGGACTCGATACGATTAAGCGCGTACTTTGAATATAATTTTGTAGTTTACGATCGCTTCCGATTGTACAGTAACTATGCAGGGAATCTTTTTTTATACAATGCATATTTTACGAGTTATTTTGAAACGTCATGTTCCGTGATTCACTCTGTATATTATTGCGAAAGAATTTGTACAGAAAATCGTGACGGGACGTCAAAATACGTCGTTGTTCTCCGCACATCATCCACTATCACGCTATAGAAAAATAAAATATAAATTCATTAAAAAAAATCAAGGTTATCTAAAGAACCTCTGCACACCTCCACCCACGCAAAACATATTTACACTACCTTATGTATGTCTTCATGCTATATAAGTTTTGTATATAACATTTTTCTATATTACAACAAATAACAGAAATACTTAGGTGCTAATAGTTGGTGGACCACCCTGCATATATTATCCTTCTATCCGTGTACGTCTAACCACATATGTGTACATGTGTAAGGTATCGCATACTTGGATCTGGTTACTTATATAGGTAAAATGCCAGCAGGTTGGCGTCACAAGATTCCCCGGCTTGTCTGCTGTTACAATATTGCCTCTTCTTTGGCTTTAGGCCAGCTCTTACTGGTTGAGAGAACAGAGGAGAAAAAGATGGAAGAGTAGGTTTTGGAGAAAGAAAATAAAAGAAAGAGCGAATCCTTTTATCTAACCAGAGAGATAACTTTCGTGGTCGTATCTAAGCTTCCTTTTAATCTGTGAGTCCTTCACTGGTTTTCTTTCTTATTTCTTACGTTTTCTATCTCGATATCACGTTAAACATCTACCTCATCTTCATCCTCGTCGTCTCCGTCGTCTTATTATATCTTACCCTATGTCACGTTCTTCAATCTTCGTCTGTCAGTTGTGGGATTTTCAGTCTCGAAAGTTTAGCACCGAATGACGATGATAAAAAGAGAGATTATTTGATAGTTGAAGGTCTCATCTACCTTATACCAATTCGAATGTACGAATATAATATACACGTATATATGTTCAGGTGTCTCATAGATAAGGGCTATATGCTATCATTGAATGATATCGAAAGGGTAGATCACGAGAAGATCAGGAAAAGGTCTGCATATTCAAATTTTCCTTGGCTCGATTGATTTCTGGCTTGGTAAGTTCATGTAATAGGGGAAAGGGATATATGTATAGATATTGGTACTGATATGTATATATCTAACAGTAGGCGTTGGAAATTCACAAGTGTAATCGAAAAAAATCCGAGATGTTATCGAATCCTCGATCATGTCCTCATAGATCGGTTTTCAAGTACACATAGTACAAATGTAGTACAATCAAGGGCTTTTGTGAATAATGATTGCTGTGAAAAAAAAACTTGTTTTTGTGTTTGTTATTTTATACTATATTAATTCACGTTTCCTTTTGTAAACGATAAGTCGTATTAGGTTACGGCCTCCTTCATTTGTGTTATTCTCTTTCTTCTAACAATTGGAAAACCATTGGCGGTGGCTAGGGCGATAACCGTTGACGGTTGTTTATGAAAAACCGTTAATGGTTACCAAGGAGAGGACCCTTAACGGTAACAATTAAAAACGGTGGGAGACCGATCTTTTCCGATTTTGGCCCCCACCTCCAGTGGATGCTGAAGGCCAATAAGATTAAAATTTTCCCTGCCCCTCTTCAAAAGGGTGTAGGATACTTTTTGTATAAATACGTGTAGATAAATTAAGTTAAGCGGTTCTCTGATTCTCTGTCTGATAAGTTGTTATCTGCGTCTGTAATTCTTTGTATATTCGTATTTCTATCAGTTATTAGTTATATGTTATTTTTCTGTGCTTATTATTATTTACTTTAATATATATTCTTGTTAATATTATATTATATACATTCATCATCTCTTTTTAATTTCTTATTTCATTTTCTATAACACACCACATTTTTAAACTTACCAATCTCTACACTCTGCGTCGATTTTTAAATATTTCTCGGAGTTCCTTTCGCGCATTTTTTCTTTTTTTCTCAATTGTTTTTTTATATTTTTTGTTAATTTTTCCCTTTAAATTAAGGAAAATTGCAGCGGGTTCGGCAAGGTTTTTATATTATATTATTTAAACACAATGTTTCAATATTACTTTATTCATACTCTATAAATGATATAACATTTATACTTAATAATATATTAATAATGGAACTTTCTCTTAATACGTCCGCGCTTATCGATTGATCTTTATCGACTAATCTATATCCCCGGATACGCTTCATATCCCTCTTTTGTTTTAACCTATTAGTCATCATTAGTCTTTGGGCGCGCATATTTGAATCTTACATTAAGAGTAGATGAAATTGTGGATTACTTTCTATTCTTTTTTTAACATTTTTATTTACAACAAATTTTTAAATATTATAGAATAGTCAGTAAAGAATCGTGAATGAGAAAGTTTGAAAAAAATGTTAAATAGCATGCCGCGAAATTTTGTGGGTGGTACTGAAGATGATGCGAAAGGGTAGTTGAAGTGTTCGCACGCACTATATGTTATGCTGACGCGAATCCGTTTTAAACTAACGTACAATTTTTAAGTTGCAATTATACGCGCGTTTTGTACGGAAAGTCTTACGACGGTAATTGATACAGTGTTAGTGGTTTTGTAGTATACTAAAGGTAATTCTTCAGTCAACAATGAATTTATTACTTAAGTCTTTGGCGACTATGTTACAATTGGCTTATGTGAACTGTATAAATGTATGATGTTTAATGTATAACGAGTAGAATGTATAATGAACAAAGTATATAATAGACCTTAACGGACTGTTGCGTAATGCGCAATGTGTTGGCGCGATCAAATTTTTGAACAGGATACACAGAAGCGGGACCTACCGGCGCCGGTTCTTTCGACGCATGCGCTAGCACAAGTGGACACAACGCTACTTCTTTAAGACAAGGCTTTCCCGTGCAGCTTGATTTCCCTCTACAACCCTATGCTCGTCGGCGGACCATGGAGAGTGACCCGACGGTTATTGGCCAATCAATTTGGGGAAGGAAGTACACAAGACTATCCGTTCCCTATAAAGGGCCACGGAAAATCGTCAATGCATTCAGTCAGTCAGCAACGCTTCTTGAGTCACATACAACCAAGCATCAAGAGCAAGGAAAACTCATCGGCACCCGACAAAGCACCCTAGCCACACCTCATCCAGTCACAAGCAACGCAATCATCAGGCAGCTCAGCATCGGGGCGATAGTTTACAAACAACAACGCAACAGCGTACTATATAACAAACAATAAAGGAACAATTCAATTCACATTAATTCACATTCCTCCACAATCCCTTAAAACCTTTTCCTTTTACGATAAATAAAGAACATCGTACTGATCAAGGCACCTGTACGCAACATGGACTTTAACGGACAGAGGGTTCTTACTTGATTTTACATGTTTTTATATCTAAATTAGTTACACCCCTTTGGAGAGGGAAGGAACTAAATGCAACTTATTAACCAATAGTAGGAGGGTCCACCCACCAGAGTGACTCGATAGGAGAGTTTATGTTTTTGGGAAGGATTATAGTGGGGGGTTTCTAAGAATATAAGGAATTACTTTATGAATAGTACCCTTCCCATCTGTTTTGTCTCATGTTATTTAAGTATTGTATACCACTCGAAGAACCCGACACCGCACGTGCTTTCGTCGCACCAATATGTTTATATGATTGTTGAGATGGTTTGGGGATTTATGGCTCCCCAGAATTTCCTAATCTTTAAGTAAACGATACCTTATACCTATTGCCTATCGTATTCTATAATATTTTATTTCATAGGCTTATCGCAGGATTTTGCTCAACAGAAATTGAATATTAAGAAAGTAACTAAATATAAGTTTATCGTCTACAAAGGATTTGTGATACCGAACATGTAGTAAGAGGATTTTTCTCTCGTACAAAGTATTTCTCGTAAAGAAAAAATTTCTCGATAGTTCAGAACACTCCTAAAATACAGTTCAAATTCGTTCGCAGTTGGATATTCGGTCGGTCGGTCAGTCGGTTGAGAGAAAGAAAGAGAGCGAGAGAGAGAGAGAGAGAGAGAGAGAATACTAAGCACAATTCACTACAGAAATAAGCGAGTTTCTGGAATGAACGCTGATACTTTTTCAGATAGGAAATTACCATTGATGCTTTCGCGAGAAATTAATAGATTGAAAAGATAGATAGATGGATACTACGACAACAAATGTACGATACGAGTACGCACACTAGTTTATTCGTGCGAAAACTCTTTATTAAATTCCACGATTTCCCTGAGTACTTTGAAATGGTTGTGAGCAAACAGTAATATAAATTTTCATTCTTAACAAATATTCAAGATGTATACATATCATACATACAAATAAATGCATGTATATAACTCCAAGCTCGTACGCATAGAATTCTTACCCACCTTCTCGTGGAAAACATACGAACGATCTCGTAAACAGCTCGGATACGCTGAAACGTGGAACAAGCCGCAAGCTATGCGCGAAACGGAAGGAAATCTCTCTCTTTCTCTCTTTTTCCTTCTCACACTTTTAAATTTTTCAGCATAAATGGGCTTAACAAAGTGTCGCCTGTATTTACGTTTACCGCGCGTTTGTACACGATGGACCAACAGTGAGATAACCACGAATCGTTACTCTTGTCTCGTAATTTCTACTGCGAATCCGCTGAATTCTGTATCCTATTTGAATTCAGACACGAAAAACAGCAAATGATAAATTATTACTTAAAAAGAAAAGAAATGTAAATATATATAATAATAATCATATTTTCCTTCGTTAAGAATAAAGTATTTTATCGGATATACGGTAAGATAAATGAAATACACAGACGTTAATACTTATCAAATAAAAAAATGTAAATACAAAGAGAAAGAGAGAGAAAGAGAGAGAGAGAGAGAGAGAGAGAGAGAGAGAGAGAGAAGAAATAAAAAGGGGCGGAGAATAAGAGATAAGAAAAAGAAGAAGGGAAAACGAAGGTTGTCCCTAGAGTTGGCTTTCCGAGTTAACCGATACAGTACGTCGTTCAGAGTAGGAGTGGGAGGAACAGCGAGGGGGTGGTAAAGAGGGTGGTCTGTTGCAACCAACTTGAAAATCGTTCGAGTGGACCGACGACCCAACTGCCTGACCAAGTCCGCGGTCGTTCATTGGACATTATATTTCTCGTATTATATAAAGACATATACATATACCAATACACACATATAAAAAAATCTGAAAAAAAGGAGAAAGAATGAAAATCTGAAAAAATAGAGAAAAAGAGATGAGTACATACATGCGTAGACATGTGTAACTACACGACAGGATGGTCTTCTCTTGGTAGTGGGTGTTACAAGTGGGTGGGTATCGTTGTTTACGTCTCAGTGGACACACCGTGCTACTGTCTGTTCTAACCAATAACGTTGCCAACTCGTTAGGAACGAATGGTTGGTCGGTTGGTGCACAGGCTCTGTGCCACGGGGGTCAGAAGACAATAGAACCAACCCCTTTCGATGCTCGTCCCATCTCTTTCCACTCTTCTTTTCACTTCGCCATCGACTCTTTATGTGTGTCTCTGTTTGTCTCTCTCTCTCTCTTATTCTTTCTCTCTTTTTCTATTTCTCTCTCTCTTTCTCTCTTTGGCTATGACTGTGCTTCTCTAGCTCTCTTTTCTCTTATCGGGTGAACCTCGATTACTTCGATACCCCGTAATTAATCTCGAGTGTTCGAAAGATGCCTGCCAGGATTCGTTGTAACCCAAAAAAAGGAGAAAAAAAGGAGGAAACTTTTTCGACGAGAGAGAAGAAAGGAGAAGAGAAGAGAAAAGAAGAGAGAGTCGCGTGTTTGGGTTTGTTATAGCGTATTCGAGAGGTACGCGAAAGGACAATTGCCCGTACAGATGGAAGGGTTCTAGATGGACCACTTCAAGGGTAGTGACTCACAATGCCACTAGCATGATTGTTGTATTTATTAAAGCAAAGATTCGACTTAGGTGCGTTAATGATTCAACAGCAGAATTGTTATTGATAAAACAAAACAAAAAGAAAGGGAAAAAGTAGAAGAAATTAAAAAAGTGGAAAAATGAATATTTAATTTTTCTGATCGTTTTCGTATGATGTATCATCTTTTCTCGTGTAAGTTATAAGGTCCAAAAAGACGAAAAAGATGATCGTTTCTTTCTTATCTTTTACACCGATAAGCATGGCGACAACTCAAAGAACGATCGTTGTAAGGAAGCTCATGTTGAAAGTTTTCCTTCGGTTTGGCGTCACCGTAAACGACTGAACGTGACGCCTTGGTAAGAACATTGCTAAACTTCTGCCTTTTCGTTCAGCAAGCCCTTCATGGTAGGTATTAGACTTCGTGACTGTTACCTTCCTTCGCGGAAAGAAAGAAGAAAACGATAGATCGATCGTAGTTTTCTCCCTAACTTACGTACGAACGAACGACATTCGAGAGAGAAACGAACCTTTCCATCCTCTGACCTTTCTTCTTGTCTTCTTTCGCAAATCACCATTGACGTTAGGACAATTTTCTCCTAGTAGAATCTCACGACGTTATTTCATAGACGTTAACATGAGGAATATATGGTGTATATATATAGGTATGCGATAAAGATAATGATATCGATGTAGAACAATCTATCTCGGATAGATACATAAATAGAAAAATAGATAGATAAGAGAATTCTTTATCGTTAGACTATACTACATTCCAACAAAAATTCCAGCATCTAGAACGTTTTAGATTTTCCCAAGATTCGATAGAGTTATCGTATTCCAAGGATTTACATATTTAAATATTAAATGAACGCAAATAATATGCAGATCGAATACGGTAAAATGCTTGGTAGAAAAGAGAGAGAGAGAGAGAGAGAGAGAGAGAGAGAGATAAAAGCGCGTATGATGAAAATAAGGTTCCAACAATACATCACTGTGGAAAAACATACTGCATGTATAGTTATATACATGTATATAGGTATACATATATATATGTATATACATATATACATGTTTTCAAGCGGGCTAACCAGTGATTTATGTTCGGTCCCATTAAAAGTGCGGCATAAAATCTTTGATAATTGATCGCGCCTTACAAAGCTTTGTCTTAAAGCATTCATTTGTCTCCTTCCTGCCCAACAACCAGCATTCTCTTCCTCCTTCTTCTCCTCCTCCTCATCTTTTCCTTTTATAACTACGCTGATTTCGTTTGAACATCAAACACGATCTAAATCGAGTTCTGCGTACGCAGTCGTTGATCCGTAAGTAATAGATGGTCCAGGATTTATGATCCGCGTCGATGTTTTTCCTTCACGTTCGAGCTCAGCTGTTCGAAAAATACGCCCTGGTGCTAGGATCAGCAGGGTGTTAGGAAAAACCGTGGAATAATTTTCCCCCTCCCTTCCAATGTATTTTTTTTCTCGCTCATAGTTCGTCCTCGATGTCGTAAAAAGAATAAGAAGATAAAGAAGAAAAGTATGTAAAGAAAGAAAAAGAAGAAAAGGAAGAAAAGTATGTAAAGAAAGAAAAAGAAGAAAAGGAAGAAAAGTATGTAAAGAAAGAAAAAGAAGAAAAGGAAGAAAAGTATGTAAAGAAAGAAAAAGAAGAAGAAGAAGAAGAAGAAGAAGAAGACGACGACGACGACGACGACGATGATGATGATGATGATGATGATGATGATAGTGACGAAAGGACGAAAGGCCAAAGCTTTCTAAATGGTTTAGATAGACTGTTTGGTGTGATACGACAAAATGACCCTTAGAAGTTTGATACGAGATCCTCTTTGGGAGACGGAAAGACGTTGTAAGCATTGTCACCATAGTTTTATGATGGATGAACGAAAATGGAATGCCGTGGGGTTCTTCCAGTCTTGGCATTCAAGGCCTCCCCCTTGATTCTGCGGCTACGAGCTGTCTCTTCGTCTACAGGCCTGTGTACGATCCTTTTAAAAGTGGGCGGTTGAGGATAAACTGCAGTAATTTGTCACTTTGCCACCGTGTCTCTGTTACGACGCACCTGAACACACTCGAAGTTTCTTGTAAAAAGCAAATCGCTATGTATGCGTGTACGTGTATACTAAACGATACTAAGTTATGTCGAATCTGTCATTCCCTTTTTTTTCGTCGCATGCTAATTTTGAGATATGATATTCACTCGAGGGTAGGTAGTGGCGTTAGAAAGAAAACAAAAAAAAAGATTAAAAAAATAAATATTTCAAGAAGAAAGAGAGGGAATATCAAAACCTATCCATCAAAAAATTTTAGGATAACTATTTTTTTTTTGTCTTTTCTTTATTCTTTATAGACTATTTTCACCATCCCTTTTTTCTTTATTTGACAAATAACTACTTGGTCGTATGTTTGGATGTTCGAATGGAACGTCACTAAATTTATCTATCATCTTTAAAAGAACAGATAGATAGAAGGTATACGATGACCTGTCAGCTATCATGCTATTTCGTTTACTTTATTCGCGAGGAAAATGTAACCTACGTGGATTTCTAGACTCCTCACTGACTATATTGATCCACGATCTTTTCAGTAAATCTTCGAATCGATCTATGACGAGATAGAAAGTACCATCCAATGGATAAAAGAATTGAAACCATTTTTGACTCCCTCTTCTTCTTTTCTTTCTCTCTCTCTCTCTCTCTCTCTCTCTCTCTCTCTCTCCCTTACTTTTGTATGTTCTTTAGGTTTCATGACACTGTCGGATTTTCTAACTTATATATACTCAACCTCTAAATAACATCCACGTACACTATCCCAATGCATTCACGAGACTGACAATAAAAGAAAGAAACGAAAGCCAGACACCGTAGATGGTTATCATCCTTTCTTTTCAAGCTTTACCCAATTTCATCTATCGATTTGTCCATTCGTTCAACCTCAATAAGATATACTTAAGTACAAATGTTATTTCACAAATATAGCAAGGATGGAAATAACAGTACCCACACACATTAGTCTTTCTCTTATCATTTAGTATGAATTAACAGATGCCAATTTCTCATGTTTTCAAGTCATATCTTACCACATTAAATCTTAAATTATTCTGATCAAATATGGAAACTAGATATAACTTAAATAACCATTAAGTTTTTCCATGCACTAGACTGAAACTTTTGAAAATTTTTTATCGATTATAAATGAAAAATATTATTAAAAATTGATGTTAACGATCCATTATTTTGTACGTAATTTTACTCCTTTCTTTTTTTTAATACTAAATCTCTTTTATTTTTTAATTGTTTAATAAAATAAGAAGCCACGAAAGTTATGATACTGTGTGTTTCGACCAAAGGATTCTTCAATGAAAATTCCTCTGATCATTAATTGTATGCTATGAAGTGGAGAATACTGGATTAGGTTAAGGTGTAAAATAAAACACGTGGTTGAGCCAAACAAAGAAACAATGCCTTTTTTTATTGGCTCGTCAGGGAAAAGCCTTGCGGCATAAAAACCCTGGATGATGTTTAATTATAAAAATGAGAGTCCACCACGTGGTATTACCATGCGGGAAAATACCGTCAATATAAAATGTATATATGTAATGGAAAGATCTCACCTCTCGCTCGCTTCGCTTACTAACTTAGCTTAACTCTTTTGATTCCGATATGTATTCACAGGCTTCCTATAATGGACTGTAAGAATGTCCTTTTGTACTGTCCCAGCAGGGCGTACGGACTGGGGGTAAGAAGTGGGGAGGCGAGAGGTGGGGGTGACTAGAGGGGCGCTTCGGTAGTTACTAGTAGTTGATCGATGCTCTCAATGAGTATCGATCTAGACCTTTAATCGATGGAGGTGGATGCGCGCGAATTTTGAATACTGCTAATTACCGTACGATCCTTTCGGATCGTACACTGTGGTATCAAGGACTAATGTTATCATGATAAAATTGTTCCTTTGTTGCGGACTATCTGAGCATCAAGAAGGTCCTATAAAATAAACGCAGGAGCTAGGTTATAAGGTTGGTTGGTTGATAACATTTATGCGTGATCTGAAGCGGACCCTTTGCTGTAAGATAACTCGCCAATTACCACCAACCGGAATTCATAAGCACCCCTGCGTGTCCGAAGCCAAGCCATTGCAGGCAATGTTAGTTTATAGTGAACTGACCAGTGGTAGTAGAGCCATAGTTAAAGAGGATGAGAGAAAGAGAGAGAAAGAGAGAGAAAGGGAGAGAGAGAGAATGAGAGAGAGTATGAGAGAAACTACGTCGATGTAACCATCGTAAAGTGTAGGACGGTCAGTTTGCCAAGCCAATGCCACGATCAAACGCTGCAATTAAGTAGGCACACCCTTGGCGTATCTCCCTTGCGGAATCTATGTTGGATAAATGCCTATACTACTAAGAGCGTTCACCTATTCGCCAAGCATGAAAATACAATCCTGAAAGCTTAAGAGTGAGAGAGAGACTAATACAAAAGAGAGAGAGAGAGAGAGAGAGAGAGAGAGAGAAGGAACCTTATTCCCCAATCGAAGTTCAACATTGATCAATATTGTATGTAGTGGTTCATTACCATCGAAGAACTATTTTAGTAAAGTAACTAAAAAAGTATAATTAGTTTCTTAATTAGATGCGATATCTCCTTTAGCTTCTATTTATATCGTATCGAGATTATTTTATATTGATCAAAACTGCAACATGTTTGTCTTGTCATATTTTTTAAATTTTCATTTTGATAAAGTATACTCTTAAGATAGATAATACTTAAATAGCGATCATCAAAATTTTATTGCTACGTTAACATAATCAGAAAAAGGGGAAAAGTTAATAATCGATAACTTATATTCTCTGTATAATCGAATAAACGGGGGTGCTTTACTGTAATACTCAATGCCTATTGGGGTTCTTTCCCCTTGTTTTTGCTATTTTTTGCCCTTCGTTTTCCTCTTGTTGTCACGATTCACTACTTCCTACACCAATTTGTCTGCTGCGGAGTGAGATTGGTATGAAAATGAGAGAGAAACTAAGAAAAGATAGTGAGAGAAAGACAAGGGGTAAAAATAAGGATAAAATCATGAGATGGAGAAAGAGAAAGACAGAGGCAAGACTACGAAAGAGAGGTAGGGGAAGGGGTACAAAAAGAGGGCGAAAATGGAATGGTGGTAGTGATTTGTGAGTTAAAGTCGTTAATGGCGAGAGGAGGGGTTGTAAGGTCGACGGAGGTTGGAAGTGGATTCAAGCAACTTTCTCTCCTCCCTTCCCCAGGATAGGACAGTCGTTTGTCATCGCTGAATAATCGCGAAGGACTGGATGGGCGGCGACGGACGAGGAAAAGCTCGGTGTGAGAGAGTAAAAAAGGAGAGTGGAAGGAGAGTCAAAGGAGAGGGATGAGAAAGGTAGTTTGAACCACTGGCAACCCAACGCTGTAGAGGCTGACGGTAGCGGTGCCGTTTAAAAGTACAATGGAGACTATTTACCCTCGACTCTCTTGTAGATGCCCTCTTTGCCCACTTCCCCTCTTTTCCTCATTCCTTTCCACGCTTTCCTTCTCTTTTTCCCCCTTTATCTTTCTCCTTAGCCAAGCCAAGAAAGTGCCTTGTAAGGGGCCAGAAACACACATCCCTAAGCGCATTTTGTCTATTGATGCAACTACGTCTTGGTGTAGTACTTGTTAAATGTAACTATTCCTTGGAAAGTATACAAGATAAGGGACGTTAATCTTCTAAATATACATAGAGAATAAGCTTTAACCCTTTCACTACTACGGGTGACTATAGTCACCCGCCACAAAACGACACCCGCACACGACGGGTGACTATAGTCACCCGTCACACGATGCCACCTATACGCGACGGGTGACTATAGTCATAGACTATAGTCACATAATTATGAACACAAATCATTTTGTTTCTAAAAGTAATGTCACAAAGTCGTTTTTGAGACAAAAGGCTCCGAATGCTAAAGACTGCGCGCGCTTAATGTTCCCACTTTCGGTACGGCGCTCCGTTCTAGACGAGGTACTTCGCGGCGAGGCCCACCGTAGCGAAAGGGTTAACCGAAGATCGTAGTATTAGTGATCATAGGGAATGCCGAAGAGACTGGGAATGGGGTTACGAGGAAAGTAAGTATAATGTTAATAATAATAATAATAATAATAATAATAATAATAATAATAATAATAATAATAATAATAATAATAATAATAATAATAATAATAATAAATGTAGATGACATAAAACTATATGCAGCAACAGGAACACAATTAAATACGCTTTTAAGAATCACAGAAAATTTCACATCTGACATAAAAATGCAATTCGGAATAGACAAATGTAAGACAACACATATCGAAAGAGGACAATGAATCACAGACGATACACAAAGAACATTACAGAACGAAACACTACAAAACTTAGAAAAACACGAAACATACAAATACCTCGGCTTTGAACAAAATACTAAGATAAACCATACAGAAATTAAAAAATACTTACAAAAACAATATAAACAAAGACTGACAAAAATACTTAAAACCAAACTAAATTCAAAAAATCTCGTCACTGCAATAACACATATGCAATATCAGTCCTTACATATTCCTTCGGAATCATCAATTGGTCAAACACAGACTTAGATGATACCAATAGAATAACGAGAACCCACCTGACAAAGTCACCAAAACTACACTCGAAATCATGTGTAGAAAGATTAACAATAAGTAGAGAAGAAGGTGGAAGGGGGATAACGGACATAAAAGCATTACACAATAGACAAATAAAAAAACTACGCAAATACTTCCACACAAAAGAAACAAACTACATGAAGCAGTAACGAAAGCCGACAAAAATTACACACCACTAAACCTATCGACAAGCAACACAGCCATAGATAACTATAACGACGTAGACCATACACAAAGCAAAATAAACGCATGAGCCACAAAACAATTACACGGAAAACACTACTACACCTCTACAGACGAAAATATAAACAAAAACGACACATACGAATAGCTAAAAAAAAGAAAACCTCTCCCCAGAAACCGAAGGATTCCTAATCGCAATCCAAGATCAGGTAATCTCAATAAAAAACTACCTCAAATACATAATAAAAGATATAAACATACAAGATAATAAATGCCGGAAATGTAAAATAGTAGCCGAAACGATAGAACACATAACAGGGGGTTGTAAAATACTAGCAAACACCGAATACACGGAAAGACACAACACGGCAGCAAAAATCATATATAAAGCAATAGTGAACAAATACAAACTG
Organism: Polistes dominula; assembly: GCF_049000335.1. NCBI lineage: Eukaryota > Metazoa > Arthropoda > Insecta > Hymenoptera > Vespidae > Polistes > Polistes dominula. Next base: position 8,960,987 of record NW_028300915.1, read on the forward strand.
GAGAACACTACAACACCATATTACAAATACAATTACCAACAACAATAATAGATAGCGAAAAGTATAAACTATACTGGGACACAACATTACACACAGACAAAACAGTTAATATACAACAGGCCTGACATCACATTTACAAACAAAGAAGACAAGACAACATACCTAATAGACATCTCAGTACCAAACGACATCAACATCACACAAAAATACAGAGAAAAAATAGAAAAATACACACCACTTGCATAAGAAATACACAGAATATGGAAACAAAAAAAGGTACACATCATCCTTTTCATCATATCAGCAACAGGCATTACACCGAATAATTTTAAATCACATCTCACACAACTACAACTAAACCCAAATATACACCAAGAAATACAAAAGGTGGTTATATTAAAAATATGCAACATAACCAGAGCATTCCTAAATTCAGGAGAATAAAGCTGTAAGACCTGGCAAGAGTCCTGTCTGATATGCTAATATGCTCGAGAAATCGGAGAGAAATAATAAAATAAAAAAATAAAAATAATAATAATAATAAGTCAACAAACGTCAGCGAATAAGAGCTTAAGGGTTCATTATGGTTTATACGCTAAAAAAAAGGCTATTTTCACGATTTTTTTTTAGGCTTAGTAGGATGCATATGCACATGAAAGTTATTGGGTATAATAAATACACTCTAGAAGTACGAGAAAAATTTTTTTTTAATTGTTTTTAACATATTTTGACATTCAAAATGGCTGACAAATGTAAACTCTTAAAAAGAAGGTATGCTGTTGGCGGGCATCGAAATTTGAGAACGGTTGATCTAAAACAAAAAAATTAAACGGTTTTAAATTCAGTATGACAATGGCTATCGGGTATGCTACAACTATCAATTTTTATGAAAACAAAAAAAAAATTTTTTGCAAAAAAAATATAGTAAAAATTAATATTTTGACTTGGTTGTAGCATGTGAGATAGCTATTCATGTGTAGAGTATGTGGTTAAAATTTCAGAAGGATCGGTTGAGTAGTTTCGGAGATATATCATGCCCGCCAACCGAAAAAACGTTGTTTCGAGAAAAACGCGTTTAAAGTTTCTTTTAACAAATTTTTAAAAAGTCTGACTTTACCTTATTCTGCGATGCCTGCACCATACAGTATGCATTCTGCTTCTTCAAAATACTCATTATCTTCCACTCTAGCCTTTTTTCGTTGTGTCCTGGCCTCTTTTAAAGATTCTCCGCTCAAACGATTGGCTGAGCGTACACGCGTGTTGTCGCGGTTACTACCGTAATTGACTGCGATAGGACCAAGTTTTATCCCCAAAACGTGTATTATTTTCAGTATTGGATCAAAACCTTCGTTGAATATACAAGCTGCCAATTTACAAGCTATTTCAACAATTTTTTTACCATTAAATAGGTGTTTAGGCACCATAGTTCAAACGCATTTGTTGAAGAACTCATTAATATTTTGAGTGTGGCCACCTAAACATCTTTCAAGTAATTCTGGTTTTGTCAGGTGAACATCAACCTTTTGTTTTTTGCTGCTATATTAATGCAGAGACATTTCCACTTACACAACCGCCAATGGTTTGTCTCCTCTATCTGTAATATCTCTATGTGTTTGGGTCGCAAAATAATATACTTAAACTGCTCGGATCGTTCTAAAATTTTTGTATGATAATTCTACATATGTCTATTTTCGAAAAATGCAAAAAAAAAATTGATTTTTTCAAAATAATAAACCAGAATGAACCCTTAAGGTGAATGAGAAAAGCGTGCATTGTAATTTTTCTTTATCAAGTAAAAATGATCGCGCGCGCGCGCGCGTAGACCTTTGTATGAATAAACTTAAAGATAAACAAAAAATTATGTCGATGGCTTCAGAAAATTAGTAATTGCGATGCTGTTGGAACGACTATAACGTTGGAATGATCTTGTTCTTGTTGGCACTAAATTACACTGTTAAATATTAGTAATTTGGTCTTATTGTTCTCGTGTTTACTCTTTCTCATAATTTATATAATTTTAAATGAAGTCTTACTTTTTTAAAGATCATTCGCGATCTTTCAAATTTCAGTCACCTCGAATGCTATAAACTTCAACCTTTTACAATTTACGATAAAAATGTTTATATACATGTACGCGTTTGATATTCTAAGAAATCTGTAGGAAGATAGAATACCATAACGTAACTCAAAGATTTTTAGGAAGATCGACAAGCTAATGATACCGATAGACATTACGTCGAGCCTAGACAAATGTTCAATTTACGACATTGGTAACCACAATGCAAAGTCCGATAAAGCGAGAACGTGACGTTCCATCCGTTGTAATTACTCAAGGCGAGGTGATCATCAACATTTGTGTTGGTAACATGGTACCGAGAACCGTCTGATTGATGCAACACATATATAGACGCATTTTGGTTGGCTTCACAACGTCTCTAATAATGCTTATGGCTCGAACGCATATCTACGATTCTAAGAACGTTCGCTTCTCTATATATATGCACAACTATATTATACACATATACTTACAAATGCATTTGCAGGTGTGTTCAGTTGTAATCATGTGAAATTTGATCTGACAATGATAGCTTTACTTACATGTAAAACTAATATCTTGTCAAGATTAAATGTACGATTATCTTCATTTCCCATTATCAGGCCTGTTAGAATATTCTTTTCGCTTTAAGCAACCATCCTTAGTTTTAGTACTTCATCGTTAACAGAACCTTCAGTTACACCTGTAATTCTTCGTTTTAGTAACAGAACGTTTTCTCTTCTTTCTTGTCTGCCGCCGTGTTCTATACTACCGAAACGTAAAAACCTTTGATAATACGTAGAACGTTGGTATTAAACGTGATATGTATGTAATGTTTATATATACATATATGCATGTAGAAATGTGGGTTGAAAATGAAACGAAATGATATACCTACACGATCTACAGTACTAAAATTCGTTCCACCGAGTATTATATGTATATAGAAACATGCTTGTTTAATTATTTTAGCAAACATATCGCTACGTCAGCATTAATCATGAAACGAATCGAAGCGTTAATTAACCTGCCGATAAAGTATTGTCAAGAGTATTTCAACTATCACAGATACGTATACTGAATTTCCATTGGTTTTTAGTAAACGACAAATGTTGTTTAAAATCACGAAAGTTATTACCTCCAGTACTCTTAAGATCGTCAGATATATATATATATATATAGATATACACGTCAATTAGATAATTATTATTAAAAACCTATCGCAGGGAAAAGTTGTTCATTTGAATTACATAATTTACTTTTTATAAAGACAATTCAAAAGAACATTGAATATTCATTTATTTGATGTTTTATCACGAAGATTCAATGAGAATGGTGATTTTTTAATTTTAATTTATGTTCTATCAATTTTATTTAGTATAGTATCAGTAGTTATCGTTTAATCCGTTATTTTTGGTTGTCTTGAAATGGGGCACCTTCGGATCGTTCATCTTTTCCTTTTCTAAGCTATTGCTCTCTCCACTGCAGATAATCTCGGTTGCATGACTGGAGGCTCGTCATAAAGCAGCCGCGCACGGTCATGGGGCGAACGTTCTAGTATCTGCCAAGTCTTACGGCTCGAGAAAGCATTTATGAAAGGGATGGTAGAAGCGTGATTCGGAAGCATATCCACCATCCTTCACCATCCACCCTAACCCAACCCACCCCTGACGCAAACCTAACGGCGGAAGAGGTATTTTCCTCGAGTGTTCGCAATATCAGTGGGTGCTCATCCAACCTGTGTCCTCTTTCTTCTCTCTTTCAGATGCAATCTGTCTGTCTCTTCATACCCGTCACAGAATTCGCGCTAGCGAAACAATTTTTATTATATGTTTTCTCTCTCTTCAATTTATTTATATTCATATTTTCAAGTTTTAATAATGTTCCTTCGAAAAAGTTTCGAACAAATATATCCGTTACCTTGTAATATTTGCATTCCTTTAGTGTATACACAGACTATATCGAAAATCCTGCTACAAACCCGAAAATGGTTGATTTTACAGAAATGTTGAATGTACCATCTGTTACTAAATTTTCTACGAAGTTCTATCTAGTACAGTACACATACAGTAAATGAATTGACTGTCGAAAAATATTTTTTACGGTATATTAGTATACATTTAATTCAAATGAATCGTGTTTTATACGTTGGATAATACGTTGCTTTGATAAAATATGTTTTCATTTAAAAGTCAGGTATAATTAGAATAAGTTATTATTGCTTTCCGAGAATGGCGATTTTGAAGTAAAGTAAAGTATTGGATCGGTACATTTACAGTTGGGCCAATATAGAATTTTGCGTCATTGGATGTTTATCGGGATGTGAAAAACATCCTTTTTACGATTCGATGTTCGAATGAACGATAGGAGTTTTTTCTTATTACATTCGTGTTTTACAAATCATACGGGAAACTCATGGTTGCATGCAAATGAATTGTAGGTAGGTAGATAGGTTGGTAAATAGGTAATTCCAAATGTGAAAACGTATAAAATCATTCCTTTCTTCTATTGTAGAGAGAATATATGGAAAGGTTGTTAGGTTCCATGGAGCTCACGTGGAGCCTAATTGGAATAGTCGCATTTACGTTCGCGTGTTTCTTTGTACCCTGCATACATGTACGTATTTGCCAAAACAAAAAAAAAAGGAAAGAAAAACTATTTGGACATATAAGGCAATGAGTGAGAAGGTTGGTCACGCGAGCATGCAACAAACGATTCAGCCCCTTTCGTTGAATATCTTTATCTGGCCTTTTAGCAACATCGTTTTATCGTCGTACGAACATACCTTAAAAGGTAAGTAATTTCAAACTTAATCGAGCCCCAAGCGAGCATTTCAAGACGCGAACTATGCAAATGAATTACAACAGCTCATTCGAACAAGATGATTAATGAATTTGTCTTTAACTATAAATCATTTCATCGCGACAAATCTTCTTAAATGACAGTAATTAAAACTTATTCTATAGTACAGTCAGACATATCGTGACTCTTAACTCTAAGTACTCGGAATTTTTTAATTTATTTAGGTAGACGACCTAATTGATAGACGTTTGATGATAGGGTTACTTTTTTAAATAACTTACGAAAGAAGTTTACGTCAGGAAATAGCCTATATTCTAAGCAAAAGAACACATATGTATGTATTTATGCGTATATATTTGCAGTAGAACTAATAATTGACTAGCGCACAATTATTATCCAACGCATATTATGATATATTTACCTCACGGCTTGGTAATCGCATTAGCATTATGATCAGATAACAACGACGGTCAGGATCGTAATTAGACGATGGTCACGGATTCACCTCTATGGTAGGATAACAATCGACCAACGTAAACTGAAGAAAAGGCTTTTCAATTTGAACGGCATGGAAAGGTTTGTTAAAGAGCAAAAAAAGAAAAAGAAAGTATATTCTTTCTATTTCTTTTTCCAAACAGATTGACTTTTTTTTCATCTCCCTTTTTTCAATCAGCATAGGCACTCGACTCTTTCAAGCACAATACAGCCCCTTTTATTGGAACGGCGCTCACTTAAATAGGCTCGGGGTTCGCGATAAGGATCGCAGGTGAAGTAAAATAAATTACATTCGTAATGCCGAATGGCCATGGCTGCTACCCTAGTAGTTGTGTGCCGCTCACGTCATTGTGTTCCTTTTTCCCTGTCACCCCATCACCGACTCGACGGAAATAGCAGCAAGCAACCGGGACAGTTAGGTTGCTATCCAGAAACGAAACGAGGAGAGATATTTTCTTCACTCGGTGTTTTTTCATTGCTGCTTCAGCCTGCGGTACCAATTTCAACCACCCTCTTCATTCCTTGATCTCCGAACGAATCACGAAGGGTTCTTGGTTATATTATATTAGACTACAGGCCCGACCTAAAAAATCGATGGGTCATATGATCCCGTAGGAAACCTATATTGGACGATATAAGGGCATAAAATAATAATTTTTAGCACTATGCCGTTACTTGTAAGCTGTCCAACTGAGTGCAGGTGAGAATTAAAAAGCACAAAATAACCGGGTGCTTTTTTATCAAATGATTTTGTACGGCATTCTTACCACCTATAGACCAATCGAAAATAATGAGAAAACACGTAGTGCCGTTAAAAAATAGTAAGCCACAAAGTCAGAAAAAATTTTTGATTTTCTGACAAAATCTCGGGTCTATTACATCATTTGATTATGAACGGCGTGGGTTTCATACAATTTAAATACCTATTCTAATTTATTATTCCGCAATGCCATGCAAAAATCATGCAACAAGGTAGAGAAATCAAGGGTTAAAATCCACCTTTTTTCACGGGTCTGGGGGATGATCTGAAACTACATAAAATTAATTTATTTTGAAAGTATTTTATGTATAGATAACATTTTTCCACATGCCGTACATTTTTTTTGGCCAAAGGGTCTGTAGGAGGAAAAAAACTTCCGAAAAATCCATGTAAAAAAATGTACTTTTGGGTGATATTTAGTATGACATTTTTTTGTACGGCATTTAGATAGTTTATTTTTGTTTAATGCAGTCGTCTATAAAAAATCAATGCCGTACAAATCTGATAGTTCATATTCATAAAAAGTAATAAAAATAATAAATATATATGTAAGATTTATTTAAATTTAAAAAAAATAAGTATTTATTATAATAGAATAAATGTTTAATATAATAATAAAGAGATAGAAAAGATAAGAAAAGCAAGTAATAATAGTTGACACACTCGAATTACACTTCTTTCACTCACAGATAGTAGCACCGAATCAAGAAGGCGAAGACCGCATTCTTCGCCGCGCTTATATACACATTCACCCCACCAATGGTCCCAATCACTTCCGTCAATCATTCTCGAAATCTCCAGACTATTCCCGACCGATTAAACAAAAGACCTTTTCCCGATTTCCGGTTCGGGAATATTCGAGAGACTTCGGGGTGCACGCTCGCTTTTCTTTCTTACTGGACACACTACACTCATATCCATATCGCTGCGCGCACACACACTCATACCGATATCGCTGCGCGCACACACACTCATACCGATATCGCTGCATACTCTCACACATCTTTCACATTCATCAATTGTTTTCACGCACACCATACACTCTCACTCTTCGTCTTTCTCTCACTCTCACACTCGGCCGTTCTGACAAACATATCTGTCCTCAGATATACGATCGGCTTTAACTATCTTCGATAAATATTTCTTCTTCCTCTTGAGCCCATGGCTTCATCGAATCGGCCGCAGTCGATGTTGTGTATGGACCTTCGTGTTCTCCCACTTTTCGCACCATATAGCGATCGCCCCTTAATACTGTGATTACCTCGTATGGTCCCAAATATTTTGGGTGTAATTTCAATCCCGGTCCAAATTGTGTTCGTCGTATCGCAACCAGATCTCCTTCTTTATATCGCGTTGCGACAGTTCTTTTTTTATTAAATGATCTACGATTTTCCATTTGTGCCCTAAGGATGGCTTCTTTCGCACGTCTGCGACACTCCTCCCGTTGTTCTTCAAACATCTGTCTCCATTCGTCTTCTATCATTTCACGTATAGATGGATCCTCCTTCATCTTCATATCCGTACCAAACAGCAATTTAAATGGGGTGGTTTTTATACTCTTGTTAGGCGTAGCATTCAGATATAGCTGAGCCAAGTCAAGGTAGCGATACCAATCTTCCGGTTTTGGAGAAGACATTTCTGTTAATAGGGGTATAAGCGTGCGATTAACCCTTTCCACCTGCCCATTACCCCTCGGCATTCCGGTTGCGATCTTTATATGCTCAATGTTCTCCTCCCCGCAATACTTCTCGAAATCATTTGATGTGAAAGCGGTTCCTCTGTCCGAGATAATTCGTTTCGGATTTCCGAACACACTCGCCTGTTTTTGTAGATGACGTAACACCTCAGCTGAGTCCGTAGATTTAGTTGCATACAACCATACAAACTTCGAGAATCCATCTACCACTACGAATATGTACCTATAGTTCTTCCTGGTGGAGGGGATAGGTCCAAGGTGGTCGACGTGGAAAGTGTGGAGGGGAACCTCTCGCTTGTCGATTGGATGCAGCCAACCCTCCGCTCTTCCGCTCTTTCTTTCGGCCAAAATACACTTAACACAATTTCGCACTACTTTCTCCGCGACATTGCCTATTCCTTCGAACCAATAGTCTTTCTTTACTAACATTACAGTCTTATCTACCGCAAAATGTCCCTGTTCATGCGCTCGACAAAAAACTTGCGCCTGTAATGCCCTAGGTACTACCACCAGCATATCACCGTTTACATCTTTATACAATATTTCGTTTCTTATAATATAACCACTCAGTTTATTTTCCTTCACACTGTTAACTATGCCGCGCAGACTTTCGTCTTCGTGCTGCGCTCGCTTGAAGCTAGCTATGAGTCCACTTTCGTCCTCGCGAACAAACATTACCGTCGGCAAAGGATTGCGGCTCAACGCATCCGCATGCATCATCTGCCTGCTCGCCCGATGTTCAATCGTATACCGAAATTCTTCGAGAAGTAAAGCCCACCTCGCAACGCGAACGCACAAATCCTTTTTTCGCATAGTGAGTGTAAAAGCACGGCAATCTGTAACTATCTTAAATTCTATCCCTAGTAGATACACTCTAAACTTTCGCAACGACTTGATAATCGCGAGCACCTCTAGTTCATAACTAGGATACTTCTCTTCGGCAGGTGTGGTCTTTCCACTCGCGTAATATATCGGATGGAACATATTATCAGCGTTATCTCGCTGCATCAAAATAGAACCGTATCCCTTAGCGGACGCATCTGTATGCAACTCGGTTTCGGCGTTCACCCTATATAGGCGCAAAACCGGTTTACTACACAATATCTCTTTTAATTTTTTGAAGGATTCCTCTTCTTGGCTTCCGAATTTAAATTCTACTTCTTTCCGCAATAGGTTAGACAACGGTCTTGCAATTATCGAATATTGCGGTACAAACTTCCGAAAATACCCCGTTAAACCGAGAAAGCTTTGTACCCCCTTAAAATTAGTCGGTCTAGGGAATCTCGCGACCGCGGCCGTCTTAACAACAGAAGGTTGTATCCGACCGTCCTCAATTATGTGTCCTAGATATTCCACGCGTCTCTTCAAGAACTCGCATTTTTTCCAATTAATTATCAGTCCGAACTCGCTCGCCGTCTTTAAAACCAATTCTAAGTTAGTTATTCCGTCTTCGATGTCGTCGGAGGGTATAATTATATCATCTAAATAAGTTAATACCTTTTTTGAAGCTATCAATTCCCCAAATACCAGATTAATGAACTTTTGAAAAACAGAAGGTGAATTGCATAATCCAAACGGAACCTTTAAAAATTCATAATGACCATTCGGCACCACAAACGCTGTGTACTTTCGGCTGCCCTTATTTACTGACACATGGAAAAAACCATTCTCCAAATCTATTGTGGTGAACACGCGTGCGTTTTGTAAAGCGTCCAACTGATCCTCGATCAGCGGTAAGGGATATCGATCCTTTACAATCTTATCGTTTAGTTTACGATAATCGACACACAATCTTCCCGACCCGTCTTTCTTTCTTACTAATACAACCGGGCTAGCGTAATCAGAAAACGATGGTTGTATTATACCGTCGTCCAGCCACTTTCTTATCTCGGCGTCTACCTCGTCTTTCTCTTTCGGCGATAACCGTCTTGGGCGTGCATATACCGGCTCATCGTCTTTTAAAATGATATTCATTTCTAAGTTTACTTCACGGACTTTCTCTGGTCGATAATTTTCAATAATTGATTCTATTTTCTCTTTTTTTTCGCGCTTACAATATGTGACAGATCTATTTCGCTACAGTCATTCAATGCATTGATTTTAAAGATCTCGTGTACCTCGTTGTCTGTCTTCGCAACCTCGTTCGCGTCACTAATGGAAACTTTACCGGCGTCTATCGTTACACTCATCTTCCGCAAAAAATCATTGCCTATTAGTAAACTATGATCTAAAAGAGCATCGGAAACTACGTGAACTTTGATTGGATACATTTTCTTATCGATAATGATACTTGTTTCTATCACGCCATATGTTTTAATTAGGTCAGAGCCCACACCCCGAAAACGCAAAATCTCTTTATTTAATTTCGGTGTGCCTACCTTAAAATATTGTTCTGTCGTTATTAAACTTATGTCACTACCTGTGTCTATCAGCGCTGTAATTATATCGTTTCCCATTTGCACCTCTTTTACACACTTCCGTTTGGTTTCCATACTCACACCACACACTTTCTGCGACGCGTCCCGTTGCTTCTCGTTCTTTTGACAAGCTGTTAAAATATGTCCGAATTCGCCGCACTTAAAACACTTTGATCCTTTTTTCTTAAATGGACAACTCCGTCTCTGATGGTTCAACCCTCCGCAACTAAAGCAGCGTTCGCCGCTAGTCTTCTCCGACGGTGGTCTGCGTGACTGCTTCTCCTTCTCGTTGGTAACATGTGTCCCTTGCGTCTTTGTCGTCTTCGTCTTCGCCTTCATTTTTTCTTTCATCACTTCATATAATGCAATTTTCTTCTTTAATTCTTTGATCGTTGTAGCTCCGTACAGAATTGTTTTATTTATTTCTTCGTCTTGAATGCCGTCGATGATATATTGTATCGTAGATGTTTTATCGACACCTGCTTGAGCGGCAATTTCACACATCTCGTAAATGTACTCTTGATAGGTTTCATCTGCTTTTTTTTGTCGTCTTCTAAGTGTCTCATGTACCTTATATGTGTTTGTTACTTCCATGAATTCCTCTACTAATGCCCTCTTCAGTTGTTTCCACGACTTACAACACTTTTCATACCGCACGAAAGATTTCGCCGGTCCTCGTAATAATCGCTTACAATAGATAATTTTTTGCAAATTACCCCACTGGCATATTTCAGCCATCTCTTCAAACTCTCTTAACCAGCATTTAACGCTAGTTGTTCCGTCTCCACTAAATGTGTTGACCGACTCTTCAACGTCTTTAAAAGACAACATCTGCATTGCCCTTGCAGAAGTTTCTTTTTCGTAGATGATAGATTCCTCGTCTTCGGTATCATCATCCTCTGAATCCTCTTCATCATCATCGTCGTCTTGTTTTTTATTGTTAGCTGCTCGTAAGCGTTCCGCTAACTCCTTCTTTCTACCCTTTGAGCTTAAGCCCATTCTCTTCAAGCTGGCTTTCAGCTCCAGGTACTTTATCTGATCGACGTCTGGCTCTGCTGCCACAACAGTCGTATTAGATACATCTTCTTGTGATGTCCCCCTTGATTCCATGATGCACTAGACACTTTAACACTTCCAACTAATAATTACTTACACGCTCGTGAAATCGATTCTATCCCGGACGAGCCCCCAAAAATGTAAGATTTATTTAAATTTAAAAAAAATAAGTATTTATTATAATAGAATAAATGTTTAATATAATAATAAAGAGATAGAAAAGATAAGAAAAGCAAGTAATAATAGTTGACACACTCGAATTACACTTCTTTCACTCACAGATAGTAGCACCGAATCAAGAAGGCGAAGACCGCATTCTTCGCCGCGCTTATATACACATTCACCCCACCAATGGTCCCAATCACTTCCGTCAATCATTCTCGAAATCTCCAGACTATTCCCGACCGATTAAACAAAAGACCTTTTCCCGATTTCCGGTTCGGGAATATTCGAGAGACTTCGGGGTGCACGCTCGCTTTTCTTTCTTACTGGACACACTACACTCATATCCATATCGCTGCGCGCACACACACTCATACCGATATCGCTGCGCGCACACACACTCATACCGATATCGCTGCATACTCTCACACATCTTTCACATTCATCAATTGTTTTCACGCACACCATACACTCTCACTCTTCGTCTTTCTCTCACTCTCACATATATATATAATTTTCATCTTATGTTGTTTGCTTCGTAAAATGAACTCTCCTTTAAAATTAATATTAATCAAATAATAAATATTAATTATTAAATGAATGTTTTATTTAATAAAATACAAGTCTATTTTTTAATTTACATTTTTAATACGTACATATAGTGTTCAGGAGGGTAGTACGAACGCGAAGTATACATACAATATAATATATACGCATATTGTATATGTATGTGTATGTGTATATTAGATAAACATATTACAAAACCAAGCAATAAAAATGTTGTTGGTAGTGAAAGTGTATTAAATGCTGGTCATGTGATTAAGTGTGGGCAAGTACCAAGTCGTGATTGTAATATTATAAGTATTTTAGCTTTTTGTTTACAAACTTCACATATTAAAGGAAATCCGCATGAAATAACTGGTGGAATATTAAAAAATGGAATAATTTTTAATAATTGGAATGAGTTGTTCATACAAGGCTGGTTTAAGTGGTATTTTTAAATATGTTGTTGCAGTATTGCAATATCATTAGCTGTCACTAATTTAAGTGATCTTGTACGTATTCTTTCTTCTCGACAATCTATATGATCTACAGGACAAGCACATTCTTTGGATGATCCTAAAGGAAGATTTTGACTAGAAATATTTGTTTTTTTTTTAAATAAGTTCGAGTTGAATCAATAGCTATAACAATACACAAAAACAATATAGGCATGAGTATATTTATTGATTTAACAATTTATAATAACCAGAAAAAATAATTGTTGAGAATACTTACGTGAAGGTAAAAAACCTAATTTTTTCATCACGACAAGCTATGTTTGTACAATCAAATACACAGCAATAGACTTTACTTTTATTTTTTCTTGCTGGGAATTCTGTAACAAAAAAAATTTTTTATAACAACTTTTTAGTTTACCAATACTAGTTATTTTCAATTGTACTTTCAATAATAAATAAGCAAGTCATAAGATTAAAAATATATATATTTCCACATAAATATTGTGTAGTTTAAGTCAGCTATCAGCAATTTTATTGTTTACTCATAAAACATATGTGAAATTATTCAATAAAATTGTAGTACTTTTTATTTTTTTATTAATATTTCCTATATAAACAAATTATAACAATATTTGAAGTATATTTCATCAAAAATTACTGAAAAATGTTAATACTGAGTTTGATAGTTTTTATTTTTTGGATATAATATTCACACTGTTTCGCTTTAAATAGACGGCATAATGATTTTTACATATTATTAATTGTTCCCTTTAAAAATATGTTATTGCGGTATAGTATCAGATGACCATAAAGTACCCCCTAAAAAGGTAGTGTTATTTTTATCTACCAAAAAATATGGTCTGCATTAAAATGTACGGCATCATTTTTTCTTCATTTATTTACCCAAATACTATTTAAAACAACAATAATATTTCAAAAAATTGCTTTATTTTATTAATGTACGATAATTTAAACTTTTGCAAAAATTGAAAAAATTTCATTTTTTGTTTTTTCTATATTTTTTTTTAGAACAGTTTTTTTTTAACGGCAATAATACAGAACACTTGCACTTAGCAATATCATGTTAAAAAACAGGTTGCCGTACAGAGTCAAATGATTTTATAGCTGTAAAAATCAAATATACGATTAAATTAGGTTAATTATTGATATACATTTAAAGAAACAGCAATTTTTAAACGGCATTATTTCAATTAGTACTTCTGAGTGCTAAAAAATAAACTGAAACTGATGTTTTTTTTTTTTTTTTTTTTTTTTTTTTAATGATTTTTTTTTACATTTACTGATGTAAAAAATAATCTGAATCTTTTTCAGATCATCCCCCAGACCCGTGGAAAAAGGTGGATTTTAACCCTCGATTTTTCTACCTTGTTACATAATTTTTGCATGGCATTGCGGAATAATAAATTAGAATAGGTATTTAAATTGTATGAAACCCACGCCGTTCATAATCAAATGATGTAATAGACCCGAGATTTTGTCAGAAAATCAAAAATTTTTTCCGACTTTGTGGCTTACTATTTTTTAACGGCACTACGTGTTTTCTCATTATTTTCGATTGGTCTATAGGTGGTAAGAATGCCGTACAAAATCATTTGATAAAAAAGCACCCGGTTATTTTGTGCTTTTTAATTCTCACCTGCACTCAGTTGGACAGCTTACAAGTAACGGCATAGTGCTAAAAATTATTATTTTATGCCCTTATATCGTCCAATATAGGTTTCCTGCGGGATCATATGACCCATCGATTTTTTAGGTCGGGCCTGTAGTCTATATTCTGTTAATCAAATCTACTCGATTCACTTTCACTCTTATATTTTTTGTTCTTTTTTTCCGTTCGTAGTAGTTCGACGTAATATCGATGAATTTATTTAACTAAAATTGATCACGAATAAAATTAATTATTTAATTGAACGTAGTATCGATAAATTTCAAATATAAAAATTTCGATATACTGCGTATAGAATATGTGGTCGTCGACAGTTATTCGAGTATGTCAAGTGAATATACGAGTAAAAGGGAACCATACGGTAAGACCCGACCAACACGTGATCGGCCCACTCGTATGCAACAGAATTGACAGGTAATAACGTTCGTGCTGTCGGCAGCTAACGGCACGTGTGCTAGAAATTTTCAAGTTTTCAACGTAAGAATATATAACGATGAAAGCTGAGTCTCGAGCCGACTGAAACCATTTTCCTAGAACACGTATCTTGTTAAAAACTTACTTTTAAAGGTAAAGCTTCGTCTTTAGTCGGTCGTTTACTGTCCAACTTTTATCAAACTATCGTTTGTGTGTGTGATAAAAATTTAACGCCGGAAGTCTACTTCCCAAACTGTCTAACTATATCCGCTCAGGGTTTATACCGTTGATTCGAAATACAAACTGACCGATTGTTCGATCGAGAACTATCCCTTTTATTTGTAGGGGTTATAGAAAATGAGAAAAAAATAAGAAGATGATGAATGTATATAATACAATAATAAAAAGAATATATATTAAAGTAAATAATAATAAATACAGAAAAATAACATATACCGAATAACTGATAGAAATACAAATATATAAAGAATTACAGACAGAGATTATCAAACAGACGCAGATTTACATACAGATAGAGCTTAACAACAACTTATCAGACAGAGAACGCTTAACTTAACTCTTATCTACTCATATCTACTTTTATACTAAAAGTAACCTACATCCTTTTAGAGAGGAGTAGAGAACATATTAATTTTATTGGCCTCCAGTATTCACTGGAGGTGGGAGAAGGTGGGGGCCAAAATCGGAAAAGCTCGGACTCCACCGTTTTATCCTGTCAGCTGTTTTGTCCTTAGCAACCGTCAACGGTTTTCCAATTGTTATAAGTAAAAGAATTATACAAAGGACAGAAAATCGTTTACAACGAAAAGGAAATTGTAACCTAATAGGACTTATTGCCTACATACTTTATTTAAATAATCATAAAATATTAGGTCATTAAGTATGAAATGTCGGATTACCTAAAGCCTCAAGTTTGATACCAGATATCTCCGATATTTCACTTCGATTGTCCTTTGTTTTTTTGCATTAATCCTTTGACTGCTAAAGGTATATATATACGCTCTCACAAATCCAATAATATACTCGAAAGGCGTAGAAATATGCTCTCTCACAAATCCATCAATATATTCGAAAGGCGTAAATATTCATCCTCTCTATTTTTTTACTATCACATCTTTATTGCTGTTTTACAGATTAATTTTACATGGAATTTATAGATATGTAACATAGCAACTAAATTATTTAAAAAAATTTTTTAAAGTTCATATTTTTATTTTATTTGCCACTATTATCTGTTTTGGTTAGCTGTCAATAGAAAAACAGTCGCAACGACTGACATGCGAAAATCGCGCCGTTCATATTAATGGATTACTACGATAGAGCGCCGCAGTCAAAGGGTTAAAAAGGTACGCCATATGGCTTTCAGATGCACTCTTTTGTTTTTAATAATCTATCGTATTGTCGTCTGGAGGTTAAATATTGTAAGCCATGGATAAGACAAAAATGCGAGTTATTTTCGAATATGAGTTCCGTCATGGAAGTAATGCAGCGCAGGAAAGCCGAAATATTAACGAAGTGTTAGGCAAGGATGTGGCTAACGAACGTACAGTATTTCGATGGTTCAAAAAATTCCGATCTGGAGATTTTGATCTTCAAAATGAACCACGCGGGTGGCCTAAGATCATGGTGGATGGCGATCAACTGAAAGCTGTAGTGGAAGCAAATCCATCTGAAACGACGCGTGGACTAGCAGCAAGGTTTGAAGTTACCATTCCAACAATATTAAGTCATCTGAAAGCAATTGGAAAAGTAAAGAAGGGTTAGGTGGAATAGGTGGGTTCCACATGAGTTGAGCAAGCGTCAGCAACGGAATCGCTTCGAGGCTTGCTGCCCTTTGGTATCAAGATTAAAAGGCGATCCATTTTTGCACCGGATAGTCAAGTGCGATGAAAAGTGGATACTTTTTGATAATCACAATCGGCACTATGGTTGGACAAAGATGAAGCGCCAAAACACACCCCAAAGCCGAGTATCCTCCCAAAAATACTAATGGTGTCTGTTTGGTGGTCCAGCGCGGGTGTTATACACTATAGTTTTATGAGAGCTGGAAAATCGATAACGGTGGACCTCTACTGTGAACAGTTAGAAGAAATGATGAGGCAGCTGCAAATTAAGCAGCCGAGATTGGTCAACGGGGACAGACCAATCCTCCTGCAGGAGAACGGTCGACCACACGTTGCAAGATCGACGTTACTTAAACTATAGGAACTGAACCTGGAAGCACTTTGTCACCCACCGTACTCGCCAGATCTCTCGCCAACCGATTACCATTTTTTCCGAGCTTTAGACAATTTTTTGCAAGGAAAAATATTTAATTCCCAACATGCGGTGGAAAATGCCTTTCGCGATTTTATCACCAGCTGCTCTCCAGATTTTTTTCGCTAGCGGTATTAATGAGCTATCGTTAAAATGGCAACGTTGTATTGATAGTTAAGGTGCATATTTTGATTAATTATATTATTTTTTGCCCAAGATATAATAAACCAAACTTTCAGTCTTAAATCTGACATTTTATACTTAATGACCTAATACAAGATTTTATTCTTGTTTTATACACTGACGAAAATAACTTTCTTATAACATTCTCTGTAAATTTGTAGAAATTTCGATTTTTCATTTAATTTTTTTATTTTCCTAGATGTAAAAAAACAGAAAATATCTTTTAATATTAAAAAAAAAGATTTTAAATAAAAACTGGGTTCTAAGTTCTTAATTATTTTTTTCTTCCATTGTTCATCTATTTAATTTTCAAGATTTAGAATATATCAAAAATTAAATAAAGAATAGTGAATTTTACAAATTATTAGGGAGCTTTATAGAAAAATATAATCTATGATAATGCTTTGGTTTTTTAGTAAATAAACACAATAACAAAAAGAAAAATAGAAATATCAATAACGATAGTTCGATCATGAAATGTTCAAATAAATATTTAAATTTCTTTATCAAATTAAATAATAATGTTATTACAATTCTGAGACAAAGGTAAAGGTAGAAGAAGAAAAGATGAAAAAGTTTTAACTTCGAACAGAATATTACGTAGTTCTGAATTTTCACGTTATTATAAAGCTTTCATTCCTTTTATTCCTTCCTTCTCGCTAGTTGCTACCTTTTGTAAAAGTTTTGCCCTTTATATACATATACCAAGGAAGAAAATATCACGTCCCTTTATTCTTCTTCTTTCTTTTGCAAATTATTCTCTCTAAACAAGTTTCTTT